>NC_052399.1:5844049-6158537 GCF_009389715.1 Phoenix dactylifera
TTTCTGGCATTTTTGTTCAAGGTTGGCTTGTTAGTAGTTGAAGAACTCGATCCTTCCAACGAGCCCAAGCTTGCCGCAATCTTTTGAAGGCCCATGAAGGCTCTGTTTGTTTATTATGTGGCATTATGTTTTCTAATCGTTCAATCCAGCATGGGGAAAAAACAAACCTTTCTCTTGGAGAGAGAGAGAGAGAGAGAGATTGAAGAACTCTGCTTTGGAGTCAGTTGCTTGTGAACAGCTTGGGCTTTTGCGCACTCTAGTAAAAAATAATATTTGATGTCTTTTAGGAAATTATAAAACTTGATATGCAAATGAAATCCAAAAGCATTTACCTCATAGTTACAAGAAGGGAAAGAGGCGAGATTACGTAAGGCATGTTTGGGTATTTATGCATGATGTCCTGCATAAATGGGGCCTGTTGCTCAGCTTATGGTCTTCTAAAGACATTATAATCTTAGCCTAAATTCCGTCAGTGAGCTTGTTGGTCTACAAGAAGAAAGAAAAATTCGTGTAGATCTTTAACGAATCATGAGGGGTTCAGTGACAACAATTGCTAGAAAAAGAAATGGAATAACCGCTCTTGCATTTTGTATGTGCCCCTTCAAAAACATAGGAAAGTGAAACTACTCATCAACTTGGACATTAAATATTAATCAAGCGATATTATTTCTTATTGAAGAAGAAGTCAAGGCTTTTGATATTTACTGCCATTAGTGGAATTCTAGGTGATAGATAGTTATTTAGATTTTATTGAATAGGATCTCAAGTCAATGAAATCAAAATTTTCAATCAGACACCATGATGTTTAGTGATGCCTCCAACAATTTGGCAAAAAACATAACAACAATGCTATATAGCACTTGTTTCATATACACGGCCAAGTTTCTTGCAATATGGGGCAAGAGAATATTGATATTTTTTTTTGAAAATTAGTATGATAAATGATTAATATGATAGATGAACGGTGGATGATTTTAAGTCGCCGAATGAGGCTTTGGAAGATTACATGTAAACACAACAGTGTTTTCACACATTTTTTAAAACAAAATCATCAAAAAGTTAAAACTATCCAAAAAGTTATTATGTATCCTCATTGACATTAATAAAAAAATATTTAGTGCTTACTAGATAGAAGTCGCTATTCATCAATTTAGTCATCCTTGTGAGTTACAGCTCATATTTGCTGTGATAAAACTATACTTTTTACTTTAGAATTAAATTATAAATTTATTCATTTTAAGATATGAAAGCAAATTCTTCATGGATTTTAACTACACTATTAGAAAATGAGATGAAGATAATGCATCTAAAAATCTAGCATGGATGACAAGTGCGCCAATGGTCCCAAAATAGAAATTTCGTTTCTACTTCTCATTAATGCTAAACCGTGTCTTAATAGAGAAATTATTGATTTGACTAGATCTACTAGCTGAGTGATGGATCAGCCAAACTATAAGTCAACACGCACAAACATGGGCAAAGAAAAAAAAGGAGGAACAAAGGAGACTTTTGGATATGAGACTGGTCAAACCGCCATCAGTCACCCTTCCCTTTCTTATGCCTAAAATTCCCACCCTTCTCCGTTTGTGCCGTGGCTCTCTCCTTCCTCATTTTATGAAGTTTATGCTCTGGCTACCTTTTTTCTGTCCTCGCACATTTGAAAATGTATCAGAAAAGGTTCTACAAGTTTAAACCTAACTCATCCTGCAATGTTTTTTATCAACTCCCATACAATTGTAATGATATCGTGCAACAATTACAATTCGTTTAGAAGCCAGATACGGTGTCGTCAGCAGCTGGCTAGGTGCATGCCTATGTTGTTCACAAACAAGACCGCCGCACGGTAGCTGTCTCCATTGACTCGACTCAGTCGGACGGGTTATACACGGCACATTCGGTTTAACTAGTCAGAGAAGAAATATCTTGTAGGTGGGGCTCCTCCCTTCGGATTTCGTCCGACTCTCTGCTATGAATAATTTCTTGCTGCCGCCATCTTCTGTTCCACGTTCCCTTCATTTCTGATTTTAGCCATTGATAAAATGCCACGTACCAAACAACGTAAGAACCAATTCATCTAATTTTTCTTCTATTCCTTCTCTTCAAGGTTGCTCTATAAATTCCTTAAAGCTGCCGAACCAATGAGCCAAAAGCAGGACAAAATACATCTACTGCTTCTCCTTCAACAAATGTTTCTTCCCTTCCTCCACGCTCTCTTCTTCACTTTGTCGTCGCTGCCTCCTCCTTTCGCCGATGCAACCTCCAACCAATACTTGGATTGTGATGCTCCGGCTACCTTTACCTGCGGAAACTTGTCGATCGATGTGTCTTATCCGTTTCTTATGGATGGCCGTCCCGACTATTGCGGCTACCCAGGTTTTAACCTCACTTGCGTCGACCAAGAACCCATGATCAAAATAGAAAATATTGAGTACCAAGTGAAGGGCGTCGACTACTCGAACAGCCTCCTGACCATCGTAAACCAGAATTATGTCGGCCAGTCCTGCCCCAGGCCAGACGAGAACACCACCTTCGATCACCTCCTCTTCGAGTACTCCGACCTTGACCTGAACATCACCGTGTTCATCAACTGCAGCAGCTTAAAAAATCCTCCGCTACATGATATCGGCTGCCTCTTTGACGACAAAACCAGGCTGTACTGGTATTATTGGCTCGACAACTATAGTTTGCCAGCCGGGTGTCAATCGTCTGCGATTCTTCCGATGAATAAGACGGTTGTGGGGCAATTGGTGAGCGGCGGTATATCCTACGAGGACGCGCTGCAGGAGGGGTTCGCCTTGAGGTGGATGGTGGGAAGCGCGTGGTGCGGAGGCTGCGTCGGCTCTGGTGGGATTTGTGGGTACGATTCAGACAATGATCGTCCCTGCTTCTGTCCCGACGGATTGCATACCGGCTCGTGTCATGAAGGTATGTATTCGGACCGTACCCTGCAAGTTGT
Organism: Phoenix dactylifera; assembly: GCF_009389715.1. Lineage (NCBI taxonomy): Eukaryota > Viridiplantae > Streptophyta > Magnoliopsida > Arecales > Arecaceae > Phoenix > Phoenix dactylifera. The sequence goes on from NC_052399.1 coordinate 5,847,006, forward strand.
TCTCTTTCAAGTAGCTACTCAACTCGAAAGAACTTGAAGATCTAAGGCAAATCACACAGCTTTAAGAGTTCGAGAAACATCAGCTTTGTTATAGGTGCCTTATTTATATAAAAAAGATAAAAATAGTTTCAGGAAAGACCCAAGAAGCCATGGAATTTAGGTATGCTACAGATCAGGTCTAGTGAATTAGGTTGATTTGAAGTAGTTCACTTTAGAAAAAATGCAATTTGCCTCGAGAAATCTTTTTCTTGAAAACCTGACACATGGGTTGGTAGAGATGAAACAAAGAGGGGGACGGAGATGCGTGGGTTCCACTCCTGGTGCTTATCATATATATATAGAAAAGATATTGGAGTGAATCAAAAACAAATGATGAATTGCTGGGAAAAGTATATTAGGGAGATTAAGTGATGATAATTAGATTTTCAAGATGGAATTTATGATTACATTGCCATGAAGCAAGCAATGTTTCTGATCAAAAAGAATTATCTAAAACTAATTTCATTTGCTATCAGTCGTTCTTACATGTCGTCTCGGGAAAAAAAATAGAGTACCGTTAATGGATGTGATGCAACGGAAAAAAGTATAACAACTTAGAGTTTCACGAGGTTAGATGAATGATATTATTTAAATTTTTTAGCTCTATATAAATACCAAGATCTTTCAAGCTTATAACTTATACTGAACTAAATACACATCCATATACGTACTTACAAAAAGTTAAATTAGAGCATCAAAGAAGAGGCACAACATGGTTTACACCGCCTGCTTAGTTTTCAGTTATTAAAGAGTTTAATGGGCCCGTAAGACTTCAAGTATATCTTTTAGGCTCCAACACAACATACAGACAATGCAAATATTAATTTGAAGTTCGGGATAAGAAATCAGAAGTTATTTTCCATACAGTATCCGGTGGTGAAGTGGAGAGAGCCTTCGTCCCTCTGTTAGGTAAGTCGGGGGTATAAGGTCCCAGGTCCAAGTCTCGCTGCTACCTCTCCTGTGACATATGAAGGTGACTATAAAGAAAGATATCCTAAGCACAAGTTAGGTTAGGGATAAGGCTGTAGAAGAAATTGTATTCTGGAATGTGTATCACACTAGGCCTTGCCTAACAAAACACCTCGCTAACATAGGCTAAGTTCTAGACTAATCCATTTCAAATTTGGGCTATGGACCTTGCCAGGTATGTTGCTCTAAATCAAGGTGAAAAAATCAGCTGAACGGACTGAACGTATGACATGAAAGTGGACGAAGATTAGGTTATTGATGTGAAAAGGCATAATATATAGCATTTCTATTTTCAGAATGAATTTAGGAAGGTCAAAAAATTGTTGCAGGTTCATGTCACAAACCAGTCTAGAAACGTGCCATGCATGGAAGGCAGTGTTGTATTGCCATGGCAAAGGACGATTCTTTAGAGGAAATCTAATAAATGATATGGAAGTTTCTTTCCCAGCAGGGACCAATGCATGTGAATTCCGTAGGCATCCATCTACTTGAGACCATGGTGCGGTGCCAAGAAGGTCTCCGTGTTTCTTCATATACATCAAAAGTTTTTTGTAACATGGGGCGAGAGAATACTGATGTATTTTTTGAAAATTAGTATGATAAATGATTAAGATGATAGACAATGGAGATTGATGTTAAGTTGCCAAACGAGGCGAGGGATCGAAGATCACATAAACACAATGGTGTTCTAAAACAAAATCATCAAAAACATAAAACATCCGAAAGTTGTTATATATCCTGATTGACATTAATACAAAGATATATTTTAGTGGTTGCTGGTCACTATTCTTTGCGGGTCAACTAAGCCATCCTTGTGAATTATGGCTCCCAATGCTAGAATTATATTTTTTTCACTTGAGAATTAAATTATTAATTATCAATTTTAAGACTTGAAGGCAACTTTTTTGTGAATTTTAACTACACCATTAAGAATGAGATGAAAATAATGCTTTTAAAAATCTAGCATGGATGACAAGTCAATCTAAAATGAAAGTTTCGTTTCCACTTCTCACCAACGCAAACCGCGTCTCGGGTGCATGGGGAACTTGCTCAGCGGTCCATTTATTGACCGAACTTTAACATTAAATCCCTGTTGACCGGTTGTTTAACAACCGGTCCATATATATTTTAACATTGCTTTATGGGACAAAAATGCCCCCGCCTCTCCCATTCCCACCGAAGAAGGAGAAGAAAAAGGCAGCCGCCGGCCACGGCCCACCCCCTCCCGCACCTGCCGCCGGCCATGGCCCACCCCCTCCCGCACCTGCCGCCGCGCCCGTCGCCCGCCCCCTCCCGCACCCGCTGCCCCCTTCCGCGCCGCCGGAAATACCTCCGCCCCACGGTGGGGAGGTGCCAAAGAAGAGGAGCCGCTGCCCCCCCCCCCCCGGTGGCCCCATCTTGCGGCCGCCACCGTCCGACCCCCTTCCGTAGCTGCCGGCCTCGCGAGAGGAGAAGGAAGAAGAAAGAAGGAGAAGGGAAGAAGAGAAGAAAAAAAAAGAAAAAGAAAAGAAAAAAAAGAAAATGAAAGAAAAAGAAGAAAAGAAAATAAAATAAAAATAAAAATAAAGTTAACTGTGTTCACAGACAACTTAACTATGTTCACAGACCTGGAGTCGACCCCTGCTCACCTGGAGTCGACTCTCAGGCTTTCCTAGACAAGTTAACTGTGTTCCTAGATAACTTAACTATGTACCTAGACAACTGTGTTCCTAGACAAGTTAACTGTGTTCTCAAACAACTGAACTGTGTTCCTAGACAAGTTAACAGTGTTCCTAGACAAGTTAACTTTGTTCCCAAACAACTTAACTGTGTTCCTAGACAAGTTAACTGTGTTCCCAGACAAGTTAACTGTGTTCCCAAACAACTTAACTGTGTTCCAAGACAACTGTGTTCCTAGACAAGTTAACTGTGTTCCTAGACAAGTTAACTGTGTTCCCAAACAATTTAACTGTGTTCCTAAACAACTGTGTTCCTAGACAAGTTAACTGTGTTCCTAGACAACTTAACTGTGTTCCCAGACAAGTTAATTGTGTTCCCAAACAACCTAACTGTGTTCCTAGACAACTGTGTTCCTAGACAAGTTAATTGTGTTCCTAAATAAGTTAACTGTGTTCCTAAACAACTGTGTTCCTAGACAAGTTAACTGTGTTCCTAGACAACTTAACTGTGTTCCCAGACAAGTTAACTGTGTTCCTAGATAACTTAACTGTATTTCCAGACAAGTTAACTGTGTTCCCAAACAACTTAACTGTGTTCCTAGACAAATTAACTGTGTTCCTAGACAAGTTAATTGTGTTCCCAAACAACTTAACTGTATTCTTAGATAACTGTGTTCCTAAACAACTTAACTGTGTTCACAGACAACTTAACTGTGTTCCTAGACAACTGTATTCCTAGACAAGTTAACTGTGTTCCTAGACAAGTTAACTGTGTTCCCAAACAATTTAACTATGTTCCTAAACAACTGTGTTCCTAGACAAGTTAACTGTGTTCCAGACAAGTTAGCTGTGTTCCCAGACAAGTTAGCTGTGTTCCTAGACAACTTAACTGTGTTCCCAGACAAGTTAACTGTGTTCCCAAACAACTTAACTGTGTTCCTAGACAACTGTGTTCCTAGACAAATTAACTATGTTCCCAAACAACTTAACTGTATTCTTAGATACCTGTGTTCCTAAACAACTTAACTGTGTTCACAGACAACTTAACTGTGTTCCTAGACAACTGTGTTCCTAGACAAGTTAACTGTGTTCCTAGACAAGTTAACTGTGTTCCCAAACAATTTAACTGTGTTCCTAAACAACTGTGTTCCTAGACAAGTTAACTGTGTTCCTAGACAACTTAACTGTGTTCCCAGACAAGTTAACTGTGTTCCTAGACAACTTAACTGTGTTCACAGACAAGTTAACTGTGTTCCCAAACAACTTAACTGTGTTCCTAGACAACTGTGTTCCTAGACAAATTAACTGTGTTCCCAAACAACTTAACTGTATTCTTAGATAACTGTGTTCCTAAACAACTTAACTGTGTTCACAGACAACTTAATTGTGTTCCTAGACAACTGTGTTCCTAGACAAGTTAACTGTGTTCCTAGACAAGTTAACTGTGTTCCCAAACAATTTAACTGTGTTCCTAAACAACTGTGTTCCTAGACAAGTTAACTGTGTTCCTAGACAACTTAACTGTGTTCCTAGACAAGTTAACTGTGTTTCTAGACAAGTTAACTGTGTTCCCAGACAAGTTAACCGTGTTCCCAAACAACTTAACTGTGTTCCTAGATAAATTAACTGTGTTCCTAGACAAGTTAACTGTGTTCCCAAACAACTTAACTGTATTCTTAGATAACTGTGTTCCTAAACAACTTAACTGTGTTCACAGACAACTTAACTGTGTTCCTAGACAACTGTGTTCCTAGACAAGTTAACTGTGTTCCTAGACAAGTTAACTATGTTCCCAAACAATTTAACTGTGTTCCTAAACAACTGTGTTCCTAGACAAGTTAACTGTGTTCCTAGACAACTTAACTGTGTTCCTAGACAAGTTAACTGTATTCCTAGACAACTTAACTGTGTTTCCAGACAAGTTAACCGTGTTCCCAAACAACTTAACTGTGCTCCTAGACAAATTAACTGTGTTCATAGACAACTTAACTGTCTTCCCAGACAAGTTAACTGTGTTCCCAAACAACTTAACTGTGTTCCCAAACAACTGTGTTCCTAGACAACTTAACTGTGTTCACAGACAACTTAACTGTGTTCCTAGACAAGTTAACTGTGTTCCTAGACAAGTTAACTGTGTTCACAGACAACTTAACTGTGTTCACAGACCTGGGGTCGACCCCTGCTCACCTGGAGTCGACTCTCTCAGGCTTTCCAGAGAGCTGTTTTTCTGCCTGATTTCAAGGGTCGACTCCAGCTCTTCAGGGGTCGACCCCAGCTCTTCAGGGGTCGACCTCAGTATAAGTCTACAATAATTTTCTAATAACACTTAACTGTGTGCACAGTCGAAATAACTGTGTTCTGGGGTAGAATAAGTGTGTTCCGGGATGATTTAAATATGTTCCAAGCTTATTTAACCGTGTGTCATGTTAGATTAAGTGTGTTCCAAACTTATTTAATTGTTCCAAGCTTATTTAACTTTATTTTTATTTTTTCCTTTTTTTTCTTTTTTTTTTCTTTTTTTTTATTCTCTTCTTCCCTTCTTCTTCTTTCTTCTTTTTTCTCCTTCCGCGAGCTGACGGCACACAGTTAAGTTGTCTGCGAACACAGTTAACAGGACTGTGCACACAGTTAAGTGTTCTTAGAAAATTGTTGTAGAAGTGAGCGAGTCGACCCAAGATTCTCACGAGTCGACCCCAGCAGAGCAGGAGTCGACCCCAGTTCAAACTTTTTCTTTTCTTTTTCTTTTTTTTCTTCTCTTCTTCCCTTCTTCTTCTTTCTTCTCTTCCCGCGAGGCCGGCGGCGCCGGAAAGGGGTTGGGCCACGGCGGACGCTGGAGGAGGGCGGGCCATGGCCGGCGACAGCCGCAGGACGCGGGACGGCGCCCTTCTTCCTCTTCTTCGGCACCTTCCCACCATGGGGGCAGGGGCGGAGGCATTCCCGGCGGCGCGGTCGCGGGAGGGGGCTCGGGAGGAGGCGAGCCGGGCCGGCGGCGGCCGCGGGAGGGGGCAGGCCGCGGTCGGCAGCAGCCGCGGCTGGGAGATTACAGTTTGGAAAGTCTCTGAAATTCTTCTTCTTCGGAAGGATGGGAGATCATGAGGGAAGAAGCATTTTCGGTATCTTATTTCAAAATAAAAGGGGCTCAGGGACCGGGAATTACAGTTTGGAAAGTTTCTGGACCGGTTGTTTGAGATTTAATTAACAAGGACTTTTTGTTATAGTGGAGTCTTTAGAGGGATGGGAAAGTCAATTACCCTTTTCTCTATACGCGACTTGCGTGCTTTTTTTCTCAAGGCACGAACTTTCATGCTCCATTCATCTTGGACAAAAAGAAGACTTTTGGAAATAAGACGGTCAAACGTCAAACCGCCAACAACCACCCTTCCCTTTCTTATGCCTAAATCTCTCATCCGTCTCCATCGCTCTCTCCTTCTTCATTTTTAGAAGTTCATGCTCTCGCTCTGTCCTCGCTCATTTTCAGAATGCTTAGAGGGTAGCAAAGCTTTAAAGACCATTGGGAGTAAGGGCAGATTTAGAGAATTGGCTTCGCAAAATAAATAGCTATTTGGGAGCATTTCAAATATTTATATTTTTTTCTTAAAATATATATATAAATAGATAAAAAATACTAAATCACACGAGTAAATTCATATTTCATAGCAAAACTATTTTCATTAAAAATATTCATAGAACTATTTTTTATAATAAAGCATTATTTTCATAATACTATGCAGATCCATAATTTTAAAAAAAATGACATCTTTACTGGCAATACCATATGCATAAAAAACATGATCATTTTAAAAATAATAATGAGTCTAAGATCTACTTACCTCTTTCACCTTAGATCATCAGACATCACTAGGCAAATCTGCTGAACCTATTTAAAAATATTAAAAGCAAAATTAATTTCTATTCAATAATTTTAATTGAATTAAAAATAATAAGAGAAGGTTTGATCAAGAGAATAGTGGTTCCAAATGGGTCGGACTAAACGGTTCACTTAATGAATTATAGGGCACGGTCTCGATTGAGGTCAAGATCATTCAACAAGATTTATCAATAGTGGTTTCAGAAACACTCAATATGGCCAAGGTGATCAGTCCGATAGGCGGCCTAGGCACTAGGGCAGTTTAGGGTCTCTTTATAGACATCAATCTGGATTCATAGGATAGAAAGGTGGGACCCTTCACTGGGGTCTATAGGTCTTTTATAGAGAGAAAGAGAGATTAGGAGAGAAAGAAGAGAGGAAATAAGAGAGAGAAAGAGAGGGAAGAGATATTTCTGAGAGTTTTAATTTCTGATAAAACTAGTAAAATCATTTTCTTTCTGCACTAAACTCTGTTTGTGATGGATTATCTCATGCAGAAAAAAAAAGCAAGCCATGGAGGAAGATTGCAATAGGTATTGAACACCAACCCAATCTCTTCAAAGTTTTTTCATCTTTCTAAACATCATGAGAAGTCATTTTTTGGTACAGCATTGCAAGGATAGGTACTTCATGAGATGTTTTTTTTAAAAAAAAAAATGGCAGCTCCCGGACATACTTTATGGACCGTAAAATAGAACAAAGAAAACCCTCAAAGATAGTTATCTAGCATCTTAGGAATTTCTTTTTTTTTTATTGAAAGGGAGGCAAGATGAGCCGCCCGTTTTTAATTAAATCAATAGAAAAAATTACATCAGAGAGGAGCAATGAAGAATTACAAGATTCAGGAGAAAACAGAGGACATAGGAAAAGTCAAAAAGCACATAATCTTCCAAAGCAACAGCAGCAGCCCGGCATGAATATCATGCTGATATATACAGGATGCTCTGTTCCAGAAATGACCTTGCCAACACTAACCAGCCATTGGTCAATTGCTATGAATCCGGCCAAATCATCTAACATGAATTGCATGATACTAGGAAACCTTCAACCAACAGCATCGGATCAAACAACCAAATAGAGGGATTTAATCATCCTGCAGAGAGGAAGGAAGGGCTTTGACTCTACTACTAATCTTCCCAAAAACCAACAAGAGCTTTTGATTGCATACAAATTGACCAGTCATTGAAAAATTGAAGACTAGCATAAGCGATAGAAGTGATGGAAGATTCTCTGTGGAGAAAGATACATGCATTTCTCAACTTCCAACAAGTCCAAATCATGGCCAAGAACAACATAGGAATAATAGGCTGAAAAGCTTTAGGGAAGTTTCTGAATCTCCAATACAAATTAAAATGGGGCTTAGGTCCCATTTTTTTATTTCGCAATATTTAAGTAAAATCGGTAAGTGATTTTCCGACTTCACTTAAAAGTCACGAAGCCGCTCGCTCTCCCTTTTTCTCTTTTTTCTTCTTCTTTTTTTTCTTCGTTGATGAGTTTCGTTTCCGTTGCCGGAACTATCCCGGTCTACCGCCGGGATGGCTCGGTTCAACTCGAATCGCCTGGTTCGGGACGGTTCCCCCGACCCTATTTAAGCCCATTTCTTGAAGCAAAAGTTAAATTTTCAAGATGACCATGGGCATTCTAGTAGTTATTTCTTCCCATCTTTTCTTTAATATTATTAATTATAAATCGATAATGTTAAAGGTTATTTGTAAGTATCTTCTTAGCATTGGCATTTTTCAGTCATGAACTCATACTCTCTTTGTAGGTTCAGCAGCACTTACCGGTGGTCTCCTTTTGGCATGCCTTTTATCCTTTCTCTACTTACGCCAGCATGAAAAACTTCCCAACTCAATCTTCTTTTGGAGAAAAAAATCAGATAATTCACAGAATATTAAAGCCTTTCTGGAGAGATATGGATCTTTTGCTCCAAAAAAATACAGGTACAAAGATGTGAAAAAGATCACCAGAAAATTTCACGAAAAACTAGGACAAGGTGGTTATGGCACTGTATTCAAAGGTACTCTCATGGATGGTCGTTTGGCTGCTGTAAAGATCTTATCAGACTCCAAGGGTGATGGAGAGGAATTTGTTAATGAGGTTGCAAGCATAGGTAGGACCTCTCATGTGAACATTGTTAGTCTGCTGGGCTTTTGTTCAGAGGGGTCCAAAAGAGCACTTATTTATGAATTCATGCCCAATGGATCACTAGATAAGTACATATACTCAGAGAAATCAATTCTTGGTCAGGAGATGTTATACCAAATAGCAACTGGCGTAGCCCAAGGTTTAGCATACCTGCATCGTGGGTGCAACACACGTATAGTACATTTCGATATTAAACCTCATAATATCCTACTAGACCAGGAATTTTGTCCGAAGATATCTGATTTTGGGTTGGCTAAGTTATGCCCGCAAAAAGTTAGCATACTTTCCATGGCAGATACCAGAGGAACGATCGGCTATATTGCCCCGGAAGTTTTCTCAAGAAATTTTGGAGTTGTCTCTAGTAAATCTGATGTATATAGCTATGGAATGATGTTGTTGGAAATGGTTGGAGGAAGAAAGAATATAGATGTTGGAGCTGGGGAAACTAGTGAAATTTATTTTCCACATTGGATTTATAAGCATCTTGAGCAAGATGGAGGTCTACAAGCTTATGGTGTAACAGTGGAAACTGAAGAAATCGCAAGAAAGATGATACTAGTTGGACTATGGTGCATACAAACAAACCCAGAAAATCGACCTTCCATGAGCATGGTGGTAGATATGTTGCAGGGAAGCCTAAGTGACTTGCAACTCCCTCCAAATCCAGTTCTATCTTCTCCTCAAGTTCGATCTCCTCCTCAAGGATCATTGATTGATTCATCAGCAGAAATGACTGCCTGATATGTTTTGACTCCCTGTGGAAAGTACGAATTTTCTTTTGGTGTAGCAAAAAACACATGATTCAGCTTATAATAAATAAATATGGAAGCTTAACTGAAATGATTTACTTTTATACTTTTAGAGATGGCTTTATGTGTATGCTTCCTCCAACTGTCATTGTTACAGTAATCAAGCATTGCAGTCTCTCTGTGCTTTCTCCAAAAATAACTCTCTGCGATGTGGGCATGCAAACTTTAAACAATAAACCAGTATTGCAAATTGGTTAACAAAAACAAGAATTACTTGGTCATGAATATAGGATGCTGAAAGAATGTATTTTTCTGTACATTGTGATCTTTATATGTTGTCGTGTTTAGCCACTGACAGAGAAATGAGAGAAGTAATTTTTCTGTTCTAGTCCATCGTACCAATTGAGTTTTCTTTTTCTTTTCTTCTCCTTTTTGCCCCCATTGAGCAGACATTTGAGGATACATTCTAGTGATCGCATAGGAAGTGCCAATTACATGGTACATGATTCGTTTTCCAAATATTCGTGTATTTGAAAGTATGTACGAGATGAATTACTGCTCCCAATAACATGAGAGTTCCATCATATATATCAGCCACTGCCATGGGGGAAGCAGAGCGGTGAGTTGTTAAAACGGTGTGGTAGTATTGTAGTAAACATATTGTGGAGTCGTAGGTGTCACTTTGCAAGCAGACAAATAAAACAGTAGAATTGGAAGACTCTGAGCTGATTCTAATTGTATTTTGCTGGAGAAAATGTGTGCATCATTTGTTGTTGTTATTTTGAATTTTGATTGCTCTACAACATGTCATAATGAGATTCTATAGCACCTGATCTAAAACAATGTCAAAACGTTGGATATTCATGTGCATTCTACTAAAAAAACAATATCTAAAGTCTTTTAAGAAATTCCAAAACTTTATATGCAAATGGAAATCCAAAAGCATTTACCCTGTTGAAATAATTAGCGAAGAAGAGAAAAATAAGAGAATCGTATTTTTGCTCGTCTTTACAATGTACAGGAGCAATCTTTATATAGTATTAGGAGGCTGACGAAGTTTGGTAAGGCTGACTAAAGCACAATCAATCACAAATCAATCAAGGTGAAGTTTAGTAAGGCCAACTAAGTTTGGCATAAACAATCAATCAATGGATTCTAAGATCCTTCTTCAAACTCAAAGTGGTAAAGTGGACACCAACTTGAGTTTGAAAACAATAGAGCAAAAGATGCGAGGAGGATGAGCTTTGTTGAAGATGTCCGCAGCAAGAACAAATCTCAAAGAGAATGCAATCGAAGCTCAATGATGCTTGTAGACGAAAGCACCATAAAAGAAGAGCAAGAGACCTCGAACTAGATGATGAAGAAGCCGAGGGCAGCAAATAAAGCTGGAGATTAAGGACTGGAGCGGTGTCATGCAAATATATGCCTCCATGATCGAGAGCGGGACCGTGCGCCTGCCAAGTTTATCTTTGCCAAGATTCTGACAGTACGATGTGGCGCGTTGCTCCTACTTGATCGAGAGCAGGACCGCGCCTGCCAAGTTTACTTTCGCCAAGCTTCTGACGGTACGGTGTGGCGTACGTCGCCGCCTCCTCCATGAAGGAACAAGAGCACTAGAAGCGGGTGCTCGGGGAGGTTAACTCGCTCATCTCCAAAGAAACAAGAACACCAGAAGCTGATGCTCAGGAAGCGTAACTCCCTCATCTCAGAAGGAACAGGAGCACCAGTAGCGGGTACTCAGGGAGCTTAACTCCCTCATCTCCAGAAGAACAGGAGCACCGAAAACGGGTGATCAAGGAGCTTAACTTTCTCATCTCGGGAGGAACAGAAGTACTAGAAGCAGATACTCGAGGAGCTTAACTCCCTTATCTTCGAAGGAACAGAAGCACCAAAAGCGGATGCTCAGGGAGCTTAACTCCCTCATCTCCGGAAGAACAGGATTACCAAAAGCAAGTACTCGAGGGGTTTAACTTCCTCATCTCTAGAGAAACAGGAGGTTTAAGTATAGACGGAGACGATGTCGGGTCTGAAGCTGCTCATGACGGTGCGGGCCATGCTGAGGCCCATCGTGCTGGGCGAAGCCGAACATCTGCTCACGGATGGCCTGGAAGGAATGCCAAGGGTCCGAGTCCACGAAGATGCTGCTCTCTTCTGCACTGCCCTCTTCTTGCCTGGGTTTCGGAAGCAATAAGGGAGCCGGTGGTGAGGGAGAGGGTGGATAAGCAAGGGTAAAGGAAGGCATTGAGGACCTTCTTGTTATAGATGTTGAACACCACGTTGAGAGCCCACTAGGTGGCGAAGTAGATCTCACGGTACCAAGGTCCATAGGGTGCTTTATGAGCTGGAAGTAGTCATGGAGGCCCATGCCCACCACATCCACAGCGGAATTGAACCATATGCTCTTCTTGTTCTTCATCAGCTTCGTCAAGACCTGGCCGCACTTCTTCATCATTGCAGAGAGAAGAAGTGCTCGAGGAGACTGTGGACGCGCTCGGGGAGAGATTCCTCCTCCGGATCAGACACACGGCGGCGGCGCGGAGACGTGAACAGGCACTCGGTGACGGAGCGCACGGGGGGCGGCTCCTTTCTCCGCCAGACCGCGACACGGGTTCTTCTCCTCCTTGGATCTGGAAGTGGTCGACGGCAGCGGAGACACAGGCACGTAGAAGCCGCCGAAGACAGGGGAGCATGAGGCGTCATGAGACCGGGCTCTCCCCTTCTTCCACGATCGGACGCCGGAAGAGACCCATGCATAGGACGTCGGCTTGGGAGAAGACGCCCCTGCTGATGCGATGGGGCTTGGGTAGGAGCAGCCTTTATATGGTATTAGAACGCTGAGGAAGTTTGATAAAACCGATTAAGTTTGACGAAATCAATCATAGATTAATCAAAATAAAGTTTAGTAAAACCGACTAAGTTTGGGACAATCAATCAATAAATTCTAACATACCCTACATGTACAAGAAGAAGGGAATAGAGGTTTGGAATTCAAATTGGTGTGTCAATGTATTCCCACCAACCACTTCTATTCAAACTTTAATCCCTAACCACACAACCCCCCCGCTTGAGCCAGCTATCCATTTTATAAATTTTATTTTTTGGATTAAATAAGGATAAAAGGAGGAAAATCAGATAACCAGACAAGCAATCTTCAAATTGAGCTTTTTTGGACCGCTAAGGCTCCACTAATTTTATATTAGAAAAGATTCTAATGTCCCAAGGTTCTATCCATTTAAAATTAGTTAACCGATCCGAAAAGAACTAAAAATGGCCATTGGTATCTCTCAAACTTATATTCTATCTGATATTTAATCTTGAAAAGGATGTATCCGCATATGAATCTTTACTTTGTTATATATAATCATACATAAACCAACTAAAACATATAACAAGACAATTTTCAAAACTGAAAAATAAAAGCACATAAAAGACCAATGACTTGACCAAATAAAACCCACATCATCATTCCCTTCCCACAGCCACATGATCCTGGAATGGGCAAACCATTCCAGGATAACCCATTCCAGGATCCCCAAGACAGGATAACAGGGTCGGTTGCAAGTCGCAAGAAAAATTCCAGCCCCTAACCTTTGGTTAAAGGCTTGGGTTCCTTTCTTTGAATCGTATCTTGCACGATTTCAAAGCACTTCAATTTGTTTGGAGGCGCAATCCGGTTGATGTTGCGAAAGCGAAAGGTACACCCCGAGCCATTCAATAATCCCACTCGGATATGTGTTCGGGTTCGGATTCCAAGCGAAAGAATGATTGATCGTCGTCCGTTAGATCATCCCCCATCCCGCTCGCAGAATATTTGTTCATCATCAGTCTGCACAGTTCTCGAAGCGATGTTTGTAAGATCCACCGGTGGATCCGCGCAAAAAGGTGAATCGCTCTTTTGCGCGACAGATACAACCCCTACCCCTTGGACGCAGAGATGGAGTCTTCCAACGGTCAAAAACTAAACGTTATAAGCTACTCTAAATGGCAGTTAACGCGTTCGACAAACCCCTGCCCTTTGACCACATGCAGTAATAAAACGCTGAAATCAAGGCAAAAACGATAGACCTCCCCGCTTCCCAAGGCTAATTCGGTAATTAAAACACGAGAACGCTAATCTCGACTCCAGGATGGCAATCCAGATATCCGGCTGCATATCCAATCTCGTCCACACACGTGTCCGAGATTACCCCCACGTGGCGGTATTTCAATCCTCTGATTGTAAAAATCCAGATTCGGAATCGAAACCCCGGCAATAGAAAACGTATTAATGGTGCTGGCTATCCTAACCGCGTTCCACTTAATTAATCCCAATCCCTAATCCCCTTCCAATTTGATTCCCTTCTTCGTCCCCTTCTTCTCCGTCTCCTTTGATCTCTCTCTCCTTGCGTTTCATATATCGACGCAAAGATCGCAGCTCTTGTGCCCCTTTCTCCGTTTCGTTTCCTCTCTTGAAGTCTCTCGAATTCCCGTCCTTCTCCTTGTTCTGCCGTTTTCCGTTACCAATCCCGCCGGATTTTTCTCCGGCCGCCTCCAATTGGATTCTAGGGTTCAATTGGGATTTCTAGCCGCTAGAATTAGGGTTTCTTTAGTCTTCTAGGGTTTGTACAAATGTTGGGAACGGACTTGCAGTTCGGGCGCGGCCATGGCGAGGATCTGTTCTACAACCCCGTCAGGGCTCGCCGGAGTCGCCACCACCACCAGCAGCACTACCAGCAGGGCCCCGAGAAGTCCCGGAACAGCGCCGCCGCCGGATACTCCCCCGCCCCGCCCCCCGCTCCGAACGACAAGGCCATGGTGGTGGTCCCGGAGTTCCGGGAGCCGGAGAAGCGGGCCAGATTGGAGGAAGAACCGTCGAAGCCGGTGGCTTCGCACGCCTCGTCACCAGCCGCCGCGGCGATAACTTCTCCCTGTAATCTACATCGGTTCTTGGAGTCCACAACTCCATCGGTCCCGGCTCAGTATCTTTCCAAGGTTTGTTCGTTGTAGATTCTTTTTTTAATTTTTGGCATTCTTGGTTCAATCTTGGGGGTTATTTAGGTCTGATTGGTTTTCAGATGAGGATGAGGGGTTGGAGGACTTGCGATGTGGAGTTCAGGCCGTATTTTGCTTTGGGGGATCTCTGGGAGTCTTTCAAGGAGTGGAGCGCGTATGGTGCCGGTGTTCCTCTGGTTCTGAATGGCAGTGATAGCGTTGTTCAGTATTATGTGCCGTATTTGTCAGGCATTCAGTTATACGGTGAATCAAGTACGCCATCCATCAATTCTAGGTATCGAACGTTGCACCAGTTCTGGGTTTTTGAATGTCTTTCAGTTCGACCATGAATAGCAACTTTCTTGCTTCTTTAAATGAATTTATACTGCAGTTTTAATTTGGCTTGTCTGATTGCTTTTCTAGTTTTCTTTCTGTTTTGTCATGGTGCAGTGTTTTTGTGATGTGATGCAGATTCTTGAAATGTCTGCTATTGATATCATGCCTCGCCCAATTAGTTTTTCCTTTGATAGGAGGAAAATCTGTGTTGATTGGATTGAAGCAATTAGGGTGCTAAACGCTATTGATTGGTGCTTTGCAGCTGTTGTTTTTGCCTTCATTTTTTAAAAGCTTCCATTATCTAACATTACTTGTATTCTTTGCTTATTTTGAAGAGGTTTTCAGTGCTTAGAAATGTTTGTGATGGTGGGTGCAGGTTATTCTATAGCTGATTTATATTTTTGAAGTTTTTAATGCTAGGAGACAATTTACATCCTTTCAAACACATTTTTGTTTTTTCATTCATCATGCAGAACTTGTACTGGGATTCATGGAAGAAAGAAGTTTATTTACATACCTGACATTCTTGGATCTGTTTTTTTGTGGAAAGGAGTGGTGGTAGTGCTTCATCATTAATGTTTTCTCATGTTTCTTTTGGATTAGCAATATACCATCTTCTTATATGCCATAGGTAAATATTTATGACACTCTTCTTTTAAAATGTCAGATTGTTGTACAGTCATTGAGTATGCTGAGGTGGCATATTATACAGCTGGCATGGATTAGAAATATACTTTGGAACCGATTAACTACCAGACCTTTATAATATTTCATATATGAAATTTTTGTAGCTTAAGGGCCTGTTTCGATAATCATGTGCAATCCAGCAGGATTCAGGGGACCACAGGCTAGGCATGCTGATATTCACAGAATTAATAGGAATACCTTCGAAGTGGGCTAGCTTGAATCCCATAGGGAGGAAAAAAGAGACCTCATGAGCTCTCTTTTTTTTCTCCCTGTGGGAATAGGCTGGGAGAGATTCGATTGACATAGGCCAGGCCAGGCCTCATATTCTGTGATATTAGAAATCATATTTCCAATCTTGAGGATCCAGCAGGATTATTCAAGCAAGCTATGAGGAGGAAGAAACACATCTCTGCAGGGAAGGGAATCAGATTTGTAGATTTTTCTGAACTAGATTAAACCTATAGTTAAATGAATTTTAATGATAAAGATTTTATGGAGGAAAAGTAATTATATGAATGCAAGTAGTTGACTGTAAAGTTCCATTTCCATACTTTGAGTATAACTTCTTTGCCAAGATATTTACATATGGAATTTGCCTCATGGCCAAGATAAAATTACATAAAAATGTATAGGTATTTTTGTCTGCTTACCATTGGCCCCACATGAAAAAGGAATTAAAAGAATAACAAGAAAGGGGTGGCCTCTTGCCCCTGATGACGCCTAAAGGCTTACATCTGCATTGTTTTGTTGTTATTTTGCCCAGTCCTCTTTTTAATGCTAAGTGAGCTGAATTCTCAAATACAGGGGTTCACCATTCAAGGCCTCTGTTCAAAGTGATTGGTTTCCATTTTGTTAGAGTTCGTTGTTGGAATTCTTCACATATCGGAATTTTGCATGTTAGTTATGGATAAGATAAGTCATGTCTGGCCCATGAGATAAAATATGTTGACCTCTATTTAGTTAGTACTTAAAATGACAGATCACCCCAACAAAGACAAAAAATTGACCCCTAATTGTTTAAATTGAAGCCATAATTAGATCCCAGAATTGCTCCATGTTCCTGCACTGGTTCTCTTTGCTTTCATCCATTATCTTTGACCTGATTCATACTACTTCCATTGGATTAATGAATTGGCTTGAACTGTTGAAGATGACCGCCTTGTTCTAATTAATTAACAACTGCAACGGACTATAATGACCTGCAAGAAATTAGAATCAAAGGCCATCATCCATTTCTTTCTTCGTAAGTCATCATCTGGTGATTTTGGACCGGATTTATGTTGATTTGCCATGAAGGAAATTGGACTTTTCTGAGTTGGCTTGAGCTGTATATGAGAATGATCTTCTCTACCTCCCTTCATTTCTCTTAGTTGCAAACTGACTTGTTGCCCCTGGTTGTGGAAAGCATAGGTATTCTTTGCCTATTGGTTTTTTGTAGAATTCTAATTGGCATAAGAGGTCATATGAGGTGCTGTCATTGGGTCAGCTTTATATCAACTAGCTCCCATTGCACATTGCTAATGGAGAACCTCAAAATATGTTATAGTCACATGACACACTTGAGTTTCTTTGCTGAACAAGAAAGGTGTATGTCTGGTTTCATTAGGTTCTTTTGAACAACATCCCTATTAACTTACATAGAACTTTCATTTTGATGAGTATTATGCTTTTTGTATATTAGAGTAAACTCGGTCACCATGTGCTCCACTTCTGTATCTTTTTTCATGAAGGAATGATTGTATTCTTCTCATTCTCCCTTCTTAATTTACAATGTTGCCACTCAACATGTAGGATTAATGCTATCCAAGTGACTCACTTCTCATATAAAAATGATGCCAACTTCAAAATCCTCTTTTCTTCTCTTTTGTCTGTCTTATCTAGTGCTTAGTGGAACTTGTTCCTTGTCCTTATGTTTTAAGCTAAGTATTGGAGGTTCTGCTTGATGTTTTACTAGTAGAATACCATCAAAACTTTTCTTTGATCTATGAAGCCACTTTGTGTTTTTTATCAATAGTTCCTTGCATGAAGCCACTCATCTCTCATCTTGTATGAAAGTTGTTAGACTATCTCATATTGTATTCAAGGCAATTTTTTGCTATACAATCACCCTTTCCCATAATTAGCTTGAAATCTAGCAAATATGCTTCATTAATAGTTCATAGGAATAAGTCTTCTTTAAAGAAAATTAATCTATTTCTCATCCAAAATGTTGACTTATTTCTGTCATGCAATTTCTCCGCATATTTTTGAAGCCCTGTCTAATTTAACTGAAGTAAACTGCATACTTTATACTTCTAACAACTGGTTCCTTGTGATGAAACTGGGACCCATTTGAAGATCTTCTGAATCATGATGAGTATGATCTGCAGAAAGAGGATTCTCTAGCTCTCCCACTTGTTTATTTTATTTGTAGTATACTAGTATATTTTTCACCTCTCTACTTTTAAATCTATATCATACTGACAACAAGCATCAAAATCTTTTTACTCTGCCCTCCATAACTTTATTCATTGATGTGTTATCTTGAAAATTAACTAATAGTAAGTTATGTTTAAATTTGGGAATCTATTTGTTTCTGTAAATGGCTAAGAGAATTATCATATTGCTGGTGATGGTCTCAAAAGCCAGCACATCGAGTGATCTTTTACATATGCTGATTAGGTCAAGAGTTGAATTATTTGGATGACTGGATGCTCCCTTTCTTTTGACGTTAATTGTGGCAATGAATTTTCTTGTTTTCACCTGTTAAAATCAACTGTTTGTCATCTACCTTGCACACAAACACATAATAAGTGAGCTATGAGCTACCTATGAACTAGTTCATGCTGGTGCATGCTGGTCATCACAAAGCCATATTTTCTATAAACCTTAGCATGGTTTTAGGCATCAGACTTTCTCGGCTGGCATATCGACTTGTATGACAGTACCATGACATGCTAGACCTTGACCAGCACAAATGTGGGATTTTTGATAGTTTTGAACAAAATTGACTCAAAATATTCATGTTGTAGTGAAAACCAGAATTATAAGAAACTATAGAAACCTTGTAGATATGGAAAACTTAATGATACAATATAAAGCATTTATTTACTGACTGCTGATTATATTACTATTTTTAACACAGTAGATCAGTAGTCTAAGTCATAATGATAAATACATTGGAATATACTTAGAATTCTTTGAATGAAAAATAAAACATGCTCGAAGGGTAAACATACTGAGTCATGAACAGTTACAAAGAAGTAAGAATATCAAAAATCATATTACATACTATGTGTAACATTGGTTATGTTCTATACTTCAGTCGAGGTGCAAGTGGTTTGATCATAAGCCAGTGTTAGTAAACTGGTCCAGGCAATAACAGTTCAAAATGGAGCCATCCTAGTTCTATGCACAATTATTGTCCATCCAGAGGTTGGCCAAACTGGTGATGTTTCAAGAAAAGAATTTTTTTAAATGAATATCAAATTCACGACATGGACCGAGGGAATGAACAAGTAAATAATTGTTATCTGAACACTTTTAGTCATCTGAGTCTCTTATGTTTTTATATTTTTTGAGAAGTATGTCATGGGCATGCCAGGATAAAAAATGTTTTCTCTGGATATTGTCTTTGTCATGGACATGCCAGGTTAGTGTAATCTCTATTTTCTGTTACACCTTGGGATAGGATATATAACCCTGGTGGAAGCTAAATAGGGTGCTGTAGTGAAAAGTCTTTACCCCCCGTCCCCGCCCCCACCCACCCCCCCCCCCCCCAAAAAAAAAAAAAGTAAAAGAAATTTTGTAATTCTACTAGTTATTTATGTGAACTGACATTTTTTTTATAGATTTGGACAAATTGTACTGTTGATTCAAAAAAAAAAAGAAAAAGTTATTGTAAATAGTCCCTGGGTGCTGATTTTGGTATTGTTGCCAAGGGTACTCTAAATGCTAATGCAATTAGTCCTTGGGACCAGACTTTTAACCTCTGTAGTGGATGCTGAATAGTGTACTATAGTGTGGGTCTCTTCCCAAAATAAAAAATAATTTTATAGTCCTGCTGGCCAAAATCTCAGTGCATGTTACAAGTTATGATCTGACCGTGTCGAATTTTATTCTGGCCCTAAGAAACTTGGGTTCTTTACCTGCTTAATGATCTCTTAACTTTCATGGAACAGCAATATTTATGTTTTCTCTGATGTCATTTCTTTTCTTTTAGAAAAGAGAGAAAAACTATCTGCAATAATTCTTTAAATTACATCCCTGGATGCAGTATATCTAATTTTGTGTCTAATTGGACTCATATACCAGGCGAGCTGGCGAGGAGAGTGATGGTGATTATTATCGAGATTCTAGTAGTGATGGAAGCAGTGATTATGAACATGAAAAAGGCTTGAAGTACTCAAGGGCATGGAGTCCAAACCATCTTACTAGTACCTCCAATTTAAGGATGGATAGGCTGTCTTTGAAAGAGAAACATGTAGCCTCACAAGAAGGATTTTCAAGTGATGATGGTGATTCTGGAAATTCTCAAGGTCGCTTGCTCTTTGAGTTCCTTGAACAGGATCCTCCATACATTCGGGAACCATTGGCTGATAAGGTATGCTCTTTCTCATGTTACTGACCAGTCAAATGTATATTGAACATTGTTGTTGTTGCTGACAGTCTTATTACCTCTAGGTTTCTGTTCTTGCACGATGTTTTCCTGAATTAAAGACACTTAGGAGTTGTGATTTGCTGCCATCTAGTTGGATTTCTGTGGCATGGTGAGATTTGCTTCTTGTTCAACTCATATGCTATCTTTCTTTGGCAATTGGTAGATGCTTGTTGATGTCTTGAAACTTTGGAAATGTTGCAGGTACCCTATATACCGGATACCAACTGGACCAACACTAAGGGATCTGGATGCTTGTTTTCTCACCTTCCATTATCTTTCTACACCAGTGAGAGGTAACTTTTATCTTTGTGAAATGCCAGTGAAGATGCATCTTTGGAGTAATGTATATATTAAGGCTTTGGTATGCTTTGTTTTAACCTTCAAATTTTTAATAAAAAATTAATATTAAGAAGATTATACATGAAGGAGGCCTCTTGAAGCCAGACTCACAAAACACATATAGAAGACATTCCCATTCGAGGCTAACGTGTTCTTGAGATGCACCTGGAAGGAACAAGCTGGGTCCTGTAAGGATTGAGATTTATCTATATTTATAAATTGGCCACCACTGATGTCATGCATGGCTAGACTCGATTTTTTTGTAGTCATAAATAGACTAGCTATCAACAACAAATACAAGCCTACTACTTGTCAAATTGAAGACCTCGTGAGTGAAATAAATATTTCGAAAGGCCTTGTCTAAGGATGTTTTCTCACACTTGGCACCCATCAAGAAACCCCCATTGAATACTTTATGTATGCATTTCAAATGGTTGCTTCACTTCCTAATGCCCTTCAAACATGAAAGCCTTACTGAACCTATGATGTCTCTCTTCCTTTTTATAATAAAAATATAATTACCAAGATATAAACAATAAACATGGGGTTAGTTATATGCTACCACTTTGCTGCTGTTTCCTATTCCTTGGATAAGTCCTCTAAATAGAGTAGTGTTGTTAAATTTATCTTACCAGTTTAACCTATCTCTTAATGAAAATTGATCTTGATGATTGATTTTGCAATGGAATTTTAAGACTGCTTGGTGGTCAAATTTTTAAGAAGAGAGAAAAGGTAACTTTGGCTTCATAATCAAATGAATAAGTGCATAAGGTAAGAGATACTAGTCCCCAAGCTTGTAGTTTATCACGCATGATGAAAGGGCAAAGGTATAATTTTCTATCAGTTTTTTATCATGTCATTCATAAGATCACCAATACACCAAAACAAAACAAAGGATCACTTGCTTATGGAATCCTATTCTGTAGTTGGTAAGATCCTAGCCTACCAATGTTTTCTCCTGTTAGATCTAGTTGATTGTCATGTACATGTAGGTATAGACATATAACTGTAGAAAACGTAACAAAATTAGGAAGCTCTAATATGGAGCAGCCTCTTAAAGTGTACCTTATGGCATTATATGCCCAATTGAGACCATATTTTTCTCCATTAACAATTTGAAATACAATTTGTCCTAACTCATCTTCCTTTGTTTGGAATGTTATTAATTCTCGTTCAGTATTCTTTCTTTAGTTGATTGGGTCCTTCATTTGACGTATAGTTGACTTTCATAATATGCGGAACATGAGAACATGGAAGATACAAAAATATAAGTGGCAAGAAAAAAACTGGGGGAGGGGGGTGGAGGACTCGGCCCTGAAGTCTTGCCATAACATTTATCACATTGATTCACTTTCTCTGCCTAAGTCTCTCCAAGAGAGTGTTCAAAATTTGTCAAATTTAGATTCCGTTGATGATCCGATCGGAGAGAAGGAAGATTTTCTTCAACTCGCTCAACTTGAATCTCTCAAAAGAAAAACTAGAAGAAGATGGAAAAATCTCGAAACTAGAAATTTAAGTCTCTTTTTCTTTCATTGATCCTTAAAAAAACGAGGTACATGGCCTCCCTAACACAATTTGGGTTGGATTTCTCTTTCTGATCTCAGGACTTTTTTCTAAAATAGACATCTATAGTAGAAAAAAATAAAAATTTAGAGGAGGTAGATCTCGACTTCTACATCAACTCTGTCTTCTATCGCTCCGCGGAATTGTCATCGGATAGAGAGCTACGTCTGGTCAAAGTCTTACCCGAAAAGAAAACTTTTGATTTGACCAGCCTGTTTCGGGGCCTAAACGATAAAATTTTGATCCGATTCAACCTTTTAGGAGGTTGGCCCAAAGTTGTAGATCTCGAAAAGATACCCAATGTCAAAAAAAAAAAGGATCATCTCAATCGAGCATCATATGACCAAATTATGACCTCTAGAAATTTGGTCTGTGGCTCGGCTTTCCAATGTGGTAGATCTCGCTCTTGAACTCTGTCCAGCCCCGCTCGTAGTGATCAAAGTAATCCACATCGAGTTTGGTGATCCTCCTGAATCCTCATAGTGGTTAAAGTATTCCATATCGAGCTTGGTGATCCTCTTGGATACTCGTAGTAACCAAAATGATTCACATCGAGTTTGGTGATCCTCCTGAATACTCATAGTGGCCAAAGTAGTTCATATCGAGAACGGTGATCCTCCTAGATCAGTTGATATAGCTTTAAAATATATGAATTTGTTTGCTATATGACCAAGCCATGTAATCTTTGCTTCTTTCTATTAAAGTTGCTTACCTTGATTTGCTAGATCCATTTTTAGATGAAGCAAGGTGATGTTTCTATCATGTGTGAATAATTTGTTGCATAGTTTGTGGATGGATTGTCTTGATTTATCTAGGTCTCAAATGAATGATTTTCTAATCGTCCTTTTGTGGAAATTTCAAATCCTATGACTTACCGATGGTCCTCGTTGGATCTTAAATGGTTAAATCCTAAACACTCTGATCCTATTTGATGTCTAAATGTAAACATAAATGCATCAATGTTGAGGAATCTTTATATCTTCTCGTCATCTCTATGGATTGCCCATCTTGGTGCTCCAATCTTTGCAGTGTTGCTCAGATTCATTCTCTCTTATACCTCCTTTCATGCTAAAAAAGAATTCATCCACATATAGAAACAGATATCCTGAGCATCAAGGCTCGTCGAACCGATACCATAGGGGGGTACTGATTGGAGACCGATTCGACATGGTATAGTTCCATACTATGCCATTCCAGGGTGAATCGATAGGGAGAGCCAGAGAGGGAGGAGGAGAGGGAGAGGGAGGGGAGGAGGGGGAAAAGGAGAGGGAGGGAGGGTGAGGGAAATCCTAACCCGACCTCGAGAGAAAGAGAGAGAGTGCGAGAGAGAGTGAGAGAGGCATTTAGGGGGGGGGGTGTCGTGTTGCTTGTGAGCGAGGGGCGTGGGGGGCACTCTCAAGAGAGTTCTAGGCTGAAGGAGACGCACTCGCTCAATTTTTCCGAGCCGGGAAGGGCGCTCTCTCATTTTATTTGAGCACGGAAGCCAAAACGAAATAAATGGCTGAACCATGCCGGTCCCCGACCGGTTCAGTTCAATACACCTTGAATCGGCCAATGCGGCACGGTTCGGCGAACTTTGCTGAGCATGCTCCCCTGATCAATTCGCTGGTCCACCATAGGATGGTTCAAATCTGACCCCGGATTCGGTTCAGTACACCCTGAATCGGCCAATGCAGCACAGTTCAGCGAACTTTGCTGAGCATGCTCCCCCAATCAATTTGCTGGTCCACCATAGGATGGTTCAAATCTGACCCCGGATCATATTTTCAAAAGAAGGAAAGAATATCATTTCACTAGATCAGAGAGGTTCACTCTTTCAAAAGATGGTGCATCCAAGGCATGAACATAATGTGTATATGAGAGAAAATATTAAAAAATCAGCAAATTTTTGTTATCAAATGGATTACCTTGCCTGTTTTTAAACTTCCATGGCTTTCCTTTGCTGTCCAAACTATTCTAGTCTTGGAAAAGATACTGTCATATCTAGGTTTTATGGGGCCTTTAACTTAAAATGAAAAAGGATAGTAAAGAATCTTCTCATATGGGTGGCCACTTAAAATTGATCTCTGCAGTAGAAAGCCAGTGTTACTGAAAGCTGAAAGCCATTCAATTTTCTTTTTTCTTTTCCAAACATACCTTCTTACCCAAAATTTATCCAGGAATTTTTGTCCTTTTAAGAGGAAAGAACTAGGTAAATTACAAGAACTTGATGCCATAACTAGAATCACATCTCTCAATATGGTAACTTGGGGATATACTTAATCTCTCACCTGCTGTTTAATTTTCTCTACTGTTTTTGGATGTTACACCTTTTTTATTAGTAAGACCATTTTGGTCATCACATCTTCAAAGGTTCCTTCATGGAAGACCTGAATTTTAAGGTGGTTTATGTAATTTCAATTTATGGTTCATGGAAGCACACTCTTTATGCTTTTAATATGTAGTGTTGGGAAGCACAAGTTAATCTAACTCCAAGCACTGGATTGATCTCTTGCATGGCAGTAAATTATTTTGACACCACCCTGGTTGTTAGGTCTACATAACCAGGGAACAAAGAATTCTAAAGCTGTTATTATCTGGAATCCACATTATCTTGACAACCATGTACAGAAATGTTGTTGCAAATAATAAATAGTGGTTATTAGAAATTTAAAAGTGAATGGATGAGCACAAATTTGGGTAACGTGTTGGATCTTGTATTCATTTTTTCTCATAATCTGTTAACCAGAAACAGGGTCTTAATCCAGCCTATTCAAATTTATAAGTTTCACCATGAATTTGGATCTTTTATTGTGAAAATTAAATGCTTTACGTTCAGAATAATTTATCCGAGAATTTATTGTGGCTCCCTGTATCTGGGATTTTGAGTTTATGCTTAGGTTCAGTATGGTTCCCTGTGTTCTCTTTGCTCTTCTGACACAGACAGGTTGAGTAGATCCCTTTTTTTTGTCCATGAATCCCAAATCTTTCTGCATATTTTCTTTTTGTTCCAACATATTATATATGCAGACAGGATTCACTTCTTGCATCATAGAAAGTTTGACACATGCGTGCACACGCACGTACACAGATAGATAGAGAGAGAGAGAGAGAGAGCTGACATGACAAGTTGATTCTCCAACACTAGAAAAGTTACAAAAGGTGTATATAGAAAATTATATAGCCATTGCATGGTCTAATGCCATTAATGCAGTAGAGCCATACATATAATTCTTTCTTGTTATTTTTAGGAAATGGGAGGTTATAAGAGAACCCTTCCAGATTTCACTTAGAGTACATGCATATCATAAAGTATCCTATATAATTTGTGGGAAATAAGATGCAGACACATCAATATCTCTATAAATGACTTCTGCAGAAGATCCTCATTTTCTTTCACTCTAAAGAATTTTCATCAAGTGGAACTTATTTCTTTGGTGGTTTATTAGTAGCTTTTTTTATCAGTTAATATGACAAGTTACTTTTTCAGGAAAAGACGTGGATAAGGGTGCCTTTGAATGTATTATCATATTTGCACCATCATTTGAAATTTCACAAAAAAAAAATGGTGGTTGGGGGACCTGCATCATCCAGTTATTTCTAATCGTGAACTTCTGTTTCTTCCTTGAGTAGCCACACAACCACAGGCTTGGCAATAATTAAAAGGACGAAAGAAAAGAAAATTGGAAACTAACTAGCTCTTTTCAAGGGGAGGCACATTGATTAGACTTGTTAGCTGAGCTTTGGTCATCTTTCTGAGTTTAAATGCATCTTATTTTTCTGTTAATTTGTATGCTTATATTATTTGTTCATTTGTCCTCTACCTTTGCAGGTGCTGGTAGTGCCCCTGGTCCTGTAATTACCTATCCTCGGGGGGTTGAGGGTGTTCCGAAGATCTCTCTTCCTATTTTTGGTCTAGCCTCTTACAAGTTCAAAAGTACCATATGGACTCCTAGTGGAGGTGAGAGGCAACTTGTAAACTCCCTGCTGCAAGCAGCTGATGACTGGCTGCGTCAATACCATGTTGATCACCCGGATTACCGGTTCTTTGCTTCACATGGTGTATGCCGGAGATAAAACTTGCGGAGTACTTCTAATTTCCCTTTAAATTTCATTAGGAACCAGCTAATCGTGGAAGGTAGGATGGTTACTCATCTTGCAGGCCCATCATTATTTTAGTAGGCCTTTGCATTTGTGTCTCGTTCGGTCATTACAGAAGTAGAATGGAAGGACATCTGATATAAAATAGAGGGGAAAAAAAAGCAAAATAAAAGGAAGGAAATGGGAATTAAGATCTCATATGATGGAAAAGTTTCCCCCAAAAAAAAGGACTTTTTACGTGAAACGGATTGAAACCTGAAGAAAAATTGGTGGAAGGAAGGTGCGTCATTTACAGAATCTGATGGGATATGATGGATGATGGCAGAAAAGGGGTGGAAGTTTGTGTGGTTCTTTTGCACAGATACCCAAATAAATGGACGCGAGTTTTTTTGTATGTCCTGATAAGTCAGCAACCTGTGCCTAAATTAACATTGTTGGCATATCTAATGATGCCCCTCTGTTCTCCATCTCAATTTGACTTTGTTTGTAGTATGATGATAACTTTTAAATGCATTAAAAACTAGATTTAGATATCTGTTTTTGTAAACTCAAGTTGCTTTTTCTTTATCATCTCTGTTTGAGTGGCATGCCTGCCATGTAGAGTAATAATAATAGTGGTGTGAGAACGCTGCTCTCGAGCATTGTTTCTTCCAGGTTTACAGTATTGGCTGGTGTAAAATATCGATTGGGTGTCAAATTCCCCGAGTAAACTGCATTTGGACATAAGCGTCATTGCTCGGAAGTTCTTGCATGTCCTTGCCCAGCAAGAAAGTTCCCAAGTCCTGTTGGGATCTGGTTCTTGAACCTGTACAGGCAAATTGTTGCGTTAACTTGTAAGTCCTTTTGCGGTCTGATCTCTAAACAGGTACAGGCAAAGTTGTTACATGCATTTGCTAGTGCTGATTCGACCCCATCCCCAAATAGAGAAACGTGATTACATGAGAGTTATCTGCCGTCGTGACATTGCTTGTATTTCTTTTTACTCTTTTTTGTTTTTATTATTTATGGTTTTTGATATCATCGTTTCACATTGTTTGCGGGGAAGGCCATGGAAAGTAGCACCGTTGACAGATCTATCTGGTTATGTCGAGCGTTACCAGATAAGAAGACCTCAATATAGGTTCACATTGGTGAGCTTTACGCATGTACCCGAAACGTGAACCCCAATTGTGTGAGAACCCATGCGCAACAAGCACCGTTGCGGCGAGTTCGCATCCTGTTTCGCCTCTAAAAAATGGGCCTATATGAGGTGCACGACGCCGTTCGTTAGAAGTGTGAGAGGAATCATGTTCAACCCTCGTGAAACTTGTTGGTGTTCCTTATGAAGGCATGAGAATGGATGCGAGTCCATGATTCCCATCCGTTATCAGATGCAGTCAAAGCCATGCAGTAAAATATTGCCCACGTTAGTCGTCAGGAGCCAAGGTCGCCCGTCAGGTGAGTCAAGGGGACTCTCGCACTGATGCCATCGATTTCAACGGATAAGCTTGAAGGGGAGATGAGTTATTATTAAACGAGAAGTCAGAGTTCTTCTGGACAGCGCAGGCACTGACGGCCATCAAAATACCCCGGTGGTATGGCTGAGACTTGCTAGTAAGATACTGAACGCGCCGTTACATGTGGACCAGCAGGACCATGGGGACAAGAACAAATATATTGTTCGGAGAGCATCTCCTACCAACCTGGACTGAGGCACTAGTCTCGAAAAAATTTCAGTTTTCTTGCATTTGGAGAAGGGATGGACTGTGATTCAATTCGTAATTATCATCTTTACCATGAGATGCTTGCTCCCATTTCAGTAGACTTGTGTGGAGAAAAATGTATGACCCTAAGAAGGCCCCAGGCTTTATTCAAGAAATTGGGTATTAGCAACAGTCTATATGGCGACTGTCAGATTCTATCGTTTTCTTATGGTACAATAGTTTCTATAATTAGCAATAGTTTCTATTGGTTTTTACTGGACTCATCATGCATGATAGTTGATTCGTTACTGCTCTACAAAAGAAACAAGTTTTCTCGCAGATAGGAGGAATTCTCAGCTTTGCCTGATTTCATCTCTCTTATATATATATATATATATATATATATATATATATATATATATATATATATATATATATATATATATATATATATATATAAGAAATGCCTGATGTGGCCGTTGAATGCTGACATCTGAAGCCATCTCACTTTCCATGATATAGAGCGCAGCTTATGCTTGGTTCAAATTCATCGCTCGATTAATAAACATGGAATTTATTTTGATGACATGACCCTATTGGAGGAAGATTCTTACATTCTCTTGGCGGATATTACTCAACGAAGGGAACCTGGAGATTTGGGCATTCATATGTTGATTTTAGAGCGCAGGCCTTAGCCATGATACTGATGTATTCAGTGACCCTAACTCTTTGTCGGTTTAAATGATTTGTCTGACGGTGTATGCCGGCTAGGACAGGTTCTACAGAATTGGAGGATTATTTTTAGGACATTCTGCTGAAGCCGCAAGATAGACTCAACTGGGAAGTCAAAAATAGCATGAGCACTTATATTTTTGTGGGAGGTACAAATTTCCCAAGTTCCCCCTACTTAATTAGCTAATGCCCCGTAAAGATATTTGGATCAAATGCTGTTGGCTGAAAGGGGTTCCAACCTGGGGATTTAAACCATTTTATGATGTGGATTGCCTACAGCAGTATTGACGATGACAGACGCTCATCATCCCAATTACAATAATCTTAAAACCAGTGCCAGTATTCATGCTTGTTTCCACCCACATGTAAGAAGTGCGGATGACCTGAAGGTCGAGTCAAAAAATGACACTGAATTATGTCAAGAGTCACAAGCAGCAAACTTGATCGCATGGCACAACCTTTAATTATGATGCTAATCCACTCATTAAGATGGATGGAATTCACATAAAACTGGCAAGACAGGACCCCAGATGAAATTAGTAGTGGCCAACCGCTATCGTTCTTTCATAAGAACAACATGATCCTCAGAAAGATATATTACTGTATGAGACTTTTTCCAGGGTTGTCCCCCTGGTTGCTGTTTTACCAGCATTAACTTCATAATCTTAACAGCAAAAGAAACTCTCATATCGTTATAAGAAAACAGAATTATACAACCAGAACCTCTTTAAGTCTTGGGCACTCCAGCCTCACCTTTATCTGGACCATACTCTGCCATTCCCACGCCACCCTCATTTTGGTGCCTCACCCATCCTCCAGTGTCAGCCTTCGAGTAGCTCCAATAAAATAAGAGCGACGCCACCATGGAAACCAGAATCAATGCAGCTGCCGCTGCAAAGACCCCTTTCCGCAATGCTGCACATGATGACAAGTCTCGCTTCGCGTAGTAGCCCAGATACTTCGTGTGGTATGCATTCCTAGCTGACCCTGCCAACAGGCATGCTTCCGCCACCGCAAAACTCAACCTGGAGATCGGAACAAACATAATAAATTGATCTATTTTGGGTGTCACGGGTCACATCACTGAATGGAATTTTCATGTTGCAGTTCCTACTGTTTATAACAGTCATTACAGATATTTCCCCTATGCAAGGTCTCTCAGTCAGTTTTCAGCATTTGTGTTCATTTTATTTTTGATCATCGTGCATCTTTCTCGGCAACATGCCAAGGTCCCCTATAGGATTTGAATCAAAACTACCACGAGTAGGGTAGGATGCCATCCGCCATACTAGTTTGGGATCACTGTCACACAAATGGTATTTCTAGGACAAGAACTAATTGATAAAATGCCCTTTCAGCAGTGTCCACCGAACCATCTCAAACGGGCATATCGAACCGAACCAGTTAGAAACCAGAGCCACCCAAAACGAAAAAGGGTTAGAGTTGGTTAGATCTAGTCCAAACTAAAGCTAAACCGACCAATTCCACCTGGTTTCAGATGATTCTAACCGGGCTCGTCTGGGCCGAATTGGGCCTTTTTACAAAACTCCAGACTCCCCACATTCAATCTCTCTCTCTCTCTCTCTCTCTCTCTCCCTCCCTCCCTCCCTCCAAATCCCCTCATCTTTTGATGACGATGCCATGGGAGACCTAGCTTATGGCGCCAGCCCCGATTGATGATCTCTAGCCCGACCTTGATCCATAACCTTCGAGTCCTAATCGACAAGCTTTGAACCGATTGATGAGTTTCGACCCCCAATTAACAAGCTCCAACCCTAAATTAACAAGCTCCGACCTTTAATTGACGACCTCGACCTCAATCGACAACCACCAGTCCCGATCGACAACCTCCGGCACCCGATGGATGACCTCCGGCACCCAATCGACGACCTCCAACCCTTGATCGACAATCTTCAAGCCTGATAGATGATCTTTGGCCCTCAATCCACCTCCCCTTCTCTCTCCACCTTTTCTTCTCTCTCGCTTGCTCGTCTCCGCTCACCGGCACCTAATTAGCACCGGCATGTATACTATGTTGGCAGGATATAATACCATATCGTACCAGCCCGGTATCTAATCGGTACAAGTCATGGTACCGGTTTTGTAAACCTTGCATTTTAGAATCTCATTACTAATTTGATATGGCATATGTATAACAAAAAAGAGAAATCTCAATCATTTGGAAAATGCTAGGCCAATTTCAGTATTCATAGATTAGCATCTGACTACCAAGGCTAGCTGCTAGCACAAAAAAGAGATAATATGAGAATATACATCCTAAGAACAGATACATTACACAGTTAACTACCATACTAATAGGTATACACTCTTGTGAATGGCTTGTCAGATGAAAATATATCAAAATTCATTAATTTAATCAGAAATCGAAATGTCCTTATACTATTTTTCTGATAAATTTTTCAATACACTAATAGATATCGCAATCTTCTTTCTAAAAGTTGGTTCTGGTTAGTTAGCAAAATGATCAGAGAACAGGTTAAAAATACATATATCCCTGAAGATATGGTTAATGCATGCATTTTGTAAATTTTAATCAACGTCATCAAGTTTGTCTGATGTTGCAAGACTTATTTTGTTATTTTTACATCATAAACAGATATAGAATAGACTGAAAAAGCTAATGATGCTGCAGGCAAGCAACAATACAGCAGGCATATCCCATTCAGAGTTGAAAGAGCTCTTAATCCTCAAAGTCATCAAGACCTAGTAGGCTAGTAGGCTTAACCGCTTAAGTAATAAAGATAACGTACAGCTTCAACAGCTGGGGATTTAATGTGGGAAACACTAAAATATGCTCACCACAAAATAAGCAAATTAAAACAACAGAAAGAAATAAATGTGGTTGCATCCGACCCATAAAATGAATTCTAGAAATTTTGAATAGAATATTATTTGGTAAGCCGACTAAACATATAGATGGCAAAATAACTTAGCCAAATCTTCAAAGTGTTACTTATTGCATATCTGTCATTCAGTTTGGCGTTTTCTTTTATCTCAAGAAAACTAATTTTATTGGAAAAAGGAGACATTTACAGGGTAACCATGATCTGGAAAAGTATCGCATTAAGAAGCAAGAAGTAGAAGTTTGTACCAAAACCATAGGATCTAAGAACTTATTACTACAAAGATCAGCTCAACACAAGGTCCATGGCACGAGATGCTTCGTTGCAGGAACATTTTACTTTCAGCAATGCACCCTCAACCATCTCTTGGAATTTGTCACCAATTCAATCCCCAAAAATGGATAATTCAAGCAATCCTACTGCTTATGCCAATAGCTAGTGCTAAACAACTATAACTAAATCAATTTTTTAAAACTTCCTAAATCCACATCAACGTTACCCCATAAATGGATCTATATAAAAATAAATATATTTAATGAGTATGACTAAATTATGATTTATCAAGTATACCCAGTGTGTTTTATCAAGTATACTAAAACTTTGTTCAGATGACTCTTAAAAGATCTCATTATGTGCCAGAAAAATAAGATCTCATTATCTTTTTAGGAGCTCTGCCTCCTTGATCTTTTGTGAGAATCAACATTTACTCCATCGTTAAGATAGTTTTATATGCAAGTT
Organism: Phoenix dactylifera; assembly: GCF_009389715.1. NCBI lineage: Eukaryota > Viridiplantae > Streptophyta > Magnoliopsida > Arecales > Arecaceae > Phoenix > Phoenix dactylifera. The sequence continues at coordinate 5,879,068 of NC_052399.1, forward strand.
CAAACATAAACAAGACCAATCATGAATCTTGTATGTCTAAAGCATGACCTTGTATAAATTTCAGATCTCAGTACTCTATGTAGACTTGTTTTAGTTGTATTAAATTTTAGAGAATCCATGAACTATGAGTCTTCCATTAGTTTGTATATTTTCTTCAATAAACCCATGAACTAAATAATTTCGAGACGTTTTAATGTGTCACAAACATGAAAAAGGATCACAAGGATCTCCTTATAAATAGCACCCTTTGGCATGCACACCAGCAGACCAAGCTGGCCTATCATATCATGGAGGTGAACCAGCCAGAACTTGCGCACTATTAAGATGAACATATGTCCTTATGAAAGTGCAGCCAGCTAGCCTGCCTGGTACTTCTCAAGGAATCTTAAACCACTTCAACTATAAATAGATTATGTCTTTGTCTCTTTAAGCAACTGATTCATACTCAAAGACAGATGACCAGAATCTTAAGTTAAAGGACAAGACTATGGAAAATCAAAATCATCAAGATGCATTACCAATCCAGTTTACTACTAGAGTGCCTCTTAGCCATGAAAAAGCCAAGACTAACATTCCGAGGCTCTTTTAGTCTTGAACATAAAAGATGTGAATACTATTCTATGCACGAGGGCTTCACAAAGGAAAGGCAAAGACAACAATAAAAGAGGAAACAAAAGAAGCAATTCAACAGAAAATGACCTTGTTATTACATTTACACGTCACCATTTTATAGATTGTTGGAATAAGTGCAACCATAAGTAGGGGAAAAAACACCTTGTATCAATTCAAGTTGATGGAAAATCAACATAATGATTTGCAAGATCTATTAGATGATTAAGCATAAAGCTCAATACCAAACAATTGTTATTGTCATATTTAGACAATGCATCATTCCAGATCAGTCATGTTGTATAAATGCAAACTTTTTGAGACTTGTCGCACTTCATGCTTCAGTGAGAGGCATTTTTGACATGCCTTTATTCTCATACATTTACATTAAGCGAGACACAAAGCAAACCAAGGTCCGGCGAACCGGTACTAGGACCCATACCAGTCGGCAAGTGGGTCAGTACAGTACCGATTCGGTATCGTACCGACACACAGTACACTTGGGCATGCCAGTTCATTTTTTTAAGTTTTTCAAGTTTAATTAATTGATAATCAATCTTTTCATCTTTTTCAATAATTTTAAGTATAATTTAATTTTTTATATTTTTTTATGTTTCTATTATTTCGATTTAATCTAAATGATGTATCTTATTGTTTTAAAGTGATACAAAACATAAAATGATTAGTGAAATGTTGGATGCTACAAAAAGCAAAATGAAATATCTTAAAATCAACTAGTGAGATGAAAAATATAAAATAATACAATCAATTATATATATTTAAAGTACAACGTGCATACCGATATCTAAAATTCTATCACGTGGCGATGCCTCTCGTAAATATTCGGATCATTAACATAGTCCGGAGGCACATCTACCCACCCCTGTAACCAAACAGCTTTGTAGTCTTGTATGTTAATTACATAAAAAATGTGCTCTGGATTATAAGCACTCTCGGACCTCTCGCTGAAGCTCTGGCTCTGAGATATACTATGGCTCATAATACATCTGTGAAGAGGCCTATCCGATTAAGTCGGCAACAAAATTCAACCCGTAAGATGCTCTAGGCCGCGTAAGATGGTAGCCATCGGAAGACGATGTCTTAGAGGCACCATATTCATATCTGTATCCGCATGACTCATAGGTTGTCTATGGCTACGAATAATAGGATACAATATACGACTTAAAATCTGATACATTTATGAATTCTACTCCATGTGCAAGGTCATCTACAGCTGCATTATGTCCTCTTGAATGGCCTTGAGAAGCTCGTTTTCTATATACAATCGTATCCTCGAGGTATCTACCGGATCGTGCACTGTGGTCTCTATCTTGTGTAGTATGCATAAATTGAAACTCAGGTAAATTGAAGACTACTCTGCAGCTGTCTCATAAACAGTAGTCTCATATCCTCCACTTTCTCTCTAGTCAGCAGATCTATGACCACCAGAATTGCTGCTCCTGATCTCTAAATCTGAGTGAACTAGCTCCTCCCCCACACTCTCCATGGGGATTGCAAGTGCCTTTTTTTTTTTTTTTACTAAATAGCTGCATGCTTATCTTTCGTGCCACTCTCTACCTGCTTACCCTTCGTGCTCCTCTCTGCCTGCTTACCCTTCGTGCTCCTCTCTGCCTGCTTACTCTTCATGCCCTCTGCTTGTTATGAATAAGAGCGAAGGAGGACCAGTGGCTAGTCACTTAAGATTTTTCACAGACAAACCAAAATAAATCCACCATTCAACTGCACAAATATTGAAGAAAATTACATAGATAGTATCATATTAATAACCACTAACGCCAAGTAAATGTCCTTTTAATATGTAATATACCTGGATTCATACTTTTCTTACGACAGTTGCTGAGACTCTAAAGCCCTTAGTGCCCTCTCTAAATATTTTGGTCTATAAAAAAAATAGTATTGTAATATATTAATAATTGAAGATATCAATTAACTTACACATGTCACTTAAATTAACTTACCTTTTCCAAACATAGGATCACAACTTTTGGCTCAGACTCCATGTCATAAATCACATTACACAAAGCGACCAAAAGAACTGAAACCTCGAGTTCAAATAATATGTTGTAGATAGAGTTCCTTATTATCTTAGTAAAATTATACAAGTATAGGAGCAGTCTAATTTTTAATATTCTACTTACTTTACAGATGCAAGTCCCTACCCATCGGGTAGTCCCACCGCTGCTCAATGATGTCGATGTACTCTTAGGCATCGTTGAATCTGCCTACTTGATCTGAATCTTTACCCTCTCTATCATACAATACAACAAGCCCATCTAGGGGTATCTTTCGTTGTCTACGGCCTGAAGCACTTCGTACAATGATTTGATAGCATTCACATCTTCTCGGCATGCTGCCAGAATTTTGCCTCATCACCAAGTCCTCGACAGTGCTCTCTCTAGTGCCAACCCTCGCAAATATACATTTCTACCACTCGGAGCTGACAAATATCAGATGTAGGGTTGCTTTCCTCTCAAGAAAGCTATCAAATACAACATACTTGGTAGCAAACCATGTCACTCCTAGTCTCTAGATCTCTCTCCCTGCATACCTCCTCATTAATGATGGGGCACATGCATGGTTATAAATATATCTGGTGATGGTTTAGGCTGTCTCAACTGTCTGTTGCATCCTATAAATATCCACTATCTGATATAATGTGCAGCACATCGGGTCCAAAAAATATATAGTCGCTGCTCCATCAAGATCTCCCCAGCAGCCTTTTATTGTGGTCCATTATCAATGATGACCTGCACGAGCGGTATGATTTTCGCCGTGGTGGGGGGGGAGGGGAGAAGTTCAAAACACAATGAACGTTGGGAAGACCTGAGAAACTTTCTGGCCTTCCCAAAACTTCTCAGGCCTTCCCAGCACCTCATTTTGACAAAAAAAAAGGAAACGTGGAGGGGGGCCGGTTTCGAACCAGCCCGAATTGGTGCGAACCATCTGGTTCACACTGATTTCAATTGGAACCGGCCAGTTCCAAACGATTTTGGCCGATTCGCGACCAGTTCCGACCGGTTCCAGTCCTTTCCGACCAGTTCGAAACCGGCCCCAAATTCAATAGGCAAACCGACCCAATCCCCCCCCCCCCACCCACCTGGATCGGCGTAGTACGGGCCAAACCAGACGGTTTGGTCTGGTTCAGCTGGCCTTGAAGCAAACTTAAATCAGAAACCATATTTATTCCTTTTACGGGAGACATGCACATAAGCGGATTTCGATAAGTGAGTTAACAAAACAATTTAGCAATATCTACCTCCAAAGGTTGTCAATATTTGAGAGAGAGAGAGCATATAGGTAAGCTAAGGTTCATTCATTCATGTCAGTTAACCTTTAGTGTTGCATCCCAATTTTTAATTTTCTTGAAGCCTAGTTAAGTTGTCATTCTTCCTTTCTAGAGAAGTACTAGAAAAGAATCCCACCCTCTGGAGAAAGTATGAGGATTCTTTCAGGATGTTATGCATAAATTTTGAGAAATGTATTCTTCAGATTATTAACTTTTTCATTAAATAAAAATCTTCCACCTTCATTATTTCTAGTACGATTTTCCTTTCAATTAGGTTGAGGATTCACTTCTTACACTTTGTGAAAGCTGATATTTCATAATATCTGATAATTATCTTCAGAAATGGGCTTATTTTGACACCAAATTATAAAATCTGTCCGAAATTTCATGGAAGCTTCTCAACTCAGCTCCCATAGTTGACAAGGAAAAAGCTTGAATGATGATTGGATTTTTCCCATTTCAAAGTTCCTATGTAGTCAGAATATTTAAATAAGATGTAGACCTCAAATTTAAAAATACATGTATGAAACCAGCCAAGCCATAATTATAACTACAACCATCAGACCTTTGTCCAACTATTTGGATCAGCTTCATGAATGATCTCTCACTAAGCATTCCTATATAGGGCTCTCTCAAATATTATATCAAGCTTTTCCATAATTATTGTTGCAACTTTGATTTATCTTACCTAAGGTCTTGAACTCCAACTCCGTAAATATGGATCTTGTATAAATTGATTTATACAAGAGAGGAAGGATCCGACTCTTAGACTGTGACTGCCGCGAGAAGCGATTAAGAGATACTGCTAATCCTAAAAGTCAAGTCCTTTTTCCTGTCATGTCATTGATCTTGCCATATTTTATTCATCTATGCAAGGAACAAACGTTTGTGATCTGGAATCATAATAATCAGATGCAACCAAGTCGCCTTTGTCCAGAGCATCCTAATAACGTGCTAGAACAGTTATATACCCAGCTTTCCCCAACTCATATTGTAGAGATATTCCGAGTGAAATAGTTTGTGTCAATTGATTTTGAAAATCATGCACAATTCACGAAGATAACAATCTTGAAAACTACGTTATTTCCCCTTTTTTCGTTAAAATAAATTAAACGACTACGAGGCAAAGAATCCACTGGCAAGATCTACGACGAAGACACCTTTTTGTTAAGCATTCCCAAGTGTGCTTGTGAGTAGACTCGGAGTCTTCTTCAATTAGAAAAATCAATCAAAAGTAGATTAATGGAGGAAGAGAAGGTATAGAATAATTAGCCACCGTCCGATGTCTCCAATGCTTGTCTCCATCTCCCGGTGACAGCAAGTAATCAAGAAAGGCGATGGAAAATCTAAACGGTAATGTGATCACTTAGCAATAAATCGAAGTGACCGAACTTACCAGGAGAGCGCGAAGGAAGCAACGGCGCAGGCCCTAGGCCCACCGGCAGTGAGCCCCCGGCCGAAGAAGAGGCAGCGGGTGACGGCGCTCACCACCGCCTGGCTCACCAGCAGCATCCCGAACGCCCCCATCCCGTACGCCGTCGACGCGTCCGAGTCGTACTGGCAGTACGTCCGCTCATCATACTCGTCTGGCACCACCCTCCCCTTTATAATAAGAGAATTAAGGAAGAAAAAGTTGGAAACAAAGGGCAAGGGAGATAGAAGAAGGGGAAAAGGGAGTGAGAGAACTCACCGTGCTCCTTCTCATCTCTGCTCCCACGGCGAGGACAAAGGCGAAGAGGTCGAGGAACAAGATCACGACCACCACCGGAATGGAGATCCCCATCACCACTACTGTTCCCCGCTGAGATTATGAGATCCCCTTATACCTTACTCGCTTCTTGGAAATCTTATATTCCAGTCTACCTCTCTACTCTCCAGCGAGCCCTACTTTCCCTTTGTTTCGTTCATCTAACGTCTCTGCCGCTGCTCTTGCTTTTTTTACTCTTTTCTCGTTTACTGCCACCTTTTTGACCGGCGCTGACGATTTTGACATGTATTGGGAGCTAACTATTGTCCGTTTGAATGATTGAGTAATTAAAAAACAAAGCGGCCGAAACAAAAAACAATTAGGCTGACATTATAGAATATTTATATTAAATAATTTTTTTTATTTTATTATATTTTTTCTGATGCCTATTTAAAAAAATAAAAATCAAATAAGAAGAGTGCTACTTTTATTAATGGAGCCTATCAATCTAATAACTAAAAAAAAAACTGCATGCGTCAAAAAAAAAAATTATATATAAAGAAATTCTATCCATATCCTTTTTCCTCCTCATCAAATATTTTCATCTACTCTCTTTCCTATCAAACCATCTATCCTATTCCTATCATGAAATCTTTTTTTTCCTTCCAAATTTCTTTCTCCTCCTCCAAATTTCCCTCTCTTTTCTAATATTTGTACATAAAAATTCACAAAATCTAAGGAATGGTATGTATATAATTTATTATATAAGACAAAGCTAGAAAACTTTGTACTAGTACTGATGAACACTATGTTCTAAAAACTTATATATTAATTTATCTAAAGGTATATATTAGCTTGCTAAATGACTAATTTGTTGGTGTGTATCATCTAATTATGTAGTATGTATTGATAAAAAGTATATTCTAAAAGCTGTGTATCGATTTACCTGAATGTATGTATTAAATCATTACTGAATATATCAAATAAGCTTGTAATACGTATCAAAAAGTCGACGAATGTGTATCACCAGCCATAGAGTATGTTTTGGTGAAAATGATATTCTGCAAACTATGCATTAATTTGCTTGTAAGTGTGTATTGGGTTCCAAATGACTCATTTACTAAATATGTATCATCTAACCGTATAATGTGTACTGGTGGCACTATATTTTAGAAACTATATATCGATTGATCTAAATATATGTATTGACTTGTTAGATAATTAATTTGTTTGGTGTGTACTACTTAACTATGTAGAATACAGCGGTAAAAAATATATTTTAGAAATAAAAAAATACCACATACAATTTTATTTTATTTTATTTTATTTTAATCATGAAATTGAAGACTCCATTGATAGAAAGAGTTTTTGATTTTTAGTTTTTTTTTAACTAGATATTAGTGGAAATATGGGCAAAATTAAAAGTTTTCTTTTTCTACCCATATGATACTGGAGTCTGGAGTCTGGAGTCTGGAGTCTGGAGTCTGGAAGCGGAGGGGACCGAGTGGGTCGGACGGTGCAGAAGGGAAGATTTCCGTGTTTTATTGGGTTTTCTAGTATTATCATCGGGTGTATGGTAAAGCACAGCGGACAGAGGTGTACACAAATCAAAAGCCTTGCAGGGCTCCGTTTTTTATGTTTCGCCCCTTAATCGCTTCCATATCTCTTTCCATGGGTGCCACGCTGTGCTGGTAGGACAGTTTCTTTCTTTAAGTGGCTCAAGGACTATTACACCAGGATTTGAGTGCCATAGCCAAAACGAAATGAAATTAAGATCTATTCTTTTTTCAAAAGAATGATTTTAACGATTAACAGCTAAAATAAATTTCTAAAAAGATAGGATTAACAAGTTGGCTGATCAGCCATGATAAGTACAAAAAGCCATGCTTGTACAAAAAAAAAAAAAGTTGGCTTATAGTTAGCGGCAACCTATATTCCAGAAGTCATAAGACCTTGAAGTTTTAATTTTGTAGATCTTTGGATGTAACTTGCTGATGTGAGGATCTGGATTAAGATCGGTCACCATCAGAGGTGTGTTGAAGTTAGCCGAGATCGAGATACGCCAAAGTCGGTTGACACTAAGGTATGATGAGGTCGGCCGAAACTGGAAAAAAAGGCAGGAGATCAACCAGCACAAAAGTCCATTTATCGAAAGGTTTCCAGCAAGGAACCTCTGTGTGAGAACTTATGTGGACATGTATTTAGTCTCATATTAGTTATTCGCTGGATAGATTTTGGGTACTTATACAGTACCAAAAAACTCAAATAATACCTTTTGGCTAGCTATTTTGGATAATATCCTGAGTTGTGACAAATGGTATCCGAGCGAATCCAGCCCATAACCTATATAGACTAAAAGATACAACAACACAGATCCATAGGGGCTGACTATGGACCGATCATAGTGTTTGTGATTAGATTTAAATGGATTTAAACCTTTAGCCTGACGAGAACGTCAAAGCTTAAACGGAGAAAATATGTGAGGACTCGTGCAGGGCGTATATTTAGTCCCACATCGGTTATTCGTTTGGTAGATTTTAGGTACTTATACAGGATCAAGGAATCCAAATAATATCTTTCGGCTAACCATTTTGGGTGAAATCCTAAATTGTGACAAAGTCTAAGCAAAATGGCTGCCACCTATGTTTTCTTTTATGTTGTTCCTATCTTGCAAGCCGACCATCGTCGTCGATTACTGTCGTGAACTCTCACCACCATGGGATGTCGTTATCCGGCTATCGCCGCTATGGGACACCACCCTTGCATCCATCTCTCCTCTCTACCCGCTCTTCTCTCTCTCTCTCTCTCTCTCTCTCTCTCTCTCTCTCTCTAACTAGCCAAGGGGACCTGGTGGATGGTCCCAAGTTTCCACTCAATGAACCCTTTGGTGACCCAGAAGAGGATACCGGGCTATCATTTTTCCATTTTAGGATTTTGATGTTTGGATTTAATTGCATAGGGGAGCAACCATCTGTGCAAGAAGGCCTTGGGCTGGGGATCATGCACTCTTGTTCTTAAATCGAGTTAAAGGTTGGTACATGCTAAGTTGAGTCTATCACCAATAAAGATAAGAATTTTCAAACATTAATCACCAATATCCATAAGCTAATTTTTTGCATTAGTCATTTTGCTTTGCGTGGTATATGATAATTGCTCATTGTACACTTATATGTTAACTATATATATGGTTCTTTGTGAATTTATGTATCATTTATTACTGATTTTGGTTTGCGTCGACTATGGTACTTGCGTACATCAAATTTTGAAAAAAAAAATATGGCCTTAAATTATATTTACTTAACAAGCATGCAAATGAATTTTACATCTAAATGGTGGGTAGTGGTACTCTGAACTAGCTACATTATTGATGCCCTATCATGGGCTAGAAACCTAGTAGTTGTTGATGCCCCACCACAGATTGAAAATGTGATACTGTTGATGTCCCGCCAAAGATCGGAATCATGGTTGTGGTTGTCCAAAGTTAAGAATCTAAATGTTATCGGATCCAATATATACTAATCTAAGATATTTATTAGATGTGATTTATTGCACAAAAGATCTGTTTTTTCTATGCACGTTTTATAATTCTGGTATTTTATGGCATGCAATTTATATAAATAATAGTTATTTGATAATTTTTTATTTATTATTATACTAATAGTGTTGGTGTGTGGAAATTTTTATTGGGCTATAAAGCTCAATCGCTTTTTTTTCCATGTCTCAAGATGCTTAGTCTCGATTGGATTGGATGCAAAGTTCGAGCAATGAAATCATTAATTAGCTAGTTTATTTTCTAGTGCCAAAATGAACATTTGAAAGTTTTTAAATTAATTAAGTTTGATTATTTGATCATGGTGAATTTACATAGTTGGATATATTAAGACAATTATATATTAATTTAGATTTTTGGTGCTATGAATTTTGTTCATTTTATGGATCTTGCATGATCTCTAATGACCTTTAAGGCACTGCCTTAGGAGTTATGCAGCCATGTCATATGATCTACCTCTGGAGATGGGTTTGGAGTATGATAGATGATGGATTAACATGCCTTGCACGTTCTCTTGAGGCTTACTCTAGATTTCCTTCAATAATCAAAGTTTCATTTAGAAATTTTGAAATAATTCCCTTAAACTCGCTACCAGAGATTCTTGTAGTGAAAATAGATTCATTATTTTGTCATTAGAAACAATTTTTAATTTGATTTCAGCTGGTTGAGAATCCACAAAGTCCTCACTCCCTTCCTCACCGTCCTCCACGAGGCCGGCGTCCAGAGCTGCGAACTCTGCCAGGTCATCCACCGCCGTCCGGGGCTCATCATCTCATCTCCAACGTCATCGGACAAGCCGTTAAAAAGGCAGAATCGACGTGGTTCGCTTGGGCCCGGCCGCGCGCTCCCCCGCAGCCACCGTCCGCGGGCAGATCCCGAGCTTGCGCAACCCCACGATCGGCAGGGTCGCCGCCATCAGTCGGAGTATCTTCCCGTCGTCCGTGAACGTCCGCCCCGTCGAGAACCTCCTCGCCGCGAAGCCCATCACGGCCGAGAGCGCCAAGGGCACGGCGGCCGAGGCACGGGCGCAGGCCGAGCGGTTGGCTCCGAGCTCGTTGCCCACCAGGGAGGAGATGCCAAAGCCGAGGAAACAGGTGAACCCGTACGTAGACAAGGGGAAGAAGTTGGCCCACGTGGACCAGACAATTGGGAAACACGTCTCCTTTCCCTCGCATTCCCTTCGAATCAAATGAATCCACGCCGACCGCTTCTCACCTCGAATTCAAATCCGGCTCTAGTGGCTTCTCACCGAAATCCTAAACCCTCCCCACCTCCGTTCTCTCTTTTTCAAACGCTTTCGTGTTATTAAAACCCTAACTCCTCTGGGTGGGGGAGCTTTTAAATGTTTCTGGTAGTAATCTATCCAGCTGATGGCTTTTGAATCCTCTAGCGCCGACGATGGTTCTCCTATTTGCGTTCTATTGTATATTAATCTGTTCGTGTCGTTGATACCATGAAAGAAAGTATCATTGTTATTGATATTTTACTTAAGTGCATCTTCTCTATTTTGTACTGCTTCTGTAGTCATCGATGATTAAAACTGAGTCCTGTAGAAAATATCATTGTTCTTACTAGAATTTTGTCGAAGTTATTGGTCAAGCATGCGAGATTAGACTATTATCCATGCTCTCTTCCTATTGGGACATAAGAATTGCAATTACGTCTCTTGAATGGAGAGTTTTGGGCTGTTATTATGGGACATCGAAGTTGATAGATTCCAGATGTCATCAAGGTTAGGTTTTTTGTTTCTGGAAAGCTACTTTATTTCGGATTAAAGCAAAAAAAAGACTAATATGCCTGAGTTTTAGGTGTATCAGTAAATTTAAGTTTAGAAAGATTATCATTAATTTTGGGTCTCTTTAGATCAATCATTCAGTTTGAGAATTCTGGACAGTCGTATTTGGAGAAAGCAGAAATATGGTTTTCTTGTCCTAATTAAATTTGTATGAAAAATCTTGATTTTTGCCTCATTAAAGTTTTTCTTTTTTGTGAGGATCCATGCGTATGTATATTTATTTTCACATTAGCTATGCAATGGTTAGATTCTAAATATTTAAATAAGACTAATGAACCTAAATAACATCTACCAGTTAGTTTTTTTGATTTTGAGTGAGATTCTAAGTTGTGATAAATGGTATTAGAACAGATCCAATCTCGGCTATGTAACGGATAGATCCTAGGAATTTATATAGGATCAGGGATCCTAAGTAATATCTTCGAGCTAGTTTTTTTAAGTGAGGTTCTGAGTTATTACATTTTTGCTATAACTATAATAATATGTGAGGTTTGGTTTGAGTATTTTTGGGAGGATATTTGCGTCAGATGACCAATAACCTCATTGGGTGTAGTGGAGATGAGTTTGATTAGACATATTAAAACATGTGTACATTATTGACTTTAATTAATGTACTAGGTAGATTTATGGTGAATTTTCTGTTTTTTTTTCTTGAATTTGCACTATAAATTTCAAGAGAAAGTTATGCAAGTGTAACAAGCATCGCTAGCTAGGCCTTCACTTTCCCTTACCTTAGCAAATACCTGACAATCATGTTGGTTTTGATTTTTGAGATGAAATATCCTCCATATATATTTCCTGAAGGTTACAGATCACAGTTTGAATGGAATATTTATCTAGCTGCTAGACCATTATCATCTGGGAATTACACTTATTCTAATGCTACTTGTTAACCTGCCATTGATGTGTTTAAGTTACTTTGTCACTTAGAAGTTAGAACTCCTATATTTTCTCACTGCTTTTACACTTAGAATAATGCCTTAGCTTGTACAGAAGAGTTAGTCAAAAAAGAAAAAAAAAAAAAGGCAAAAAAGGGCACCCAAACGGGACAGGGTAGTTTGTTCTCGAGCCACATAGTTTTTGGAGCCAGATCATGACTGCTAGATATGGTCGACGCGGAGCCACTGTGCAGGCGGTCGGCAGCCGGAGGTTTTCCTTTATGTGGCGAGAGATCGGGAGGTATGTGCCGATGGCCCTGGCACAGTCCAGATGGCTGGTCGGCGACGGACGGAGCATTGATGTGATTGAGGATCCGTGGGTGGATGCACTCCCATTGAGATTATGGCCGACGATGTTTAGTGGCGAGGGAGTAGAGGGGCTTCGAGTTTCTGACCTTCTCAGGCCAGGGACGGCGGAGTGGGATGGTGACAGACTTGGCCAGTTGTTTGGAGAGCATTTGGCGGAGCGGGTTCGGACGCTCCCCATTCCGGGATCCGCAGGCCCAGATGTTAGGGTTTGGAGCACTACTTGTAGAGCAAGAGTTGGGGTCGGTGATGTCTCTCGAGCTATTCAGCGGATGTCAGTGCCAGGCTTGGACTGTGGCTGGGTGTGGAGGTTTGGGCTACATCCGAGGGTCGCTCTTTTCCTCTGGAAGGTGGCCTGGGAGCGTCTGCCGACGTGCTCAGTGTTGAGTGGACGAGGAGTGAGTCTTTCCCCCCTATGCCCAGATTGTGGGATGGACGAGTCGGTGGATCATGTGCTTTTCCAGTGTGACCGGGCGCGAGGTGTGTGGAGCCTGACTGAGATTCCGGAGGAGGTTTGGAGCCGGAGGGATTGGTTTTTGGAGGCGGTTCAGCGATGGGCTGGTATTCCACAGATGCGCAACTTGGCTATTCAGGCGTCCTGTTCAGCTTACCAGGTATGGTTAGCCAGGAACGCCCGGATCTTTGGCGAGGGCAGGCTATCTCCGCGGTTCGTGATGGAGCGGGCTCGAGCACAGGCAGCAGAGATCACACATGTAGACCTAGCCTACAGACCTTTGACAGCTCGGGACATCTGGGGCCCCCACACTGCTTCGGCTGCTCCACATAGGGTATTCTTTACCTGGGAGCCCCCACCCCCGAGCTTCCTCAAGGTCAACTTTGACGGCTCAGTTTTGGATGGAGGTAGGAGAGGAGGGGCGGGATTCGTCATCAGGGGGCCGAGTGCTGGCGCAGTGGCAGCGGGGGGCTGCCATCTTTTTGACACTTCGGTACCTGGGGCAGAGCTGCGGGCGGCTTGGACGGGCTTGTGCTATGCGCGGCGAGTGCTTCAGGCGCGGTCTATCCTTTTAGAGGGAGATTCGGCTACTGTGATCAGCTGGGTCCGAAAGGGCCCAAGCAGCCATGGGGGGGTCCATCCCTTACTGTTCGACATTTTTGAGATGGCAAGGGAGTGTGTTACATTCCGAGCCATGCATGTATACCGTGAGGCCAATGGGGCGGCCGACTGGGTGGCGGCATATGTTGCGAGCCACTCAGGAGACACCCTATGGTATGGAGAGAGAGAGATGCCCGGAGCACTTCGGGACCTTTTGTTTTCTGACTCTATTGGGTGTATTCGTACCCGTGTTGTATGAATTACCCGCTTTAGCAAAAAAAAAAAAAAAAAAAAAAAAAAAAAAACGGGACAGGGTAAACTTCGTGACAAAAGGAAATTAAATTGGACCCTGGAAACTGATGAAAGATACAAAATTGTTTGCCCAAACAATTTTGTTATGGGAGAACATTATTCACAAGATTATTAGTGTCTTGGATGGAGTATGAAGTTACTACCAGAATTTTTCATTATTGGAAGTGAATCTTTTTTAGCCGACTAACATCCTTGATCGCGTTCTGCATGCTCTTAAGACTCTATTTCACAGTAAGAAAAGTAAAATAACGGAAATTATGCCCAAGGATGTGAATTAGCCTTTCTACTTTCCAGCCTCCCATCATGGAGTTTGTCGTTAACTCGCTTTTATTGAGATAGATTTACTATATAGTTTCAATTCATGCTAATCATCAACTTGTGAACTCTCCATGGTTGTTCCAATTAAACTCTGATAGGAGAATCGTATGCAATGTGCATGGTTTTCAACAGCTTTCAAAAGCCCTGTAGTTTTGAAGGAAGAAGCAACGGATTGAGCATTAAAGGTTCGAAAGAATGTGCAACGGCTTTCACTATTTTGAGGTTGAAGAAGACTAGGTACAAAAGAGTTATAATTGGACTTAAAGAGTGGTTCTGATGACCGCTCTAGTAGTCAACTCTGGTGCTTACCAACGCAAATAGAGAACTTGTGGTGATAGTCTAATCTTATGGGCAGCTGAGAAACATCGATATGAACATTCAAAGTTCATTTCACATTTTCGAGTGGACTGATCTACCGTTCATCTTTTTTGAAATCTCTTTTCTGTGTAAAGATTACTTCAAAGAAGAGTGTTGTTGGCTAGTTTTAATAAAGCAACAAAAAAAGTGAGAATTAATAAATGCATCATTACATTTTTCTGCTACATACAATTGATTAGTTCTTGCATTTCCCCTCGTAACAAGGAGAGTTCTGAATCGATGTGGATGAAAAGCCATAAACTCTCAACTCCAAGCCTTCATGAAGTTCTAGTAACGCCCAGAATAAAAGGTATGCATCAATTCTTGAGGAAAATAAGGGGGAACCAATCTGTTTCACCCATTTTTCATCTAAAGGATCATGTAGATTTAGCATTTCGGTAATTAAAAGGAGCAATAGATAAACGAACCAATAATCTACCGTATCTGTTTCAAAACGTTCTGCCTAATTTCAGCTTATACAAGTCATATCAAAGTTGATTTTTTTTTTTTAAAAAAAATATCTCATTTCTATTAACGTGAGTTTCATAATGATCCCCAGTAGTATTTTGCATCACCCAGTTAATGTGTTATCCAAGAAGCTGAAATTATGTCATGCAAACAATAGGAACATTTAGTAAACAAATTTGGGCAATGTTTGAGCTACACCAAAAAATATATTATGTAAACAGTAGGATTCTTATGGTAATTTACCCAGGGAATATCAGAACTAATCCTGGCACTTGGTGTGCGTTTGGATTGCTGAGACTAGTTCAAATGAAACTTAAAGAAAACTATGTTACATAAGGCTTGAAAATGTGTTATGCAAATAATAGGAACTTCTCTGTTTCATTTACGTACCCCAGCAATATTTGAAATATTGCAGCACTTGGAGTGCTGGACTAGCTCAAGTGCAACATAAGAATAGGTGACAAGGAAATCCAAGTGTTTATCAAACTTATATCCTTGAGCTAACTTTTTAGCATGACTGGCCCTTTGACGAATTCATTTGACGAAATAGGCGGAAGGTTAATGAGGAAGGTGGAGATTACCAAACGACCACTTGGATCATGGGATGGATTAGGTGACGATGCCATGCCATCATTGGTAGCCCACCATAACCATCGTGGTGTATCTCACCATCCATCATTGCTCTGGAAGATGAGCGCGCTTGCAAGTGGTGTCGCTGACTCTGAGGTAGTAGCCGACACGATTTGGTTGGTGCGCCCGTTTAATAAGCAAGGTGGCCACTCTACGAGCCTACATTAATGGATACACGAAGCAAAGTGTCACACATTCACAAATTTAGCCATCCCATCTTTCCCTCTTTCCCTGGAGTAGCGTGTGTCACTTTATCGTGCCTTCAGCACCAAATGGCACGCACTAGGGCCACCAAGCCCCAAGCCATGTTAGCAAGGCTCCATAAAGATGGATAAAAGTAATGTAGAAAGATCATTGTATATGCTTATTGTTTGATCATAATCATCTTCCTAAATTATATTATTTTCAAAGTATGACTTTCTCGAGCTCTAGATGATTGAGGAGCTAATTCATTTACCCGGCACAGTCAAAAAAATTAGGTTTCACAAATCCAATTATTTGTTTAAGCCCGGTCTCTTCTAAATAATGCGAACTACATGGGTGCATCTCCACCTCTCTCAAGTTCGAGCCCATTCCTTCTAGTTGGGATTCAAGTAGAGTGATAATATCTGTTTCCTTCCGCTTGCATGCATTCCAAGATTTAGAGCGACGATTGGAGCACATCATAGGTAACATCTCGAGTCTAAATTATATTTATTTTTTTAATCAAATTTTAAATTAATTTTTAAAATTTGATAATTTTTGTGTCTAAATTCAGCTCATGATCAGGTGTAAATTTAACATACTATTATAGTTTTAGTAGGCTTGTGCCACTTTTAGCATTGCTTTCGTACTTCTGCATCTTTGGTGGGAACGGGTAGTTAGTAAAACCAACAGCTGATAACCGCGTTCTAATATGAAATTGTGAAGTTTTGTAATGAGAGCCCTCCATATGAGATTTTTTTTTCCCCTTCGTAGCTTTGCTCGCCAGCCGAAAGTTCGCATGCCATCATCAAGCAGCATTGATTTAGATGGCAGGACATGACCCGAACCACGCCTCAATCGATTCAAGATTTCAAACCCAAGACCCCGCCATGCACACAGCACTCCCCGATGTTTCCCGGCGATCATTATTATTATTGCACCGTCCCACTAGGAAACCCCGGTCGTGGGATCAGAACCAAGCCAAGAAACATCCAACCAACTTCTCAGCAGATAACTATCCTAAATTTTAACTGAGCCCGGCTTCTCTTGACAGATGTCCATCTCGTGACCGAATTTGATATCCTTCAGTCCAATTCACCCTCCACAATGACCTCTCTATTATTCATGTTTTGTTACCCATTACCTCGCACCTATGGCTTTTCCAAATGGTATAAATGGAGGCTTCACTCCTCCTCCCTTCTTCCATCCTCCACTAGCCATCTCTTTCTGCTGCTAAGAAAGATGAAGGCATCCATCCTCTTCATGTGTGTTTTGCTCTGCGGCCTCCTCCTCAACCAGGCTCCAACAACCACGGCGGCGACGTGCGACCCCTCCGAGCTGAGCCCATGCGCCGGTGCAATCCTGTTCTCGTCTCCGCCGTCCTCTGCTTGCTGTGCTGAGCTCAAGGCGCAGCAGCCCTGCTTCTGCCAGTATGCGAAGAATCCAAACTTGAGCGGCTACATCAACTCCCCCAACAGCCGGAAAGCGGTTGCTGCCTGCGGCGTGTCGATTCCTCGCTGTTGATCTGGCCAATAATGCTCGCTTTCTCTCAAGAGAGTTTCCTGAGAGAGTGAGAGAACCTTAGCTATGGATGCAAACTATATGGTGATGGAGTGTTTGTAGTGTTAATGACTGCCATGTGTTGGTGAATGCTGGTTGTCTGTTCCAGGTGTATCTAATGAAGTATGGACTATCTTAAATAATCGCGAGTACTGGAGTTGTTCGCGAGAACTGGCTTTTTAAAAAAAAAAAAAAAATTCAGTTTCAACTTCTTCCTTTTGGGAATGTGGAGTTAAGCTACCTTCCGGGTTGGACCAGATCGAACAGCGTATGCTGTTCTAAGATCTTATTTAACCTTATATACGATTAAAAGGACTTGGACAATATGGATCTCTCTTTTCCGGCCCCCAGAGTTCTTGGCTGCATTATGGCTGATCATATTCTTAGACAACATGAAAAATAGATTAATCATAATAGTATCATGAAACATGCATTCCTCACATTATGATGCAAACTCCCATGCCCTCCCGTCACCTTCATCCATTTCTTTTTGATGGATAGAGGTTGGCATCATTCCCTCATGCATTAAGCAGCAGTTGGCACAAAAAGCGGGGCCACCAAGAATCATCAATTGTCATCATCTTCTCTGGCTCTAGATGATTGAAGAACTCAGCCATCCACTGACCATGGTCAAAACACGTAGGTTTGCCGGGTACAATTACTTGCTTAATAGCTCACTATTGAGTAACAAGACCCATTATCTATCTAAGAAGGTCGGGACACAGAAGTGCCAGTGGTTGAGGTAGCTAGGTGGGATAATCTTGGTTTCACTTAGAACATTCAAGTTAGAATTGTCAATTTTGGAGGGATATTGCATTTGTTAAATCTTCTAAATTTATCCAAGACAGATAGAGCTATCTGGAGATGGTCTGGCTTTGTAATCCTTCCAGTCAGCGGTTTTGTAGTTTTTTTAAGAAAAACTCTGAAAGGAGCTACCATACATTTCATTAGAAATGAAACGACTACAAAAATTGAGAGTTCTCAAATTTCGGAGTTCTGTTCCTAGCGTCCAGCATATTTGGAAGGTGCATAATTTTTGGCTTGCTTGGTAATTGACAGCAAGCTCCTCCATAATTTGATAAAATAGAACTGCCCATATATCTTGTGTTTTGTACTCATCAATCCAAATTAATTTCACTTCTCATTATACAATATTTAATTAGGTTAGGTAAGCCACACTTCAAAAATACAGCAATTGTAATATTATAATGCAGGCCTTGCTTCGGTATCCTATATTTTTTTATTTCCTCGTTGACGTGCTAAGATCGGAAAAGCCTGTCAATATTTCGTGCAACCAAAGATACCAATGAACAAATGGTACCTCAACTTTTCAGGCACATCTTTTGCCTATTGCTGCAAGATCGTAATCATTCCCTTCTATCTCCAATATTCATATATCACCATGACAACATCCAAAACCTAAGCATTCCGCATCCCTCGCACGCTCGCACTACCCCCCTGTCCTCATCTCCTTGCATTGTTCTCCTCGCTCTCTCTATCTCTATCTCTCTCACACACACATGTAACAATCCATCATAAAACATGCAATTAATGGTTGTTATTAGGTATTTGCACTATATCATTAATATTTTTTTTCAAAATTTATTTTTTATTTTTCTTTGAAAAATTTATATCACATAAAAATTTATATAATGACTGTTATAATAATTATTACGTGAAATTAAATAGCTCAAATCTTGTTGGATAGGATAAATAACAGTTATTATGATCGATTATAAATTTGGTGAATAGTACGTACATTATAAAGGAATAAGAGCACCGTGGACACCTTGACTGATGGAACGCATAATCAAAGTGGAGACACGAGGAAACAAAAGGCCAATTCAAGCATCGAACTCCCACCATGCAACCGGTATCTGCCCTGCCTAATATATTGACTGCCATTATTGGGAAACCTTCCAAAAAACCAAAGTCGTGAGATCAACAACTCCAACGAAGAATGTCCAACTCACTCTTCAGCTGACAACTGTCCCAAAAGTAAACTGGCCCGGGCTTCTCTTGACAGATGTCCATCTAGTGAACTCATTTGAAATTTTCCCCTACAACTCAAGCCTCCACAGGAACCTCTCCATCGTCCGCTTCAAAATCTAACAATTAAGGCTTCCCCTTAGCCTAGACCGGACTAGTTCGATCAAATGGTCCTCTACAAATAGAGGGGGGGTCGTCCCTTCCCCTATAACCCGTACTCCTCTTGTGCCTCTCTCTCTCGCTCTCTCCAGTGTCTAAAGATGAAGGCGTCCTTCCTCTTCCTGTCCCTTGTGCTCTTTGGCCTCCTGCTGAGCCAGGCTCCGACCGCCGTGTCGGTGACATGCAATCCCAGCGCGCTGAGCGCATGCTCGGCGTCGATCCTGAACGGGACTCCACCGAACTCCGCTTGCTGTGCTAAGCTCAAGTCACAGCAGCCCTGCTTCTGCCAGTACAAGAAGAATCCGAGCTTGAGCGGCTACGTCAACTCTAGCAACGCTCGGAAGATTATCAGTGCCTGCGGCGTGTCAGTCCCACGCTGTTGATTTGATCGAGCCTCTCTTGCTCTCTCGAGACTTGGTTGAGAGAGAGAGAGAGAGAGAGAGATGGAGGCTTGGTCATCGATGCAGACTAATATAGTAACGGAGTGTTTGTGGTGTTAGTAGCTGCCATGTCTTAGTGGTTGCTGTATGGATAGGTCTCGCCTCCTCATTGTCCTTTCCAGGGGTTGATGAGGAGGGCTTGTTCCGTGTATGCTTAGTATGGATTGTCTTAAATAATCACCAGTGCTGGTGTTGTTATTGAGAACTAAATTTCTTAATTTCTTTGACTAACTCTGTTATAAGATCTTAACTAGCCTAATATTTGATAAAAAGGACTGAGATCGGGGGGGGAGAAACGATCCTAGCTGCTCTTGAGGCACATTAATTTGAGCTCGGCTCAGTTAGAAAATGAGCTCGAATAAGATGGCCAATAATTCTTAAATATGAAGTGTGAATCAAAACTATATTATTATTGAAATTAAAGATACTGGTACAAATTCTTTCCTTCTAATATCAAGATTCATATATGAAAGAGAATGATAACAGGCTCTTTCAAAACCGAAGCTCCTCTCAAAACTTCACCTAATCAAGTTTGAGCAACTTATGTTAATCTCAGCATGAGCTCCAGCCAAACCTGTGCCACCTGATATTCGGCTTTAGCATGGCTCGTTTGCATTCCCTAACTTAAATAATATGTATTTTTTTTAAGATCTTGACTGCATAGAATTGATCATATTTTTTCTTAAAGAAAGGTTGTTTAATCACTTGTTCAAATATATTACAAGAATTCCTGACCGTTTTACAGAAAGATAGTAGTACAGTTGCTTATTCCATCAAGTAGTAATGCGTTCGTTCATGCCATTCATTTACTTTCACTCATCCCTTTCACAAGTGGCCAATTTCATCCTTCCATCCTATAACTTTTTTTTAATCCAAGAAAAAACTCCAAATCCTTGCTAAGAGATTTTCTTATGCATGTAAGTAAAAGCATGGCTGCAATATGTTTAAGAAGGCAGCAACTAATGCAGTTACTAATGAATTGATGGGTCTTTGTCCAATCTTTTTCTAAAAAAAA
Source organism: Phoenix dactylifera (assembly GCF_009389715.1). Classification (NCBI taxonomy): domain Eukaryota; kingdom Viridiplantae; phylum Streptophyta; class Magnoliopsida; order Arecales; family Arecaceae; genus Phoenix; species Phoenix dactylifera. The sequence goes on from NC_052399.1 coordinate 5,899,745, forward strand.
AAGTTTTTTCTCATGTATATCCTCCAAAATATACAAAATTATATAAATACCTTTGTAAAATTGCTATTTGCATCTATATACCTCATCCTTCATAAAATACTTATTTTGCATGTATACTCTTCTTTTATATATATGTGTGTGTGTGTGTGTGTGTGTGTGTGTGTGTGTATATATATATATATGTGTGTATATATATATATGTATATATATATATGTGTGTGTGTGTGTGTATATATATATATGTACTCGTATCATCTAACTCCGTTAAAAAAATAAATGATTTAAATTTGAAATGATCGAAATGTCTTTATAAGTAGACGTACAAAAAGAAAACTTTATAGGATACATAATTACACATGCAAACAAAAACTTTGCAGGGGTATTCATATAAATTACACATATTTAGAATGATATACACTTAAAAAATAATAAAAAATGATCAAAATTCAGTAAAGATGATTCAATTATCCTAACAAAAAAAGATGGCAAAAAAGGATTAATATTATTATGTTATATGATCTCATGTTAATATCAACTCTAATAAAATAAATCATATTACTTTTACGAAATTCTCGCTTCAAAAATAAACGACAACTCAACATTTACAAATCATTGCAAAATAGTTTACTAGTCTAAGCATCTATATTTAATTTTAATTTGATATGATTTAATCTTTTAAAAATAATAAAGAATATATAGATATCATAAATTCGATAATTATGATTATATCAAAATCAAATAGAGAATAGCATTACCAAAATGATCATCTAATATTCCAACTTGACCGACTCATGATCTTAAAAAAAAAAATGATAATGTGGCTTAATCTTGTTTGACTTGGCGATCCAACTAAATCATAAATGACTAAGCAAGTTTTAATCGAGTTTTGATTTTTTTTAATAAATTTTTTAAATATATTCCCTTCTAAATATGAAAAATTATATAAATATTTTTTTTTGCATATCCATCCATAAGGATATTCAGTCATTGTTGTATTAAACTGTTTATTTTTTTCACAAAGTTGGATGGTACGGGCATATATGAATATATATATATATATATATATAGTAATTTTATGAAAGTATTCATACAATTATATATATTTAAGATGGTATACATAAAAAAAATTAAAATCAATGAAGTAACTGTTGGTTGGTATCATTGACTTGGATTTGAACCTTCCTGGATTCTTCCTGACTTGATATTCGGAAAAAAAAAAAAAGAGGTTACGAGACATCCAGTCTCAAACAGACTTCCCTAGGTTCATGATCAAAAATGAAAATATTGCTAACCTTGTTCTTTTATGAATGCCTTAGATTTTCAGAGTCAGTACTCTTATGATATATCTCAAATCCCTCAGAGTCCACTCAGAATATTCCGGTGCATTAAATATCGTTATGGACCTCTCTTAAATACTATTTATTGCTTTTTCTATATTACCAAGGTATCGAATATCTATTAAATCATTCTCGTTCTTGGAAGCTATTCCAATGGAGGCACTTCCCCCTTTTTGATTGTATTAGAGCTATAAAAATGGTAATTCAGTCATAAAAATGCACAGATGCAAATTAGCAATAAAGTTATAAAGGGAGAAATCGATCATGCAGGACTCTGCCATCAAAATAGTACAGATAGATAGACAAGATGATATTTTAGAGTAAAACTGTAATTATCAATTTATACAAACAAGAATGAAAAGGATGGATAATGGACCTTTTCTTTTTCCCTTTCCCCTTTCCATAGCGAAGTGGTTTTCTCAGAATAAAAAACTTTTTCTCTTTTCCATTGTCCACATCCCATTTAATTATAAATCTTTTCTAAGTCTCTAGAAATGTGGCATTAATTTTTTTTTCTTTTCTTTTCATTTCGACTCTTCTTAGTTGGACTCTTAACTACAAAATTTACAAGGTTATCCGAGCTATCTATTTTGTTAATTTTTTGTAATTAGAAATTCTAAATCTATAAAAACGTGTCTCATTAGATAGTTCAAAAGAGAGGCATGCATTCACAAGTAAACAGAATCTACATATAAGGGTAGCAATCGAGTAGAGTTGTGTCATATATGGGTCGGATTGGATATGGGTCGAGATCAAAAATTTATCAACCCAAACTTAACCTATTTATTAAATAAGTCAAAATTTCAAATCTACATCCGACCTAGTTATTAAATAAGTAATCTGACCCAACCCACATAACTCATTTATTAAACAGGTCAAGTCAGGCTAAACGAGTTAGGCAGACTTTTAACGGGTTAGACAGATTTAAATAGGTTAATCTGACCTATCCATTTTGTTTATTTTTTGTAATTAGAATCTAAATCTATAAAAACTTGTTCGTTAGCAAGTTTAGAAAGGAGGCACGCATCCAAAAGCAAACAGGATCTAAATATAAGGGTGGCAATCGAGTCGAGTCGGATCAAATATAGGTCAGGTTGGATGTGATTGGGGTCAAAAATTTGTCAATCCAAACTTGACCTATTTATTAAACAAGTCAAAATTTCAAATCTACATCCGACCTAGTTATTAAATAAGTAATCTGACCCAACCCACATAACTCATTTATTAAACAGTTCAAGTAAGGCTAAACAAGTCTGACAGATTTTTAACGGGTTAGACAGATTTAAACAAGTTAAATAGGTTAAGTGAGTCAGGTTAAATAAATCAGAAACAAGTTAAACAGATTTCAAACAAGTTGAAATAAGTTTTAAACAGATTAAACAAGTTAGGTTATAACCCTATCCAATTATTAAACAGGTTAAAACAGATTAAACGGATCAACGGTTTAAACATAGACTCAATCCATTTAGTAAATAGGTTTAGACAAGTTTAACCATTTACGACCCAAATCTATTTATGTCAAACTTAAATCTGCTTAAAACAAATGGTTCGCAAGTCAAGTTGATGCGTTGGATCATAAATTGCAGTCTCTATCTAAAAATCTAGACTCCAAGATTCTTTCATTAACTATATTAGATAATAAATAAAAAATTAGGTAGGTTCACATCCATGCATATTGTTCGCATGCGCTCTACTTGGTGTCCCCCCAGATATGGTCCATCTGAACAGGCAGTTTGCGATTCAATGGATGAACCATCATCATAACGATGCATCAACCGAACGCATTTACTGATCCGTGTGTGATGCTTCATCTACCACCCGACTGGATTCCGGCCTCTTTGGCGCCATGCAATAAATATCCACCGAACCAGATCCCTAGCATTTATAGATGGGTAACGGCTGCATGATGAATTACCACGTTTGGTGCTATATATAATCCCATATTATTATATAATAATAATATTATTTTACATTACAGTAATATTATATTATATATATTATATATATTAATATATGTTATATTTTATTATGTTTTATTATATAATACTGTGCAATATTCTTTATGATAATTTTATTACACAATTATTTTCTCATTTTGTTTACCAAACATATATTAAAGTATCACAGTATTTTAGAAATGTAGTTACCAAACAGTAAATAGCTTTTTATAAAAGCTCTATTTTCAACGGCTGTACTTCCAATAGTTCTACTTCCAACAGTTCTACTACCAACAGATCCTTAAAATTAATCCTCCGCAGTTAAATATATACATCCAACCGGGAGCCATCTCTATTGAAGAAATAAATACTAGACCTAATGAATCCTCGCTGGTCCGATTAAGGTCAGAATACACACTGCCAACCATCTTAGATTAAAGCCGCAAGTTTTGAAACTTATGTCGTGTATTATTACTTGAGCATTTCCATAGACAAGCAGATGCAACTTTTACCGTCAATTAGATTTATTTGCAAGGAAGAAAAAGACAAAAGAACAATGAGAAGCCTTTTGCAAAAGACAGTGGTATATAAGTTGACCCATCAAACCAGCAATAATGTGAGCTGCCACCTTCTGAGAGAAATCAATATCTTCCGAAGTACAGTACCCATGATGTGACTTATTCCAAAGTTTCAAATGAGGATCTATCAGGTTGGATGAACCCACATGCTCCCGGCTGAAAAAAAAATAATACGATTTTTTGCAAGAGAACTTATATTTTTTAAAAAATAAACATTTTATTTTTATATTTTTCAATAGATAGTGGCAATTTATTGATCTGTAGCTTTTTTTTTTATTGATTGCTGAATTTTTTGTTTTTCATTTGATCCACAGATCACTAAAACTAAGGCCAACCGCTATCGATTAGTTGATTGACAACTTTAAGCCCTCCACCCTTCAAGAAGTCCGAGTTTCTCCATGACGCATGAGATGTTTACATCGTTCCAAATGAACACAAATATATATAAACATAGTTAAAGATATCGTAGCTGGAAAACCAAATTATTGGGTACCTGGTACCCAGTAATTTCACAGGGAGAAGAAAAGCTCGAAAAAAAACCACTTTTAAGCTCCAAAAAAAAGGATTAACGGAACCCAAAACATCTAACTTTGCTCTCATAGATTTTCTAGAGAGCAAGCAAGGATTATGCTCCACGTGGAGAAAACTCATCCTCCAACCTAAAACCATTTGAAATGGCCATATAAGCTTTGCATCAAATAACCACTGTACCTTGGTTCGGATCGCGGGGGCAAAAGCACAAAAAAAAAAGCCTACTCTCCGCTGGGCACCGTTATATATAAAATCCCGCTTCTGCGAGTAATAATAGCTCAGCCTGCTCGAAGGCTTAGGCTTTGCTTAGATGAGCTGGGGTTAAGTACAGGGTGGGGAATAGCCCTACCAGTTCCTTAGAGAGAGGGGGGAAAATGGGTTTGCAACTTTGCATCAAATACAAGCCTCGAACGTATATAAGCCAGATAAGAGAGCCAGGAAACTGGACTGAAAGAAATCCTGAAATAGGTGCGGGATCAGATATGGCTGCATTTGGTTCAGGAATAAAGTAGAAGCAAGGTCTGGAACAAGCCTTGCTAGTTTCAAAAATTTGGAATAAGAGGGGAATAGTTATTATAGTGAAACCTGCTTATCTATAGAAATAATATTCCAAAGGAGAGCTGGAATAAGGCCCTCTTTATTGCTGTCCTGCTAATTTTCAACTAAAAAAAAAAACCTTTATCCTAGAGTTATTCCAACCAAAACATAAAAGAAAAAAGAGCTAAACAGAAAAAGAAACTATTGGAATAACTTTTCCAAATAAAATGACCGTCTGTGTTCCACCTTTTCTTATCTCGAATCAGACAGCCATTAGGTTGCCGTAACCATCTTTCCCTACTATTGGAACAAGAGCTTACCACTCATACCAACATCTGTCTACTTGGAAACTGGATGAATGTCACCGTTTTGGAGCTGAGAAACAGAAATGACATAACAGAGATGAGCAAGAAAAGAGTTATATAGTTGGATGTCATGGAGTCGAAAAAACAAGCAGAGTTGGAAAGTTGCAGACAGTTCATGCATTAATCAAGCCCAAGTAACAAATTCTTCGCTACATAATTATAAAAATAGCTGATCAGGAACCATAAACCTAACAAAAAGCTGCAGCAAACTACTTTCAGACTCACCGGATAGCCATCATGTGAGCCTATGATCTAGCAGCAACAGCATCCACCAGCGACATTCCTGCTGTAAAAAGTTTGCTTTTCCCCTAAGTGGATGTTTGGTTACAAGGAAAATTACCTGAAAAAACTTTTCCTTAGAAAAAGTATTACTGTGCTTCAGGATTTTTTTTATGAAAATAATTTTTTTTTTTTTCCTTTTTCCTTTTCTGCATATTCCCTTGCAACCAAAGATACCCTAAACATTAAAAAGATTACAGAAATGTTACTTCACTGCAAAAAGTAGAAGACACCATAACAATTTCAAAACAAATCTCAGTTTCTGCCCAAGACTGCACCCGAAATATCTCCTGTCACTTGAAAGTTATGCATGTAGCATGCCAGTGTTACCGATTAAACATGTTAATTTCCTGACTTCCACAATGCTAACGAGACTCAACTAGTCTCATTTGAAGAAGGGTACCCTTCAAAAATAATTCTAAAGAGATTTGTGTAACCTACTGATCAATTTCAAACTTTCAACACCCAACTCATCTCTGTAGAATAAAATTGAGACATAAGAATGCATTTGTTCTCAGGTCAGGAAGATTTTCGTCAGACACAAGTATGTGATTTTATTACTATCAGTTATCTCATACAAGTCAGCTGGTGCATTAAAGATTCTCAGAATTTATTGGATCTTGTAGCTGAGACGCAAGATGAACAACAAGAGAGCCCACTACATGCTAATAAACTAATTTTCTACATTGCATCCCAGTTTGGGCTCATTAAACATTTTGGAACAAGGATATGTCCATGAGATTACATTTATAAAAGAGCAGATACAAGTGCTTCCGATCCTCCAATATTTGCTTCCTCACCTTTTCTTTGATTGTTGAAGAAATAATTTAGATGAGACCAATGACCACCTCACTCGATGACACAAACAGAAGAATTTTGGAGGCTATAACTGGCACCCGCATTCATGAGGTAATCAACGACAATTTCTGTTCAGATAAAAGCAAAGAGTTAAAGAGAAGAAATTGCTATCCAGGTGTTGCTTATCATCAATTAAATCTACTGCAACTATAGCAGAGTCAATATAGTCTTTCTCAAAAATTGTTCTAAAATCTACAATCATTAAATGCAAGGCCCTTGAGCCAATTTTCTCACATAATGGACTTAAAGCCATGTCATGTTGAGATGCAAATATGTTAATGGTAATTAAATGTGATCAGATGTTGCGAAAAATGGATTTGACACCACTGGGACATTGTCATGGACCATCACTTAAATAAGGATCAAGAAAAGTTCGGATAAAAAGTAAACATAAAACCCTTTTTACTTTCATTAAATATACCAACAGTTGCTAGATCAGCTGGTCGGTACCGTCCTATCCAAGTAAGAGTTCTCAGGTACAAATCTGAGTGATGGTGAACAACCACTGTATTTAAAACACAAGAAAAGAAAAAAGCACTAGGTAGCGCCAAAAGGCTTGATGTAATATCTACATCAATGCTGTCATAAGTGATGTCATGAACAATGGCCCTCACAACCTTCAAGGAACTCAATTGTGGCTCAAATAAGACCACGGCAGCCCAACCAACCAGGCAGGCATCTACAAAGTTGGATAGCTAGGAAAATTATCTATATCTTAAAGAACTGCATCTACATAAATTTCTCTAGGAAAAATGGATCAAACATAGGCATGTCTCTGTCTTCGGTTTCAAACATGAAGGTCTATTTATTCATTTTTCATCATGGTCCATCACTTGTCCAGAAACTAAATTCACGAGCTGTCAAGTTTCTTCCTCTTTTGTGAATTTCCTCCTTTTGGAAAAAATAGGTCATTCAACTTTGGGATGATCGAATATGTTACCATGCTGAAGGATAAAGAGCCTTTTCTATTAATACAGTACATACTTCTCAGGAAGGCTCTTCATCTTGTAATAATAGGCATTAGGAGGACAGTCTCAACAATCTCAGTGATTTTCTCCAGTTATCCACTGTAAGTGAACTTGGTCTTTAGGCTTTTTTTCAGTCAAGCAGAATCCATCTGATCAAGCATGTCATGAAATTTTATGGCATAGTGATCCAATCTAGGAATTTATGTAGATCAACTGTCCCAGTGAAATGTCCATCAAGGATATGCTCACTATGAAATCTTTGATTATTGGATCAGACAGGCCACTACAACAGAACATGGTGGCAAACTGGAAACTTTGATAATAAAGTGACAGGAGGCATGGGAATAATGATATTGGAGGCTTGATGATGTGTAAGGTCACAAGAAGTCGAAATTCAGTTCTCTGTGAAATACGATAGCAAACTTGGGTTAAGTGAAACGAAAAATTGTTTTTGTTGGGACTTTTATGCCATATTAGTTATAACGCACGTGACTGCTAAAAATTTTAGATTTGGAATAATTTAACAAAAAATTAAACTTTATGAAGATCTGAGAATAATTAAACCATCTTTAACTTTTTTTCTAATGCATTATATCTCACTTTCACCTTTTGGTTTTGAAGTATCTCCTGAATACTTTGTTTCTTACTAAATCAGATTTTCTCTCATGTTTCCAAAGTCAGCATGAGCAGATTTGTTGCTATGTACCATTAGAACACCACCTATAAAAGTCCAGCATGTTTTAGGAATAATTTAAATCTTTAGCAGAGTAATCTGAACAGGTTGCTTTGAGAATTGAAGAGTTGGGAAATTAAGCTGTTTTTACATAGTTTAGGGATGTCTTGGGCTAAGAGTAGGGAATAGTAAACTAGGGTTTGATTGTGTTGCAATGGACTCTTGAAATCAGAAAAAAAGATCAAAGAATTTGAGTAACTGGCCAGATTTAAAACTGGACACATGATGGTATGCTAGGACAGAAAAATCATGCTCATGTCATAGCTTCTCTGAAGTAAATATTGCAGTTGTTTCTTGTTTCCCATAAATAAGCAACTCTAGATTGGACATGAAATCCATTCTATGCAGGCCAACCATAAGCAACACATGAGACAGCTGCATTCTTGCCTCGTTTCTGCCTGCCCTTCTTCTCTCAACCATTATCTTTGCTGAGCCTTGTGTGTAACACCGACTAAGGCACACCTTTGAATGAGCAAAACAATCCACACCACTGATGGACCATATTATAGGACCTAAGTTCTATACTATTCCTTCGACAAGAAAATGATAATAACATATTCCAGTTAACCTTAAAGATTAGACCAACTATTAAAAAATCACCTTTATGTGGATTAGGACATTGACAATTGAAAACTCAATTTAGAGACTCAGATCAACATGTTTTACATGATTTCTGAGCTGAATTAAACAACTAAAGTAAGTTATGAATAGTTTGTGGTTCAACAGTATCGCAAGTTCGCTAGTGATTTATTCTCAATCACCACAGGATTTTTCTTAGTAAACCTTGCCCCTTTTCTTGTTGTGTCTAACAGACAAGATTAATCTATGTCTGAGACAATACCACTGTTTGGCTATGAGCAGAACCTCCCTTAACCACATCATGAAAATATAGGATGAAGTCATGTTATCTTAGATAGAGACAGTATCCAAGAAATGACTTATAGTGTCATGGCCCACACCTATCACGTAGGGTCGGCCATGTGACACAGCCGATGCTTCCTAAAGCAAGGACCAGGAGAATATGCTAGGCCTGCTGGGCATTTTTCGCAACATAAATCTCATTCTAGAATAGAACCATTGAACTCAATAATAATAAAGATTCCGACTACATATAGATCCAGTGGCATCAGATACATTTATTTCTTCATTTATCTCTCTCTAGCAGATCCAACTTCAATCGAGAGATAAGAGTCTTGAGGCTCTGAAAAGAAAAAGAATCAAGAGACTTGATATGAGCTCACTAGCTCAATAAGAAATCCCCTATGCAGGTACACCAATATGTATAATGCAATGATATACGTAAAATATTTAACATAGCTATGGAAATTATCAAGCATAAAGTCATGATAAGTATATATCGTCAAATGAGCAATAATCAAACTATGGTTGCCATTTGATAAACCAAATATGCATTAAAATATACTCACAGAAGTAATTATCTAAGCTGCATTTTCAGTTAAGTGTTTTTTCATCAATTATTCCAAGTGAGACAATGATCCTAGGATGTCTAATCATCTTTTTGGTATTGGACTAGGCACGCCATGCCCTTGCTTATGACCTGTGAATCATGTCATGTTCCTTCCCATGACTGACTACTCACGTACCATGTTCCTGCCTATGGCTGGCTATCCACATGTCATGTTCTTGCACATGGCTGGCTATTAACTTCCCACGTTCCTGCCTGTGGCTAGTTGTTGACAACCAACATGGCTAGTCCGATACCCTTTTTAATTAATCTCTATCTCATGCTACATTTTAATCCATTTAATCAAATTATGCTATTAAATGTGATCGTCATAATGCATGCCATAAAATACTTTATACAAAACATACTTATAATTTTACCTAACAGAAGAACATGCAAGAGGAATTCTTACCTAACCCGACCGCCAAGCCAAAGATGCCTACCAAAGCAGATATAACCTAAAATTTCCAATAAGCCCCGATGTTAATAATTATCATAATTTACGGTGTCTAATCTGAAAATGACCCTAAATCCTAAGTATCCAAATTCTCACTAATTTAGATCAATTTAACCAAAATCAAATGAGAAGCCTTTGGAATTTACCAAAATCAAAGATCCTAGCAGCCCCACGCTAGATCGTTTCCTGCCCAAACACTTGATCACCTACAAGATTACTATCGCCAAAATTAGAGACAAAAGCCAGCGAAAACAAGACTAGCCAGGCAACAGTATTCGACATCTATAAAATGGTCAGATCTAAGTGCAAGCCCATAGGTTGATGCAACGGTCTGATCTAAGTGGAGAGATCCATTGGATCTAGATCAAGGTTGATCATTGGAAATCTAATGGAAGGGATAGCATCAAGAGAAGGGAGAGAAGGAACGGTAAGAAGAATGAGACAAAGTGATCAAAGGCCCTTCTTCTTTGCGACCCTTGGCACTGCCACAGGGTAGGCAAAGGCCTACCTCATCGGCCTCCAGTGCTCGAGAGAGAAGAAGCCGCTGATAGTGATCAAAACTGTGGCAGAGGGCCGGATCGAGTGGTCCCAAAGGAGAAAATACAAAGGCAAGGAGGTGCTGAGGACGTCCAATGCTCATAGACAGAGGTCTCAACCATGCAAAAGCAGCTATGAGAAGGGGTTTGCTCAACCATGCGGTGGATGGGGAGGCCGGCATCAAAAGTGGCGGTCAGGTGGAAGAAAAACCAACGGAACGAGGTCGCCCAAAGCTCGATCTCTAGCAATAGGGGTGCCCTGATCGAAGCCATGGTGGCAAGGGCCGGGGGACTTGGTCTCAAGCCAATCACCAATGGACTGTGGATCCATCAAGCACGGCCACTTCACAAGCCCCTAACGAGGGGGCGGTCTAAAGGGCAGAAAAAGAAGGAAAAAGGGAGGATCTCTTACCTCTGAAATTGGGAAAGAAGACCTTATTGGCTTGGATTCTAGAGGAGAAAAAAGGGACGTTGCCGGTCGCCCTACTAAGCGCCACAAGGAAGGTTTCTACTGCACAAAAGGAACAGGGAGATGGTGAAAATCTAGGGGAGAGAGAGAAATAGAGGAGAAAGGAGGAGATCGGGATGTTGGCCATGGAAACAAGGAAGAGGGAAAGAAATAGAAAGAAGGCCGACGATTTTTCACGATCTTCTCATGCTCGCCTTCCCTATTTGGCAGTGGAAAACCACTAGACAGCAGTGGTACCTGAAAGAGATGAAAGGAGGCGAGGGTTCTGGCAGATTCGTGTGGCCCTACCTGTCGCTCATGGTCAAGCTGTCACAGCCCAACCAAGCTAGGTCGACTCGACTCGACTGGGTTGAGTCAATTGGGCCAAGCCTCACATCTAGCTATATGATAACCAATAAAGTTCACACCATCTGCCTATCATCACACTGTCATTATACAATTGGGCCAAGCCTTTTCATTGTATAATAACCCATAAATCAATTTTATCATGATTGTAAATAGCTAAAGTTTAAGGTCCCAACAATCTCTTATTTAGTATATATAAGTATGTTTATTCCCTATCTCTGGAGTCCTCAATAAATAGGTTATCCAATCCACAGAGACTTCAGATTGCAAGCATACTATCTTTTCCTCACCATATAGTCCTTTTTTATTTTGTTACGTAAGGTATATAATAAACCCAACAATGAATTCTTTTCGAACAAAAAGCAACACAGATTACAATTTATTATTTCCTAGATATTACCTCAATTTGGTTCCATTTGTGCAATTAGCTGCACAGTACATTTCTTCGGTTTAAACATTTGAAACTATAATTTATTGACTGTACTAAGATAAGCAAGCAAGAAAAAAGCAGCAGCTTTACGTCCTCAAACATAAACGAGATTTATGATATGGAAGCTGCAGCACGAAGTAAATTATCTCAATGACCTTCCCTAACATGAAATCAGTTTATCATTCGAAAGTAGAAATATGACTCACCAAGCAATATTGTCCCAATGAAGAAAACCACCATGGCCCCTGGCATTGGTGAACTTGTAGACAGCACCAGAAACTAATCATATGAAAAAGGCAATGCATAATCAATGTTTAATTGTATCATAAGACTCAAAGATCACAGAGTTTTCCCAGTGTATCAACAGAAAGAAATATAAGGCTCATAGGATCAAAACCCACATGAGCTGTTAGGCTGTGTAAAATTTTAGGATGACTCAAGGCTGAAAGAATATACCTTCATATCCGCCAATTACTGGATCCTCAGACAAAAGAAGAGGTGTGTCAAGATCAACAAAACTGCATTATACATACAATCAAGGTACAATTAAATGGATGACATGATATCACAACATCATGATATCTCAGCTAAGAAAGTTGAATGAAGATATCTAAACATTTCACTCTCTCCGAGAAAAGAAGATAGACAATACATTAGGTTTACCTGAAACAACCAAGACCAGCAGCCTGATGACCAGCAAAGCCCATGGCAAGTCTCGTTTCAACCATACCACCAATCATAAGTGCAAGACCTGCTTTTCTTGCAACATCAATTATCTCAAGAGCCCCAAGAACCCCTAGTTTGGCCAGCTTAATATTGATGACATGAGCAAGATTTCCTTGTATGATTCTCTGTGCATCATGTAAACCCCTACAACTTTCATCTGCAGCAACAGATACGCCGTATTTGTCCTTTGCAACATGACTAACATGATGGAGACCCTCCCAGTCATCTCTGTGAACAGGTTGCTCAAATAGAATAGGAACAACCCCCATTTCTGGAAGTAAAACAGACATGAATGTAACTTTTGGTTCGATCGGTCGGTGCTCAAAGAATAAAAAATATGACAGCAGTATAATACATTGTATCAACATATTGTAACTCGAACAAGAAAGAGAACTTTATGAAAAAACAAATATTTTTCAGGGGCAAGTCTACAACAACCACAATTATCTAAGCACGCGGCAGCATCGAGAATCACATCGACACATGCATACAAACGCACATGCTTATCCATTTATTTTGTAAGTACTACCTACCATGGAGTTTATCAAGAACTTCAATTGCTTGTTGAGCTGTATAGCCTTCATTTGCATCCAAAATAAAAGAGCAATCAGGATGAACTGATCTTATGGCCTTTAGAACTTCGATGTCCGAACTCAAATCTTTCCCCACCTTCAGCTTCAATGTGCTAAACCCTTGTTTACAGTATTTCGCAGCCAACTCAGCAGCTTCATTTGGGGATACAATCGGAATCTACCATGTTCGATCAAAATGCTTGAGACATAATAACATCAAGATGAAAAATAGTTGAAAAAAGGGATCAGAAGGGTAAGGAGCAAACTGAACTGTTATATCTGTAGTTAAGGAATTTGATACTCCGCCAAACAATCTCCAAAGAGGTATGCGAATGCTATTAGCAACCGCATCGATCAGTGCCATCTCGACTCCAGCTCTAACCTTTAATCAAGAGACATACAACTGTATACGGATCAATAACATAAAAATCACAGCGAATATCCTAGATAGCAGAGAACTCATGTTTTACCGAAGCGAATTCATGGCCGGGGAGGACGCGGGCGACCTCGAAGAGCAGGGCACCAAGCGTCATCGCCGGGCTGCGGACGAGGAGGCCGCAGGCGTCGCCAGCTGCGGCGAGGGCGGCGGGCTGGTCCTCGGCGGTGACGGAGGGCAGCACGGGGGCCTCTCCCCAGCCGACGGAGCCGTTGCGGAGCTCCACCCGGACGGCGACGTTCCCGACGGCGTCGAGCCGCGAGGAGGCGATGGTGAAGGGGGCGATGAGGGGGACGTCGAGGGGCCGCCCCTCGGCGCGGCTGACGTCGACGGAGAAGGTCTCCTTGAGGGTGTCGAAGCCGAAGGTCATGGGGACGGAGGGGGACGACCGGCGGGTGGAGGTGCCGGCGAAGACGAAAACGGAATTACGGCGGAAGGGTTTGGGGAATCGGGAGAGGAGTCTTTCATAGGGAGTGCTCAGAAAGGGATGGGAAGGGGCGAAGGAGCCGAGAGTGGAAGAGCGGAATGGATCCATGATTGGCAGGGAGTGGGAGGGCGAAAAGGACAGGCGGTGGGTTTCACAAAGGGATTGGAGATGGGATCCTCGTCCAGGGATGAATCATGCTCCAAAGAAATTATTTGAAAAGTAACTGAGGGGAAGGAGAGGAGGGTGGTGGGGTGGGGACACCATCGATGCATGCTGGCTTGTTTCATCGTCGCTGCGTGCTTGTTTTTGTTTCGGATGTTTCTGCAGGTTCGCCCACCTTGGCAGCTGCCTGCCCAAATGGGACAAAGGGGTGAAAGGACGTGATGCGGTGGGAGCGACCCGGGTGCTACCTTTCTGATTACGAGTTCAGACAAATGACAGTGGGAGAACAATGCATCTTCGAGCATCAATTTATTTTTTATTTTTATTTTTTTTTGACCCAAGGCTCCTAGCACTAGATGTGAGTACGCTCTAAGAGATCAAAAGACAAAATACGATCGAGGCCATGTAGGATAGAGCCACTGCCATCCCATATAAGGGCCCTGGAATGATGAGCTGTAGAGGAGGCGATCCAATCCTCCGCATTGTTCGCCTTCCGAAAAACATGTGCGACCCAAAAGAAATCAAGACTGTTTAGAAGATGGCAGACATTCTTGACTAGTGGGTGTAGATCTGGCCTGGCACGCCCGCACCTGATCCACTCAATCATTGTGGCAGAGTCACTCTCTAAGAATATCCGTTGGCCCCCTAAGTGTACACTAGAATATACGTGACTCTCACATGCCGCGCGCAGCTCTGTTATTAGGATGGACTCATTGAAAATGCGTCGTCCCCCTACCGCAATCAACCTGAGCTCCTGGTCTCTGATCAAAAAGCCCACACCATATCTACTATCGTCCTCTGAAATACTGTCGTCAAAGTTCACCTTGAGAAAACCAAGAGATGGGGGGCTCTCAGGATACCATAGGTACCATAGCATATCTGGGCGCTACAAGAGCCAAAGGGGGGCCCAGATGTCCCTGTCCTCTTCGAGCATCAATTTTGAAGGCAGAATTTAGAGCTATCTCAAAGGGTCTCTTCCATGTGAGACGAATTCTAGGGGCTCGTTGCATCATTTTGGAAAAAAACTCGGTAGAGATAATAGAGTGAATTCTACAGAAGAAGCCGAAGGTGTTCAACCATCCGCTTATAAAGAATATTCGACGGCTACTGCAGGAGTGCGACGTCTTTCAAATTGTCCATGTATTTCAGAAGACAAGCAGAGATGCTGACTATGTCACTTTCTTTATTGCTCATCATTTTGGAGAAATTTTTTGAACTCGCTTTATATATGTTCCTCTACCTTCATGGAGTATTTTGTTTCTTGACTCTGTAGGTAGTGTTCACGCGAGACTAGTATGAACTGCGGATATGCTGGAAAAAAAAAAAACATGATGAGCATCCCTTCCCATTTGCGTTTGCCCCAGCAGTTTAAAGGATGTTTTTATCCTTTCACCGTTGGTCTTTTGTCCGTCCGAGTCAAGATGGACGGCAG
Organism: Phoenix dactylifera; assembly: GCF_009389715.1. NCBI lineage: Eukaryota > Viridiplantae > Streptophyta > Magnoliopsida > Arecales > Arecaceae > Phoenix > Phoenix dactylifera. The sequence continues at coordinate 5,915,325 of NC_052399.1, forward strand.
TGATTTACCCAAGGGCAACCGATTTTGACCAGCAGAGCGGTAAATAAGTGGAACCATGTGGATGATTTGAAATCGAAACGGATGGCAGGTTAGGTAAATAATTTAATGGTTAGGCAGCGCTCGCTCGTTGACCCAAATAAGATATTAGATCACTGATTTAATAGCCCTATAAATTATTAATCCTATAAAATATATTAATTATTATTCAAAATTAATATTTTATTTGTACTTATAATATATTTTTAAATATTAATAATTATTTTGATTAAAAATAAGACAAATAGATATAGGATATTAAATACTTCTACTATAATTAAAAATTATTATTAAATACTAATATAATTAATAATATATTATATATTGTATTGTATTGTATTGTATTATATATATAATATTGATATAATGTATTAATAGTATATTATTATTATTATTTTGCTGGATTAAGAAATTTTTGTCCTAAGAACGAGCATCCCATCATTAGCTTGAGCAGTAATTTGAGATGTGAAGGTGATATAGAATCACTACCATACGATCACAACGGTGCAATCAAACAGTGATCTGATTGCTTCCACCCGCAGCATCTTTGATCATGAGGTGATCACCAACGTCAAACGCCCTTTCGGGGTTTTTCTCGGAACCGGCTTCTCTCCCTTCAGCCAGTGAAAGCTGCCGACGAAGCTGGCACCTTCTCCCTCACCTCGCTCGTCTCAAAGAACTCCGACGACCATTGATCGGATGGTCATCATCATCTTCTCCTTCTCACTCCTTTTCTTCTTTTTCCTGTCCGTTCATCACGGCGTCCTTGCCGTCGGCGGAGCTACTGATGGAATGATTAACTTAATAAATTATAAATCATACCTTGATTTGCTAAATCCATCGGGATTAAACTTTGGAATGCAGCCTCGATCACCGATGATCTGAACAAAGATTAGCGAGAGATCTTCTGGAGAGAGAGCCCTTAATGCGTGTTTTAGAGAAGGGGTCTAACAGGCTATTTATAGCCCTCTCCAGGGACCAAACGCTGCAGGTGGTTACACCCGTGAAGAGTCACCCCCCATCAAGGTAACCCTTCACTACTGTGAAAATACCTTAATGCCCTTGTGATTATCAGGATTTACGAAATTCAAGGGACACTTGTCAAATGTGGGTTTTAATTAAACGGGATCAGGGTTTAATTAAAACGGGATCCAACATTCTTCCACTTGGGCCATATTGACGCCATTTGTCAATGTGGGCCACAACTTGACGAGATCCCAACATTCTCCTACTTGGACCATATTGACAAGTGAAATATCCTTAGCACTTGAATGTTATAATCTTTATACGCGTGTTCTTTCTATCCTGATATCAATTTGGACAAACTTTATGTTTGATTACTTTGAGAATAATAATACGAACCATGGCGGAAATAACACCTATTTGATCGGCGTATAACCTTCCATGATCACTATATTACTAAACCATCATAACCAAACCCCTATGAATGAACTTCTCATAAAATCCATTCTTTGGTCACCATTTCTGCTACCATAATATGCATAAACCACATGAATTCATTAAAGCAGAAAATATAATAAATGTGATTTACAACCATCTGAAATGTGCACAATAATACATCAATTAATTTATACAGAAAAGGCCCATTTGACTGACATGCTCCTTATGCAATCCCGGGGTTATTGCTTTGGTCAAAGGATCTGCCAACATAAGCACAGTATTGATGTATTGAACTGAAACTTTATGGTCATCACATTTTTCTTTTATAACAAGATATTTCACCTCCATGTGCTTATTTTCATTGGATATCTTGTTATTCTTTATTGAGGAAACTGCTGCTAAATTATCACAATATAACTTTATGGGCCTTGAAATAGTGTCCACGATCTGTAGGCCCGTGATAAAGTTCCTCAACCAAATAGCCTGTGTAACTGCATCATAGCATGCTAATAACTCAGCTTCCATTGTTGAAACAGCTGTCACCTTTTGCTTCGAACTCTTCCACGAGACTGCACCACCAGCTAGTAGAAAGATATAACCTGATGTTGATTTTCTACTATCTGGACATCCCGCAAAGTCTGAGTCTGAGTATCCAACTATCTCCAAAAGATCGGATTTGTTGTATGTGAGCATATGATCTTGAGTTCCTTGAAGATATCTTAATACTTTCTTTGCAGCTCTCCAATGTTCCATTCCTGGATTAGCTTGAAATCTCTCCAGTAATCCCACAACATATGCTATATCAGGTCTGGTACAGACTTGAGCATACATTAAAGTCCCAACTAGTGAAGCATATGGAAATGTTTTCATATGCTCCCTTTCAATTTCATTCCTCGGAGATTGTGATTGGCTCAACTTTTCACCTTTAGTAATAGGCACTGGGCTTGGTTTGGAATTTTCCATACCAAATCTCTCCAACATTTTCTTAATGTAGGCTTTTTGAGATAGACAAACTTTTTCCTTAGATCTATCTCTATGAACCTCAATGCCGATGACATATGAGGCTTCACCCATATCCTTCATATCAAAATTACTGGAGAGAAATTGCTTAGTCTCTCTAAGCAATGCCAAATCACTGCTAGCAAGCAAAATGTCATCTACATATAGGACTAGAAAAATAAATCGACTCCCACTGATCTTAAGATAAATACATCTATCAACAACGTTTTCTACAAAGCCAAATGTAGAAATGACGTTATTGAACTTAAGATACCACTGTCGGGATGATTGCTTGAGTCCATATATAGACTTATTTAGCTTGCAAACTTTTTGACTCTGATCTTCTGAAATAAAACCTTCAGGTTGTTTCATGTAAACTTCTTCCTCTAGATCTCCATTAAGAAATGCAGTTCTCACATCCATTTGGTGCAGCTCTAAGTCAAAATGAGCCACCAAAGCCATAATTATCCTTAAAGAATCCTTCTTTGAAACTGGAGAGAAGGTTTCATGATAATCAATACCCTCCTTTTGAGTAAATTCTTTGGCAACAAGTCTGGCCTTATGTCGCTCTACTTTGCCTTTGGAGTCTCTTTTGGTTTTAAAAACCCATTTGCAGCGTACTGCAGTAGCTCCAGGAGGTAGTTCAACTAGATTCCAAACATTATTTTTAGCCATAGAATCTATCTCATCTTTCATAGCATCTAGCCATTTGGAGGAATTTACCGAACTTATGGCTTGTGAGAAATTTATTGGATCATCTATCTTCCCTATGTCATAATCGCTTTCTTGAAGGTATACTATATAATCTGGTGGAATTGGAGATCTCCTTACCCTTGACGACCTTCTTAAAGTTGCTTCTTGATCCACTGGTTTTATAGGTGGAGCAACATTTTCAGTGATAACTGGCACAGATTCAAGTGGTACATTAAAAGTAGACTCATCCTCCTCCAAACCATTATTAATGATAGGTAGAGGAATCATTGGCTGCTTATTTGAATCTTGCATACCATACGGAGTTTGCTGTTCCTCAAAATTAATTTCTTGAGGTGTTGTACTCCCACTGATTTGGTCATTTTCAAGGAATCTAGCATTTCTTGTCTCCACAATCCTCAAAGTATGATTAGGACAATAAAATCTGTATCCCTTGGACTTTTCTGGATAACCGATAAAATAACAACTAATGGTTCTAAAGTCCAACTTTTTCTCTTGTGGGTTGTACACCCTTGCCTCAGCTTGACACCCCCAAATGTGTAGATGTCTTAAACTAGGTTTCCTACCTGTCCAAACTTCATAGGGTGTTTTTGGGACAGCTTTAGTAGGAACCCTGTTTAGAATACACGCAGCGGTTTTTAAGGCATCACCCCACAGAGAAATTGGGAGAGTTGAGTGACTAATCATACTTCTTACCATCTCCATTAATGTTCGGTTTCTTCTTTCCGCAACTCCATTTTGATCAGGAGTACCAGGCATAGTGTATTGTGCAACTATACCTTGCTCTTGAAGAAATCGAGCAAATGGACCTAAATGTTGTCCAGTTTCAGTATACCTACCGTAGTATTCACCACCTCTATCTGATCTCACAACTTTAATCTTTTTATTAAGTTGTAACTCTACCTCTGTCTTGAAAAGCTTAAATGCATTTAATGCCTCAGCCTTATCATGCAGCAAGTAGAGATACCCATAGCGTGAGTAATCATCAATAAAGGTGATAAAATATTTATGACCAGTAAAACATGGGGTCGAAAATGGCCCACATATATCTGTATGTATAAGATCCAATAAATTTGTGCTTCTTATGGCACCTTTCTTAAACTTGTTAGTCTGCTTTCCCTTGATGCAGTCTAAACAAGTTTCAAAATCACCATAGTCAAGAGTTAGTAAAATTTCATCATTTACTAATCTCTTGATTCTTTTATAGAGATATGACCTAATCTTCGGTGCCATAACATAGAGGAAGTTTCGTTTATCATGCTACGTTTTAATCCATAATGTTCTTTATTTTGCAGGGATAAAAGGGATAGCTCAAAGGATGTATCAAGGTCTAATTTGAATAAACCATCCTCTAACAAGCAATTACCAACAATAATATTATTCAAAGAAAGGTTTACAAATGACCGTCCAAATGAAACGGTATATCCAAAAGAAACAAGTTTTGAAATAGATATTAGGTTTCTAGAAAATCCAGGTACATAAAAGGTATTTTCTAGGTACAAAATATGGCCAGTCTTTAAGGTCAATTTGAACGTTCCAACTGCTTCCACATGTGAACGCATCTTATTTCCCATTATGATGCTTCGTTCACTTTCCGTTGGAATTCTTTTGTTCAATAATCCCTGCAAAGTTTTACATATATGGATAGTAGCACCAAAGTCAATCCACCATGTGTTATGAGGTACATCTATAAAATTTGATTCATAACACACTAAGGAAAGAAAAGTACCTTTCTTTTCGAGCCATTTCTTGTACTTGATGCAGTCCTTTTTCAAATGTCCCTGTTTCTTACAGAAGAAGCACTTTATTTGCCTTTTGTCAGTCACTTTGGCTGACACTTTCATTTTCTTCTTCTTAACAGGAATATGATGACTGGTACCGCCGACCTCTTTATGTCCTTTTTCCTTATGAGAGGTGAGATAAACACTCTCTTGCCTCTCTTGTTTTATTCTCTGCTCCTCATCAACACACATGGCTAGAAGTTGATTCATAGTCTATTTTTCTGTATGTGTGTTGTATGAGATCTTAAATGGTGCATACTCCATAGGCAGAGAATTAAGGACAAAGTGTACAAGAAAAGTTTCTGACATGTCTACTTCCAATGATTTTAATTGGGCAGCGATGTCACGTAATTCCATAATGTGCTCGCGTATGCCACCATTATCATTATACTTTAAGGAAGCAAACCTTGATATTAAGGTGCTGGATAGGGATTTCTTTGAACTCACAAATTGCTCTTCTACTGCTGTTAAGAATTCTTTTGCAGTTTTGCAATCAGGAATTGAACCCCTTATCTTTCTGGAGATATGATTTTGTATGAGTAAAAGACTTAAGCGGTTTGACCGCTCCCACCTCTCATACAACTTTTTCTCCTCTGGCGTAGTTTCCTCTGTGGGGACAGGATGTCCTCACGAAGTGCCAGATCAATATCCATGCACCCTAAAGTAAATGTCAGTCTTTCTTTCCATTCCGAGAAATTTGAACCATTAAGTATTGGGATGCATGATGTAGATTGTGAAAAAACTGTCGGAAACAAAGCTGCAAAACATATGCTTACTATCAATATGCATGCTATAATTACGCTAAAACCTTATCTAAATCACTAACCCATATTAGCAATTTAGTGAGTAAATCAAAATTAACTTTACATGATTTACCCCTTTACGATAAAACTAATGCATTAAGTATGATATTTAATGAACTTTATATATCTAGTTGGAAAAATCCAAAGAATAACAGCCAGATCAGCTCCAGATCGGTGGTGGAGCACTAGGCTCACTTAAGTACCAGCCTTTCTTAGGCACGTATGCCTTTTTGACAAGCTTTTCTTAGACACCGTTATTCAATGGATAAAATTTTACTAGATATTGTTCAATGTTAATGAAGAATTCAAAGCCTTTGGGCAACAAGATTTCATCATAAATTTATACTAATAACATTATTTCATCCCATTATTAACTTTGTATAATGATTTCCCTTTGGGGCCGGTTCATTATATATGATGCAACTATTCAATTTCATGAGATGATGATAAAAAGACTCTTTATTGATTAAATTAAACTAAAGCATTCTAAAATTTATGGGATGCTTTGGCTCGTCTCATGCATATATCATCCTTTTATCATGAAAAATATGAATAAATTTAAATAATCATGTATCATCATAAGAAAGCATATAAATTGATCAATTATGCAATAAATTCATTACATGGAGTAATATATAATTGTCAAAGTACTGTTCTGTAATGAAACTTTAGCAAAGGGACCACATAAAAATATTTTAGGACCCTTTTGATAATTCAACTTTCGGCTGGGGACCATATATGAATTTCAGAAGCCCCTTTTTCAGAATAACATATTGTCAGGGATTTAACTGTAAAAGGTCCAATTTAAGCCAAAAGGATTCAGATTTCGGGTTGCGGGGCGAAGCCCAATAACCCGAAACCTGTTAAGCCCTTCACCTCCCTCTTTTTTTTTTTTTAATTAACCGGATTCGGGTTTCGGGTTAAAACCCGAAACCCAACACTATTCATCTTCCCCAAATGAAAAGAGGAGAAGGGGGCCAAAACCAGTGGGCCCCTTCTCTCCTAAACGACGGCGGCGCAACCGCCACCGCCGGCCGTAGGCACGGCTGCAGGCCGCGGGGCGGCCACAAGGCGGGGCCGGAGGCCGGGATCGGCCGCGGAGGCCGCGGGGTTCGGCCGCAGGGTGCGGCCGCTGCCCGCGGTCGCGGGCCGCAGGGTGCGGCCGCTGCCCGCGGTCGCGGGCCGCAGGGGCGTCGGCCGGGCGCCGTGGCAGCGGCCGGGGCCGCTTAGCGGCGGGCCGCAGGCCATGGCGGCCGATTTTTTTTTTTTTTCTTCTTCGCCCGCGATGGCCATGGCGGGTTGCAGCCGCTGCCGGCTCGCCGAGGGGCGGGCCGTAGCGGCGGCCGGGGACGCGGTGGCTGGACGGTGGCCCTGTTGGCCACCGGTTAAGACGGGGAGGGCCGCGACCGAGACCCGCCGCAATGGTGGCCATGGCAGCGGCTCTCCCTTCCTCATTTTTCTTGATTCGAGGTGAAAGGAGGGGAATAGGAGATGAAGTATTTAGTCCCACATCGGTCAGAGAAAATGTTTTCATATGTGTAAATAACATCGGGGTCCTACGCATTTCCGTCCAGCGAACCAAACGGGTATGATTTATTTTGGAATCCTATCCACCCGCTCTGATACCATTGATGGAATGATTAACTTAATAAATTATAAATCATACCTTGATTTGCTAAATCCATCGGGATTAAACTTTGGAATGCAGCCTCGATCACCGATGATCTGAACAAAGATTAGCGAGAGATCTTCTGGAGAGAGAGCCCTTAATGCGTGTTTTAGAGAAGGGGTCTAACAGGCTATTTATAGCCCTCTCCAGGGACCAAATGCTGCAGGTGGTTACACCCGTGAAGAGTCACCCCCATCAAGGTAACCCTTCACTACTGTGAAAATACCTTAATGCCCTTGTGATTATCAGGATTTACGAAATTCAAGGGACACTTGTCGAATGTGGGTTTTAATTAAACGGGATCAGGTTTAATTAAAACAGGATCCAACAGCTACTACTCCCTTTCCCCTCCACTCCCCTTGCTGACAAGCTGCTGGCCACCTTACACTCTGCTCCGGCGCCGGGAGCGCAATTCTGGCACCGATCCGCCGCCCCGGCCAAGCTGCCTAGAGCCGCTCCACGATCCCATCTCGGGGTGTCCGGAGCAAGGAAAAGATAAGGCCGATCGACGTGGAGATGGATGGAGATCAAGGGGAGGCAGATGGAGAACGGAGGGAGGCATGTGAATAGGGTGGAGTCAGGATGGACGGCGAAGGGTGGAGCGATGGAAAACATATTAAAATATTTTTGTTTTAAACAAAATTAAAAAAAGGGAAGCTGGCCCGAGCCAGCTTTCCTTCTGACTTGATTCAGCCAAGTCAGAGAACAAATTATTAAAATATCTTTTTTCAGAGAAATTTTAAAAAACGAGGAAGTTCGTAACAGGGTGGTTTTAACTGGCTGCTGGCAAATTTTCCTAAATACCTTCATTTATTGCAGGAACAAGATGTCTCCCACCGTTTTATAAAACAATATAAAAGAGTAACGGCTAATCTACAGGTGTAATACAACCCAGAGTAACGGCTCTTTAGAGTGAGAAACTCTGAGGAGAGAGAAAGGTTCCGTAACGGCTATCTTCACCGGTGGTCGGAGTGCTCTGCTGCTGACCGGTGTTCGGTGGCGGAGAACGAGGCGGGCTAGCCCTGGTTCGAGGTTTCTTTGCTTTTCAGGTACGAATGGGCCGGAAGAAGGGGAAGCAGCCGCTGGTGGGATCGACGAGCTCGGTAGGGGAGCAGGCGTCGGGGGCGCCGATGGTGGAAGGTAATGGTCCGACGGAACTGCCCGCGGAGCCGATGAAGAGGACGTGGGCGCAGGTCGCTGCTCAAGGAAAAGGTACGCAAATGGGGGGAAAAGGGGAGCGGCCCGCTGGCCGGGCACGGCCTGGCCCGTGGGTTACTCACCGGCTGACGAAGTCGGAGGTGGCTCGCTTGAGCCACCACTTCTCGTCGGTCGTCGAGCTCCCGGGGGAGCCCATCGAGGCGGCACGCCGGGAGTGGGATGGCCTCGCCGTGGTTGGCCGGAGCCTCGGTCGGCGGGTGCCGGTCGAGTGGGTGGCCAAGGACGTGGCCGCCCGACTCAAGAATGCAGGCGAAGTGGTGGCGGTCACCCTCGCCGAGGACCATTTCGCTCTGCGGTTTCGGTCGCTGGAGGGTCGGGACCGTGCCCTGGCGGAGGGGCCCTGGGTGGTGGCGGGGCGACTTCTTGCCCTGGAGCCGTGGTCGCCGGATTTCCTACCTAGGGAAAATCCGGTGAACACGGCGGTGGTCTGGCTCCGGCTTCCCGGGCTTCCTCCTGAATACTGGTCGACTTCGACCATCATGGAGATAGCTGCCAAGGCAGGGCGGCCTTTGGCAGTGGATGGTGTCACGGAGGGACGCCGTGCCATGGGGTTTGCTCGTGTCAAGGTGGCGATTGACGCCTCCGCCCCCCTCCTCCCTGGAATCCGGATACTCGGAAGGACGAAGGCTCTCTGGCAGCCGTTCGTCTTCGAGAGTATCTCGGAGTTCTGCGTGCAGTGTGGTAGGATCGGCCACCTCGAGCTAGGTTGCCCATTTGGGGCTCCGGCGATGATGGGAGGGAGCCTACCGGGGGAGGAGGTTCCCGGGCCGATCTATGGCCCGTGGTTGGTAACATCCCGCGCCCGGCAGCCACGGGAGCATGTGCCACCACGGTCGGGGAAGGCGACGGAGCCCTCGTGTGGGCCGCCGGCGCAAGCGGGGCAGGCGTCGGAGCCCTCCGGTGGGCTTCCCCCTTCTCGGCCCTCCTCGCCGGTCGTCTCGCCCAGGCCTCCGGTGTCACCACCGGACCTAGAAGGTTGGCAAAAGCCGACCAAAGTGGCCCGGCGCCACTCCCCGCCGGTGGTGGTAGAGGCCCCGGCATCCAGTGGGCAGAAAGGGGGCTCCCGAGTCGACACGGTCATGGGGCGTGTTGACTCGGCGACAGGGGGGATTTTGAGCCCGAGTGGGCCGTGTGAGGTCCGGGCCGGCCAGTTGGTTCAGGCCGGGCCGGCTGCTGGTTGGGTGGGCCCGCACAGGGACCAGTCCAAGAAGCGGCCCAGAAATGCTGGGCCGCTACTGGAGGTGGCCCGTCAACCCGGTAAGGGGCGCGCGGGACCCATGGGAAACCGCGTGAACCGTGTGGTTCACGCGGTGAATCGCGCGACGAGCTCCAAGGCCCGTTGCGCGGTGGAGAGCGCGTGGCCCAGTTTGGCTGGGCCACGCGCAGAAGTCTCAGGGAAGGCCCCTGTGGACGGGGGCCTTCCACTGTTCATGGCCCACTTGGGGCCTGCTGTTGGGCCTGAGTCGCTGGCTTTGCTGGCGGGGCCCAGTGAGCCTAGGTTCCAGTTTAGGGCCCAGGCCATGGGGGTGGTTCCGCCGTCTGAGGTTCCTATTACTTTGGGCCCTCTAGAGGCGGAGGTGGGACAGGGGGTTGAGGTCGTGAGTGGGCCCGATTTGGGCGATGCGACTATGGCTAGTGCACTCCCTGTTTGCGGAAACTGCCCTGCGAGGGACCCTCTGGCAGGGCGGGACGCGCCTGCTTTAGTCGAGCCAGGGGTAGGGGACTCGAGTAGCCTTGAGGAGGCGGTTAGTAGGTCCGCTGATCATTCGACGGTTGTTCAACGGGTGAAGGCGGCAGTACTACGAGTCGTGTCCGGGGCTAGCGTGGATGAGGGTTTGCGTGACGACCCTGATCATGAGTTGATGATGGACCCTGCGGCCCAGAGGGTGGATGCACCTGTGGCCGACCTTTCGGATTTTTCCCCATGAGGATTCTTGCGTGGAATTGTAGAGGGGCGGCTAAGCCGGCCTTCATGTCTTCCTTTAGGCGGTTGGTTCAGATCCATAGTCCAGAGATCTGCTTTCTCTATGAAACACGACTTTCCGGTAGGGGACTGGATCGTGTAGTACGTCGGTTTGAGGTCGACTGGGAGTCATATGTAGTTGAGTCCCAGGGGCTGTCCGGGGGTATTGTAGCTCTGTGGAAGCGGGGTGGGGCTACAGTCGATGTATTCCATAACTGCTCCCAACAGGTCCTGATGATTATTTCGGCACCTAACGCCGCACCATGGGTCCTGAGTGGTGTGTATGCTAGCACTGACCATCGGACCAGGAGGGTCCTGTGGGATGAGCTCACCCACTTAATTGCTCAGGGTCTTCCAACGGCAATAGTGGGTGATTTTAACTGTATCTTGGAGGGGAGTGAGAAACGTGGAGGTAGGGCTTTTACTGACACTGTGGATAGGAGGGAGTTTCGAGACTTTCTCTCACTAAATGGCCTAGTGGATCTAAGATTCTCTGGCCCGCAATTTACTTGGTGTAACAACCAGTCTGGCCAAGCCAGGGTGTGGGAGCGGCTCGATAGGGCTATTGCTTCCACTGACTGGATTACCAGATTTTCTTCCTACAGGGTTAGTCATCTACCCCGGATTGCTTCGGACCACTGTCCTTTGTTGATTTCGACTGTATCTGGTTCTTCTCACCAGTGCCCCTTCCGCTTCGAGAAGGTTTGGTTGTCTTTCCCTCAATCCTGGGACATCGTCCGAGGAGCATGGAGTCTGCCGGTTCGTGGTGACCCCATGCAGAGGGTTTCACGTAAATTAGAATTGACTAAGCGTCGGCTACGGCGTTGGAACCGTGAGGTAGTGGGGGATATCTTCAGGAGGTTGGAGGAGGTGGAGGCTGCGATTGCCGACTACCAAAGTAGAGAAGACCAGATGGGTGCGCTTCCCGAGTCCGATATGGTCAGTCTTCGGGGTCTCCTCGCCACTCACCACTCGATCTTGCGGCAGCATGAGATCTTCTGGAGGCAAAAATCCAGAATTCAATGGGTCAGAGAGGGTGATCGAAACACTAGTTTCTTTCACCGCTCTATGATTATCAGGAGGCAGAGGAACATGATTCGATCCCTGCGGGATGAGCAGGGTCACCGGGTTGAAGGCGATTCGGCCGTCACCCATATCCTGCTTGATTTCTTTCGATCTCGTTGGACGGAGGATTGTGAGTCTGATTCTGCCGGTCAGCTCCCGAGGGCTGCGTCCCAAATCAATATGACTGAGAACGCTATGTTGGTTCGTCCAGTGACGGAGGGGGAGGTGCGTGAGGCTATCTGGGCTCTGGGTGCGGATAGGGCCCCTGGCCCCGATGGCTTCCCACCTTTCTTTTTCCGGAGATACTGGGGAATCGTTCGGACTGCAGTGGTGGAAGCGGTCTTGTGTTTTTTCAATCAGGCAGGTATGCCTGATGATTGGAAAGCCACATTTGTCACGCTTATACCAAAGCGTCCGGACGCGGCCGAGCCGAGTCATTTTAGGCCGATCAGCTTATGTAATACTTTATACAAAGTTGTGGCAAGAATTCTGATGGATCGTATGAAGCCCCTCCTCTCCGGCATTATCTGTCAGGAGCAGGGTGCTTTTGTGAGGGGTCGGAGTATCTCCGATAACGTTATGGTGGCCCAGGAGATGATGTGGGATCTTCGACGGGCCTCGCAGCGGCGGAGTTTGATGGCCGTCAAGCTTGATATGGAACGAGCTTATGATAGAATCAGGTGGAGCTTTCTTAGGCTAGCTTTGGAGAGCCTGGGGTTCCATGAGACTTGGATTGGGTGGGTTCTGGGGTGTGTCCGGGGTCCGAGGTTCTCTATCTTGGTCAATGGCTCCCCATCCCCTTTCTTCAGCTCTACTATGGGGCTTCGGCAGGGATGCCCGCTATCTCCGTATCTATTTATCATTTGCTCTGATGTCTTGTCTCGGGCATTGCGGGCTGCGTGTGCTACCGGTGAGTTGGGGGCCTATGTCCCAGCTCCGGGGGCCCAGCCGATATCACACTTACTATTTGCCGATGACTGTCTCCTCCTGACCCGGGCTCGCGTAGCTGATGCTCAAGCTATCAGGAGGGTTTTGGTTGCCTATTGCACGGTATCCGGTCAGAGAGTGAATGGCCAGAAATCCTCCATCTTCTTTAGCCCTAGCACATCACTCAGGGTTCGACGGGGGATTCGGAGGATTCTGGAGATGCCCGAGCAGGATAGGACCTGGACCTATCTGGGTGTTCCGATCTCGGGCAGGAGACTGCGAGTTTCTGAGTGCACCGGGATGGTGCAGCGGGTTCAGAGTAGACTAGAGGGCTGGCGGGCAACGTCCCTGTCTATGATGGGCAGAGTCATGCTGATTCGAGCTGTACTGGGCTCCATGCCCATTTATCTTATAGCCAATACGGTGGTGCCAAGGTCCGTTTTATTGAAGATTGAGCGACTTCTTCGGGGCTTCTTATGGGGCTCATATGGAGGGGGTCGTGGGGTGCACATGGTGGCATGGGAGCGTATCTGCCTTCCCCTCAGGGAGGGTGGTCTAGGGGTGGTGTCTCTCCTGGAGAGACGAGAGCTACTTCTTGCCCAGCATGCTTCCCGTCTCATCCTGGAGCCGCAGGGGCTCTGGAGCCGGATTATGACTATCCGCTATGGGGGGGCAAGCCCGGAGGGCTGGGCCCGAGGAGGGCGGAGATGCTCCTTTCTATGGCGTGAGATTGCGACGTACTTGCCATTGGTGTCGAGTCACACTCGATGGCTGATAGGCGACGGACGTAGCATCGATGTAGCTGGAGACCCATGGGTCGACGGCCTCCCACTGCGGCTTTGGCCGACTATGGTTAGTGTCGAGGCTGGGGAGGGCCTACAGGTTTGTGATCTCATGACCCCCGGGGTGGCTGGTTGGGATGAGATTCAATTGGCCCGTTTGTTCGGGCAGTTTTTGGCGGAGCGGGTTCGTTCACTACCGTTACCACAGAGTGGCGGACCAGATATACGTGTGTGGGGTTCCTCGACCAGATCCATGGTCAGGATGGGCGATCTCTCCCATATCCTGCGGCAGGATCATGAGCCTGGCCCGGATTTTGCCTGGATCTGGCGATTGGGGCTCCACCCGAGGGTCGCTTTGTTCCTCTGGAAGGTGGCCTGGGACCGTCTGCCTACGAGAGCTGTACTCGCAGGTCGAGGAGTGAGGATCCCATCGGTGTGTGGGGCTTGTGGTGAGGCCGAGACGGTGGACCATGCCCTGTTTCGGTGCACATGGGCTAGGGGCACTAGGCGGTTGGCAGGGGTTCCACCGGTGGTATGGCGATGTAGGGACCTGTTCTTACAGGCCATGCGTCAGGGATCGGAGTCGTTGGAGCTGCGTCAGGAGGCTATCCGAGCTACTTGTATTGCTTACCAGATCTGGTTGGCCAGAAATGCTCGTACCTTCAGCGAACGACGTATGTCGCAGCGATTTGTTGTCGAGAGTGCCCGCGCTCAGGCGGCGGAGCTGTGTTTTACTAGCCCCGTTGGAGGAACCTTGATAGCTCGGGACACCTGGGGTTCCCATTCTGCTTCGGCAGCCTCTCGCACGGTGTTTTTCACCTGGGAGCCCCCACCCCCGAGTTTCCTCAAGGTCAACTTTGATGGGTCTGTTTTGGAGGGTGGCACACGGGGAGGCGCGGGTTTTGTTATCCGGGACCCGTGTGCCAGGATTGTGGCTGCCGGTGGCAGTCAGTTATTTGACACTTCAGTTCCCAGCGCGGAGCTGACAGCAGCCTGGGCAGGCCTTCGCCATGCCCGGTGTGTCTTACGGGCTAGGTCCATTATCCTGGAGGGTGACTCTGCCACCATTGTCAGTTGGATCCAGGGGGGTCCAAGGCGTGGAGGGTGTGACCATCCCCTGCTCCGTGACATTTGGGTTATGGCGAGGGATGGATGGGCCTTTCAGGCTAAGCATATTTACCATGAAGGTAATGGTGCTGCGGATTGGGTAGCTGCGTATGTAGCTTCTCACTCCGGAGGCACCTTATGGAGTGGCGATGGGGAGCTGCCTTTGGCACTCCGAGGTATTTTATTTTCTGACTTTATTGGGTGTATCTGGTCTCGTCAGGTCTGATCCACCCGCATTAGCAAAAAAAAAAAAGAAAAAAAAAGAGTATTATAGCAAACCCCTTTTCCATTTTAAATAAGAACATCACTGCCCCCGCGAGGGGGGTGGGAATTAAAAAGTTTCGAGATTGCAAATTATTTAACAGAATAATTATATTTTTTATAATTTATATAAAATTATTAAATAAAAAATAAAAATATATATTAATTAGTAAGATAGATATATCTATAATAAAAATATAAATATTATCAATAAATATGTAATAAAAATAAAAAGTATAAATATATCAATAAATAAAAAATCGATGGATTGGGAAACAAAGATAAGAGAAAAACTGTGATATATTACTATTATTAGTACTATATGGTAAGTCCACGGAGTGGTTTCAAGGTCTCGCTATTATCGCAATGGATCATGGTTGACGGCTTCCATCAAGGGTTATGGATAAAGTTTCAATACCACAATGATAACTTAGCTCCACTAACATTTCGATGAGACAATAGAGGTTGAATCCTCATATAGATTGGATGACTGCATCCTCCTGTTTGATACTTATGCCACCTCCACTGCTCTTAATCAAGATAGACACATTTATTTATTATGCACTAATATTAATTTAGTTCATTATTAATGTTGTTATGTAGAAATTATAGTGTTTGGTTGGAGGGTGGTGTCTAATTACTTAACTTTTTTTTCTTTTCATGAAAAGTAACTATTGTATAGTGAAAATAGTTAAGTATCGCATCCCTTGAAGACATTGGTTCTTCCAACTGTGTGGGTGAACATATTTTTCTAAACAAAAGAGGCCTCTTTATTTTAATATCAATTGAGTTGATATAGATGAAGTAATGTAGGAGTCAAGTAACATCAAAATCTAACCCCATCTATTACATCCCTCCCCTTATTGATGATATTAGATTATAATAATTAGGAACAACTTAGGGTTCAGAAACTTAGGTCATCATCGAACTATAATACAATTATCCCACAATGGATCCAAAAGCCATGCCAAGCATGCCCCTCTATTAACCTCAAAGTCATGCAAGGTCACATCCATGCCACATTGTATACATGCTCCCGATGTAAGCTCTACCATTACTCTGACAAGATCAATAGCTATACCAAGAACTCTAGTTGCTTTCTAAACTCGTGACCCGCTCATAATCTAGTTGGGATATTGAAATAAACTAATAGAAACCATACTCTAATCAATAAACAATTGACTATAATAATTCTAGTTCAAAACAAGGAAGGTGACATCTTGCAGGTTGAGTGCCATTTAAAGCATCAATTTGGACCATGATTAACTAGATTGCATGTATGTTGAATACACCTCTCTTTAAGAAGTTCTTAACGGATGCATATGATTATGTACATACATACACGCCCACACATACATAGATACATATATACATATAGGTGGTTAAAATTATTTAAAAATATGCTTCTCATTTTAGAAGTGGATGTCGGATTTATTATTTTTAGACATAGATGTAGGATACTTGGATAGGTGTTCTAGTATATAATGGTACACTATCCAGGGTAGATTGACCATTTTGACCCAAGATCCAAAATAAACACCAAACATCAAAAAAAAATATTTGCACAAAATTGCAAGAAGAAAATAATAGTGGAGAAAAATTCTAAAACAAAAATAAATTTATTCAAAAAGAAAAAAAAGGCCAAAATAGTGGGTTTGACTTTCTCTTGCAAAGAAGCCTTATGTCTCTCCAAAATGCTTCACCTTGCCAAAAGGAATTCTCTCTAACTCTTCACGTAACTCTCTCTCTATTTATAAAACCATAATCTCGCTCTCTCTACAAGATAAAAAATATTATTATTCACTCTAACTAAACAAACAAACTCAAATATATTAAGCCTAAGGCTCAACCGAACTTAACATAGATCTGAATCCTAAAGTCGTTAAAATTAATAGCCAACTGAACAGAAATTCTAATAAGATTAGGACTTGGTAATAAAACTCAACACTCGTCCTTATTACAAAATCTCTACCGACGGCATTGAACTTATCGATATTGTGCAACGGCATAAGAGCTATTGCCAATATTGCTATAGTAACAACAATGTACAATAATTACTCCATCATCTCGTACTCTGTATCGAGATTTTATAAAATGTCCAACTTACACCAATGAACATCAAGTTGCCAATTGCAATTACTATGAGTATCGATCATTACCTCCACTTGAGCAGCTTGAAGTATTTAGCTTCTATATATGAATCAAATTCTTATGCATAGAATCTTCTAACAGCTCGAACTTTGAAGTAGCTTCATAAATGATACACCAAAAATATTATCAAATGTCAAGACACAACATGAATCATTTCCACCAAGCATATCTTCTTGTTGCTTGAACTCAAACTATTTCAAAATTAGTCATCTTTTCATCCTCATAGATTGCTAAATCTCCATAAGAAATATCCATATTTTATTAGCTTCAATAAAAGACTCTTCTACATGAATTGGTTTCTCATTATAAATTTCTACAACTGGATCAACTGTAACATTCTTTAACTCTTTAACTGATTCTTCAATCATAATCTCATCTAAACTTGATATAGCATCCATGTGATCAAGCTCCTCTCGCTTCAAATCTTTCTCTTTAAACCAATTTTGTTCTGCTTCCGAATTTTTAGAGAAGCCTAGAATTAAAATCTACTCTTTGGAAAATTTTTGTTTGTAATGTCTTACCTCACTAGAACTTGAATGGATACCCGCAAAAATATCCAATGCTTTCTTCAGCTTTTGTGTATGTTGGATATGGAGATAAGTTTTCTATCAATTAAAACTTGAATAATCTATATCACCTTTCTAGATTTGAAATTCCTCCTTCTCACAACCTTATTGTTGAGGGTATCTATTGGTATCATTTTGAAATCATCCAAGATATCCCATGAATCTTATCCTATCAAATAAGACTTGACAGAACTTTCCAAACTAGATTACAGGTGTTATTTAACTTACAGAAAGAAGTCGTAGTAGCAAAAGCAGCAATATTGATATTGCTGATGTCAAGCATGTTGAACCCATTAAGAAAGAAGGCAGTAGCATCAATTATGATGATCCACCTCTTGAATCACCAAAATAAGAATCCATATGCTTGCACCATTGCATAACGAATTATTTGAAGCACTTCAACCACGTTGAGCTATAAATACAGAAACCACCAACAATCAAGTCGTCACTCTAAAAATCGTGCTCTGAATAAATCTAATTAAAGTCACAAACTGCTCGACCACTCTCCGACCTCACTCTAATAACATGTAGAATGATACGCTACCTGAAATATATCGACCGTGTTGGCCAAAGATCCAAAACGAACGCTAAACACACACAAAAAAATATTTTCAGAAAATTGCAAGGAAAAAATAATAGTGAAGGAAAAAAATGGGAAGAGAAAATAAATTTATTTTAAAAGAAATAAAAGTTGAAATAAAGAGTTTGGCTTTCTCTTATAAAAAAGCCTTACATCTTTTCAAGATGCTTTACCTCATCCAAAAAAATGCTCTCCAACTATTCACGAAACTACTCTCTCCCTATTTATAAAATCATAATCTCTCTCCACTACACGACAAAAAAAATTACTATCTTACTATAACTAAAAAACAAACTCAAATATATTAAGCCCAATTCTCAACCTAACTTAATATGAATATGAATCCTAAAGCCATTAAGACTAATGAGCAATTGAACAGAAATCCTAAATTTCTAATTGAATTAGGACCTAGCAATGAATCTCAACATCTAGTTCCCAATCTAATTAAGTACAACAAATAGTGCAAAACCTAGTATGGTCATCTATATAATAATAAATCAGAACATCAATTGGCAAATGATAGAAAGACAAAAAAAACTGAAGATTTTTCTTAATTCAGAAAGTGTTAATGCTAATATTGCACTCGAGAACTATATATCCTTTTATCCATTTAAAAAATAACAAGGAGTTGCAGGAGATGTCAATATTTACATGCAGAACTACGCAATTCATAGATTTTCCATTTTTTATTGCAACGATGGCTTCACCTTCGCTGTTGTACGGTCTGTGAAAAAGCTTGTACATGGGCATAATCCCATTTCCTGACGGATTAAATGGGATAGAAGTCTCAGAGTCTCAAAGTAGTAGCAGACTCGGCCAAAGCAAAAAGTTTCTGTAGTGCTCAAGCTGATGACAAGTTTAAATCATTTGCAACCTTGGTGCAGAAAATTTTACCGAAGCCAGTAGATACTTGCATTTTTACTGGTAGGTGGAGCCGCCTCCATTTTAACGAAGCTTGTGTGCAGGGGGATTGACGGGGCCCTCAGGACAGCGTTGTCCGAGAATCAGAGAGAGAGTTGGCATCAAACTCAAGTCTAGCCTTCGTATTAAACCTCCCATGAAGTAGAACATTATACCTCAGATCACGTCCAGGGAATGACCAAAGCCAAGCTATCCTTTCCTTCCATCTCTGTCTTCTAAGGAGAATCAGAGAAAAAGTTGGCATCAAACTCAAGTCTAGCCTTCGTATTAAACCCCCCATGAAGTAAAACATTATACTCAGGACACGTCCAGGGACCGATCAAAGTCGAGCTATCCTTTCCTTCCATCTGTCTTCCTTGCGTACCAAGCATAGGATCCAATGCAAGTCTTTATAACAGCCCACTTTCCCTCCAAGGCTAGCAAAAACCGTCCCAGATCTCACAACCATGTCAAGTTCTTCATCATCCACGTCTGATGGCCGCCCATCGACCTCCAAAAAACTCTTTGGTCGGGAGAAGCCTCTTCATGATCTTCTAGGTGGAGGAAAAGGTATCATCTTTTCGCGTCATTCAAGACTTCTAAAATAATATGCTTAGAAGCATGAAATCATGGTTCCTCGGAGCACTGAGACTCCCCTGATAAGAGAATCCCTCTGTAAACATTGCCATTATTATTGAGCCAATGGACGCTATTCGCCGAGTCAAGCACTTGACTGAATTTTTCGAAACAAAACAACGACAAAAAAGATCTAAGAATATATAGTGGTACGTAACAGGGCATTTAGTTCATTATGTTACTGTTACTTGAGTACCATAATCGACTAACATTGCTATTTTACTGTTTCTCCGTGAATTGAAGCTGTTACTATTGCACCCATCCTTTTGGTCTAGAAAATCTATGCTACTCCATAGAATAAAATACTACTTCTAAAATGATATGGACACTTGAATCAGTCCTGGGCACGTATGATGCACACGCACGTCAAGGTAAAGCACTAACAGAAGTAGACTTGTAATCTCCTATCTGATAAATGCTCCTCATTGATGGAAGCTTAAAGACTCATAGGTGATGGCTCAGAATAATTAATTTGCACTATAGTATTAGACAGTATAGTTAATCATGACATTGTTATATAAATATCAATCATGTATCTGTCTACCATAACGAGATCTTCGAGACTATTAATTATAATGATTGTTAGAATGTTTAAACTTCTAACTGCAATTATTTTGAAACATGAAATAATAGCAATGACTACTCAAATCCTTGGCTGCACAGGTGCTGACATTGTTCTATGGAGAAACAAGCCGTTATCAGCAGGGATACTTGCTGCGGTTACTGTGATATGGCTACTCTTCGAGGTGGTGGGATACCATCTTCTCGCACTCCTTTGCCACATGACTATTGTAGCTATGCTAGCGGTCTTCATTTGGGACAATGGAGCAGATCTGGTTAAACTGTAATCTCCTTGGCCCTGTTCTTCTTCTTTTTCTTCCCCCTTTTTTTGATGGAATTCATTTCTGAATGTCCACTGCAAGCAAGGTAATATAAGAGTTATATATCTATCAAAATAAAATTTTTCAGCTATCAATATATTCTTAATTTGCTGCATCCGAGCTTAAAACTACTCTCGTTTCTCCAGCAATACTTTTAATGCTTAGTTTAAACTAGAGCAATGCACGGCGAGTTGAACTTCAAATATCTCGAAGTAGGCACTCAAAAGCTAGTGCTAACAAACTAGTGCCCGCTCGAGCATTTCCTCTGCTGACTTTGCCACTTAAAGCTATGTAATTTAGCTAGACACTGTCAATCTAAACTCAAGATTTTGTGGGGCATGCATAAAAGATAGTAGGCATCTTCTTTTTATTTCGTTTCCTCAAGAAGTAAAGAGGAAGCCGTCCTGTCTTACGTGAGTATATATCTAGCATGATACGCCGTTGCATAGGATCATGAGTACCAAATTAACTGCTAGACTTAATGTGTTCCAGGCCTTCTCCCTCGATCCCTGGAGATTACTTACCAGTAGCAGCCTTCAGAGAAGTTGTGCTGACCTTCAAAGAAGTTGTGCTGACCTTCAAAGAAGCTGTGCCGACCTTCCAATCCATGTTTTATGGCTTTATGTTCTTGCTCCGTAACATTGCATATGGAAAAGATCTCAAGTCGCTCCTCTTGGTAAATGATTCTATTCCCTCCTGGCGTCTCTTTCCTATGCAATTCTTGAAGTGTCCTTTACAAACATAGCGACATTTAATCCTACTTCTAATTTTCCTACAGGCAGTTGGTTCTCTCTGGTTACTATCAGTGATAGGAAGCTGTTGGAGCTTCCTTGGTCTCCTATATTTTGGTAAACTGTGCAGAGTACCTCTATACCCAAAGCTTTGTATGCACCAACTAATTTCAAAATGGAGATCTCATTGAGGGCCTTGGCTTTTTGTAGTCTGTCTCTGCATTCAGACGCTGCCTGCTTTATACGAGACATATGAGGACCAAGTGGACGATCTAGCGAGCAAGGGAATCCATCATCTAAAAGAACTTCTGAAAAAATTTCGTGAGGATTACCTCCCCACAATTCCAAGAGGCTCGGTGGAGGAAAAGAAAGTCCAGTGAACATCTCAGCTTTCCACTGGGTCGACAAGATTCGTCAACAACTAGTAATAAATATATATTCTTTTCTTTACAGAGGATCTCAGATGTGTCGACGTGCCTTATTTAAATTGTGAAGTGACTTCTCACAAAATGTTACATATTTATAAGAAAATGCATGGAAAAATTGACTGCCTTCTCCTTCCCTCAAACCTTCCATCGATGTTGGAAATCCTCTGATTTGATCAACATGGAACTGTGGCATCTATTAGTTTGATATGGACAATGTGAAACCCCTTTTATCTCAAACTTCATCAACATATCTGATAGAATTAAAGGGAACTAAAAGGAATCAATAGCTCTTGATCAAAGAAAGATTTGGTAGGTGAAAAATGTAGAAAACCTAGCCAGAATACCTGGTTAAATAGCAAATGATCGGTGCTCTAATGCATTTTGAGACCCGAGCTTATTGGAATCAGGTAAATCCCACATTATAACTAGCACCAGGTGCCTGTGATCCACGTAAAGAGATGCATGGATGTGAAACAATTCCTATGCGTCCTTATAAGAAAATATAAAATATATAAATAAATCTACTTCATCCTATTAGCGCAAAGATATTAGAGCAAGGATCCTGAGTTTGAATCCTGTCTCCGTACTCTTTAACTCCATTACTAAAAAAATTTACATGATGATTTCAACGTTCCTTGGTGCATCCACATTTTTAGCAGCTGCGCTTATCTTATTGCTCTGTTTCGAGCAGAAGCTGAACTGCCCATAGGGAAAGAGTGGGTATACAATTGGCACAATAGGAAAAAGAATGATGCTTTGGAGTATGGTAGCAGAGACAATAATACACTATGAGAGAGAACTTCTATGAGGTTCCTTTTAGATTGATGATAAAAGAGAAGGATTCACAGAAACTTGGTTTCAGCTACAGTGGCGAGAATGATGAGGGCCATGCCATGAGCCGCCGAGTAAAACGGGCAAATAAAACGCGGTTGAAAACGAGCCGTCGAGTAACCTGCTTCGTGTCAGCTCCACAAAAGAAGGGGGAGCTGCTATTTCCCCACCCCAAAATCCAACAGTCGTCGCCCGGTTGGCTGCCCGCGAGCCATGACGTTTTCCCGACTCTCCTTCGCGACACATAAGCAAAACACCGACCCCCCCGCCGCCCTCGCCCAAGTCCCCACCCGTCGCCCGTTACGTTACACCGCGCCGCCTCTCTATCTCCTCCTCCACCATGCGCGAGTCCCCGCGTGGCGTGTCGGAAATGGCATACCACCATAACCTTACATTACTACTCCGAGCACCACACGGGCTACCAGTACTTGCTGTACCCCTCTGTTTCAACTCCCAAAGGCTTTAGCCTTAGCCTCTTCTTGTTCTACTGTAGAGAAGCGATATGACGAACCGGAGCTCGTCGCCGTGGGGCTTTCAGGAGGCCGGAGAGGACGACGATGACGCGATTCCCCGGCAACCGTCGGCTCTGATCGTGTCCTCCGATATGGACTACTTCGCGGAAATCCTCGGCCCCCTGTCTCCCGTCGGCGACGCCCACTTCTCTCTGCACGCCACCGCCACCTCCGGGGTGGTCGGCGTGGGGGAGGAGGGGGAGAGCTCGGGAGAGTTCGAGAAGGGGAGTTCGAGCGGGACCAAGAGCGACGCCATGGGCTTGGAGGACCCTCGCAGCGGCCCGAGTCAAGTAAAAAAAAGAAAAAACGCTTCTTCTTTTTTTTTACAAAGAAAATAGCTTCTTTGATGAAGTGGGAGAATATAAAATGTTTTCGAAATTTAGGAGGTTGAAAGGAAGCGGGAGATTTCGAGGAAAAGGAAACGGAATCGGACGTCGCAGATGCACAACCAAACAGAGAGGGTAGGAAGTGATTATGATTCTATTTTGTTTGTCCATGGTTTTAGAATTTTCTTGTTTGGGTGGTTCTAAGACTTCGTTCGTGGAGCAGAGGCGGAGGGATAAAATAACAGCAAAATTGAAGGCATTG
Organism: Phoenix dactylifera; assembly: GCF_009389715.1. Lineage (NCBI taxonomy): Eukaryota > Viridiplantae > Streptophyta > Magnoliopsida > Arecales > Arecaceae > Phoenix > Phoenix dactylifera. Next base: position 5,938,852 of record NC_052399.1, read on the forward strand.
CAGGAGCTCATACCCGGTTCCCACAAGGTAAGATGTTGTGGTTTTAGGTTTGTTTCTCTAGAGGTAGATGCTTAAAGTACAGGCAAGTCTTCCTCCCTTTCTCTCAAAAAAGTTTTAAGCCTACTAGAGCAAAAGGGATGGGGTTTAAGCTCAATTTATTATTACGAAGGAAGCTCCAAGCAAATTTTCCAGTTTTAGTAGGTCAACTATGTATATTCATGCTAAAAATGATGTTGTTTCTGAGATATTCTTCAATTTTGAGAACTCAAGAACTGGTATATGTGGCTAAGATTTTCATTCATGATTTTTTTACCCTGCTTCGATGTGCAGTTCTTTGATTTTCATTTCAAGAAGCTTCTTTTTTTTTTTTTGAGGACAATTCATGCAGCTAAAGTTGTTCCTAAATTGCAGTTGGACACAGCATCTATGCTGGATGAGGCTATTGCATACATGAAATCCCTTCAGCAACAAATTCAGGCAAAAAGAACTTACTTTATTTTCATTGTCATGGTATAATATAATGTCTAATTTATCATCCCAACTGTTGCTCTTATTGATGATTTTGGATCCAGATCATGTCAGGTGCCGCTCTGTATCAAGCTCCATTTCTGTCACCTGCTGCAGTGCAGTGCCTGGGCGCACCTCAATTCCCTCCATTCTCATCTTCGGGACCATATAATGCCATGAGCCTGGGATTCGGAATGGGAATGAGTAGCATCGCTTGTTCAATTCGGCCCCCTCTTTTGTCCTCCCTTTCTCCATTGCCAGCCACGAGTTTGCTTCCCATGCCCACCTTAAACTCCATTCCGCACTACCGTTCACCATTGCGTGGGCATTACATGCCTTTCGCTTCATCACCAGAATTTCCAGCATCTGTGGTCACGCAAGCCGCTCGTAACCAAAGTTCGCAGGCGGAGTCCTTCAGTTCAATAAATCAAGCAGAAACTGGTCGTCAAGAGATGCAGTCAGTCATTGCAGATGACCTACAAATCCCAGCGATCACCCAGGTCTAAGTTCACATGTTCTCCCTCAGTCTTTCCAATTGCCTACTGACTCTAGCTTTTCACTATTTTTCTCTTCTTTCTCAAGTTAATTGACGTGGGACAATTGCAAGAGGGCAATGAACCTGACGCTTTGTAGGAGGTTATTCTCTCGCTTTTTCTTGTATGCTTTCTTAAAGACCATTTGAGCTCATGTGTTTGTTGGCGACAACCGACTGTTAAAATCGCCACTGTCCTAAAAGCTTAAGCTGATAGGATGAGATAGATTTATTTATATATTTTATATTTTTTTGCACTCTCCCTCACATGTGGGCTGAACTTTTCTTTAATGGGTGAGCCCAACATGTGAAATTTTTAATAATGGGGTTCAAAAGTGCGGAGACAGAGTTCGAATTCAAAATCTCTACTCTGATACTATGTTGAAATTACCATTTATTTTGAAAGCTTAAATTTATAGAATGAGGTAGATTTATTTATATATTTTATATTTTCTTACATCGACAGGCCAAGTAGATGAGCTTTGGTTGAAGATGAACGTATGTACAGATGTTGCTGTCATAACCAGACATTATTTCCTTATGTATATGCTGCTGAGGTTTACCGAATCTTAGGGTAATCTGAGATAAATTTTGTCATGTGAAGACTCTGATCTATTAGCCTACTCTTTCTGTGAAATGCTCTATATGATACTTGTTCTTTATTTATCAAGCATGTCGTTCGCATAAAGTCAACAAACATACTCTGTGTGAGAAATAGCTCGTTTCAGAGGGGGGAGAAAGGGATGTGCTTCATACATCGGTTTAGAACTTAAATGATATCATCAAAGCAAAATATCAATAATTTTAAGTATTTTTTGAGAGGAAGGGAGGCAATAGCCACCCAGCTATGGGTGAAGGAAAACACTTTTTACAACTAGGTGAGCAGCCTTTCTTAAGAGCTGTTCAGCATCAGATCAGATCAAACACAACATACAACCACGAACAGAGAAAAGAAATGAAAGCAGAGAAAGCCACGGCCCAGCAGATCAAGATCCGCTTTTCTGACAATTAAGAAAAATAGACTCCTTGAATTTCCTTTTCAGCATTATTATGGTTATCAATGTCGTAGTTAGTAACTAATCTGCATATAGTTAGCTTGATTTTATGTAACGTTCTTAGAGCTCGCCTAAAAAGGCTAGGCAAAAGATGTTATTTGAATTTTTCGACCTTGTATAAATATCTATGATTTTTTTTTTCAATGCAAAACCGATGTAAGACTAAACTTATGCCTACATGGATTCTTATACAGTTGCTTGCTACTGACTTATGTCAGCTCCACTAGCTAACATCCCTCTTCAGGAGGGATATTGAAAAAGATCCTAGACTTCTAAGTTCGAATATGGAAGGTTTGTATATATTCTGATCATCATCATCAACAGCATCAACAATAATCAAAGAATAGAGTAATGTTGTTGGATTTTAGTCTAATGCTTGCATCCATACAACATTTAAAAAGTGATCAAGTCAAAGTGCATAAATGTAATATTGGTTAGTTCAAGTTTCCTCTATCAGAAGTTCAGTCTCCTAATCAATCCTATCAACATGAAGTACAACAATTGTGATTGGGAGAGCTCCACACAATATCATTTTAATCAGCTAAACTTTGTTATAGAGCAATTTGAAGGGAGGAACCAATAATTGTACTCTAGTGATGCTTCATGCATGCATGCAGATGGGACTAGAAGAATATGATTACCAACCAATTAAATATACCTTTGAACTGTTGAAGCTGAAAAATATATCAGAACCTGTCTTATGTTGAAATTAATCAGAATTACTATGATTTGGAACTTTAAACTACTCTGACCCACCCAGGCACTTTTTTAAGGAGAAGCCCCCTAGACTTGAAGACTCCATACTCCTATTAGTTCCTCTCCTGTGTTAGATCAAAATGCTTCCATGCAATCATTTCTATTATTCTATATCCAACCACCAAACAGGGGCCAAATTCTTTAGAAGCATTCCAATTCGAGCAGAAAAGTCTTGCTGGATTCCCCAACAACAATCTCTATTGTCTTGGACAGTTCATGAATTGTCCTGCTGCCACAATGAATTGATGGAGGTGGGGCTGCGGTCTTCAAAGAACTCGGTTATTCAAATCTAACCCCAACAAGAAGTTTAATGCCGGGTAGGCCGGTCCACCAGCCTTTGACAATATCAGGCGCACTGGATGTCTTAAAAAAACTTTGGTAGGTTGGGAAAAAAGACTTTCCAAGTGAGGCTTTCATATGGAAGCAAGATGCTAATTTTAGGCCTGAATGCACTAGGCTCAGGCCAAGGATGACATCAATTAGTTCCATTGGACGCGAGGCTCTAATGATGATGACTGGATAAGGAGGGTTTTCTTTTCTTTTTTTTATTTTTTTTGTTTTTTTTTGCCCCTTGATGATAGTGGGGAGTGCTGTCAAAAAATTATTCTGGTCAAATCTTTGCGTAAGCACTTACCAAATTTCAAACCTAGAACATCCTCCAAATGGAAGAGGGGTTCAACCATTAGATTCTATTGCAGTTTGCCACATCATAACTCTCACATTCATGTGAAATCATCCTTTTCTGGTTGCGACCAGAAGTCTGAATCAGCTTATTTTGGCAGCTAAAGGTAGAGGTTCTTTCTCAATCGATCGACTTCTGCAAGATTACTGTGGGTTTGACAGAAGCATTTGGAGAGAAAAATATCATGTAAAGGAACTTCTTTATGTGGTCTAAATAACAATGGAAGGCAAATGAAGCTTCTGTAGAACAAGTGAATTGATCTTGCTTAGTTGGTAATTGCCTCGAGTGATGACCACATACCCAAAAAAAAATGAAGGGAAAAACAAAAACTCTTGCTACGAGAAAGTGAGTAAAGGCTCTACCATATAGCAAATTAATTATGGCAGTCCAACTACTTGGAGATGCACCTACTCGATATATTCTGCAATGACTTGTAGCATCTTACGTGACCCTTAAAGTGTGATTCCCTGCAACAACATGCATGAGCAATTCTAACAGGGGGCCATCATTTCATTTTGCTTCTGTTCCAAGTATCTCATGATACATACCTTCATAGATCAAGTAGGCCTTTAGTTAAGTGCCTTTGAGGAAAGCTAGGGAATGTTCAACTTTCCAATACTTACAACCGATGCCAGCAAGGTATATAGTGGAAAGGCTGGTTTCTAAGTCTTGAAACTAGATACATGACAACTTCCAGGGCATCTTCCACACTGTCCTGCTACAAAGAGAACAAAGGTGGACATCTCTGTGCAATTGTACATCATATTAGAGAGCAAAGTTCCACATAAGACTTGCTTTTTTCATGCAATTATTCAGTTGGCAAAGAGTTCCCTTTCTTTTTTTTTTCAAATTATTCTCGAGATTTCCACCAATTTGTACTTAAAATATGGACCTCTCATCCATTCTACCGGAAGACAGTAGTATTAACCATTAAGAACTATTTATGCACCAAAACGGCAACCGAAGCAATGTATGCCATTCTGCCTCCACATTCAGGCTAACCCATCGAGGATGATGAACTGAAAGAAGAGAAGTTAGGGGAAAAGAATCCCGTTCACCAAGTCGTACGAAATTACGAATTGCTCAAATCGTCAATTCAGTTCAGCTTTGGGATGATAAATCGACGCCAGTAGTTCCACAAGCTTTGATGGTTATTGATAAGGATGGTGTGCTGCAGGAAAGTATCACTCCGCGGTGATTGGAAGTCGAAGAGTATTGAAGGGTGGAATGGAAGTCATATTTGTTTGTTTGCGTACCAGTTTGAACACTGGAGAGCGTGTGGAATGCGGCCATTTGGACCCCCCTTTCAAACTTGGATCAATTCAGCCAGCCAAGTTGCTCCATTCTTCTACAATTTGATGATGCCAACGATTAGGCCGACAGGCATTCACAGTTCTATTTTTCCGGTTTTAAAGGTACAGACCTTATAGATGGAACTCGAATTCAGAACACTGATAATGATTCTAAATATAACTCAATTAGCTTTAATTGAGAAAGCTATTATATACCGATAGCTTCATTAATTAAACCAGCAGACACTCATTATGTAGCAATTCATCAACCATCTATCAAGGTACGATGAAAAGAAAGCTCAATTCTGTAACTTTTTCTTTTTTTTTTAACTGAGAGGTCAATTGCCTGATCGGAGCCCTTGGTGTTGTCACAACGTCACTCAAAAAGCAAGTGGACCACGACCACCGTATCCGGATGAAACTTGCAGAGGGAAAAGAAAAAGGAGGAAGGAATTGTCTGAAAAGAGAGCGGAAAAGATTTCCTTGGATGCGTGCCATGGGAGCCTGTCATTTCCAACGGTCCGGGCTACAGGGATTAGGCCCACAGCCGCACACCCTCCGGTTCGGACGACCCATCATCACATGCAAACATTGCGCTCAATTTGTCCCAAATATTCCCCCCGACCCCCAACTCCTTGCCACTCTGGAAAATCTCGACCCATAGAGAGACACTTCCAAGGTGATTACTTTAGTACGGTGGGAGTCTGCCCAACTACTGTCCTTCTTCCTCTTCCATCTCCTCCCTTTTTTTCGCCCCAACCCTTCTTTCCTCTTCTCGCAGAGCTCTCAGCACAACAGTTGGTAAGCTCAAGAGCTGGCCCTTCTTTCGTCTTCTTCTTCGTATTCATTTCTAGGCTTTGTAGAGATTGGAGAAGTGGTTTGTTTTCCAACTTTCCCAACACCTGTCGCCATTCATGGGGGTTCCATCCATAGTGACTACCCTCTGGGTCTTCTCTTTGCTGTCCAATACCTATTTTTTTTCCCCTGTGGGTGCCTTAAATGAAGAGGGTGCTGCCCTTCTCTCATTCAAGGCGTCCATAAGGGAGGACCCAGAAGGATCCCTGGCCAACTGGAACTCTTCTGATCTGGACCCATGCTCTTGGAATGGGATCACTTGTAGGGAAGGAGAGGTGGTCTCCATAAGTCTCCCAAAGAGCAAACTTTTGGGTTCCCTTCCCTCTTCTCTCGGTTCCCTCCCTTCCCTTAGGCACATCAACCTCAGGAACAGCAGGCTCCAGGGGGGCCTGCCCCCGGGTGTCTTCGCCGCCCGGGGGCTCCAAAGCTTGGTGCTTTCGGGGAATTCCTTGTCTGGGCCTCTCCCTCCCGAGATTGGCAAGCTTTCTTACCTCCAAAACTTGGACCTTTCCGACAACTCGCTCAACGATTCGATACCAATTGCTCTCTTCCAGTGCAAGAGGCTGAAAAGCCTTGACATAAGCCACAATAACTTCACAAATTCTCTCCCAATCGGTCTTGGAAGCAACTTGGCTGGGTTGCAAAAGCTCGATCTTTCCTATAATAGATTGAATGGTTCGATTCCTAGTGACATCGGCAGCCTCTCCAGCCTTCAGGGCACAGTAGACCTTTCGCACAATCTCTTCTCCGGTGCTATTCCGGCGAGCCTCGGGAATTTGCCGGAGAAGGTCTATATTGATCTCACATACAACAATCTCAGCGGTCCAATACCTCAGAATGGGGCTTTGGTGAACAGAGGACCGACAGCATTCATCGGAAACCCCGGCCTGTGCGGCACGCCATTGAAGAATCCCTGTTCTTCCGGCACACCTGCGAGCTCTCCCTCAACCTTACCATCTTTGCCAAAAAATCACCCACCTCCGGCGTCGGAAGCAAACAATAGCCAGAAAAGCAACCACAGAGGCTTGAGTAGAAGTGCTGTGATTGCGATTGTCATGAGCGATGTTGTCGCAATTGGTCTTATGGCGGTGGCGTTCTTTTGCTGCTACCGGATGGCAGTTTCTTCTAGTGGTGAGGAAGAAGGTGGGAAGTCTGATACGGGTTCGAATGGTGGCAAGAAATGTGCATGTTTTAGAAAAGATGAGTCAGAGAAGCAGTCAGAGAACGTTGAGCAATTTGATCTCATACCATTAGATCATCGGGTGCATTATAACCTGGATGAGCTTCTAAAGGCTTCTGCTTTTGTTTTGGGAAAGAGCGAGATCGGCTTCATGTACAAGGTTGTGCTGGAGGATGGGCTCATCTTGGCTGTGAGAAGGTTGGGCGAAGGAGGGTCTCAAAGGTTCAAAGAATTCCAAACAGAGGCGGAAGCTATAGCAAAAGTCAGGCATCCCAATATTGTTGCTCTAAGAGCATACTATTGGTCGATCGAAGAGAAACTCCTTATATATGATTACATACCGAATGGCACCCTCTCTGCTGCAATTCATGGTGAGGACGCAGACTATATTGACCTCTAATTTGCTCTAAATTCACATGCTTTGCTTGGTGTAGGAAGGCTAGGATTTTATAGCCTTAAGTCTATGATTGAGTTGCAGAAAATATACATGATTAATGTTAGGGAAGATATTATTTATGTAGTAAACTCGATTGTATTTGAGTTCTTGATTATCGAACATAGATAGGTAAATAAATAAATTAGTTTTGGAAGCTAAGGCTGTAAACATGTTTTGCTATAAGAAATTGAAATTTGTTCTTTGGTTACATGGGTTTAGAACTATAATTGATCTTGTTTCAGTCATCTGGTTAGCGCATCACCACCACAAACACTAGGTGTGTTATGTCTTCTTTATATACCATTTATGCGGATTGAGTGATTGTACTGATCATTGTCCTCTTATGCATCTGATTTCAGGAAAGGGTGGAAATGCTCATTTTTCACCATTGTCATGGGATGCCAGGCTGAAAATCATGAAGGGGATAGCCAAGGGCTTGGCCTTTTTGCATGAATTCAGCCCCAAGAAGTATGTCCATGGAGATCTCAAACCCAACAATGTACTCCTGGATATGAAAATGGAAGCATGCATATCTGATTTTGGACTCGGGCGCCTTGCAAACATAGCAGGAGAATCCCCGACAATGCAGTCAACAGAAAAGCCACAGAATCAAATCTCTGATGTCGCAGTTAGTCCTATCATGAGCAGTGCACTGAGTTATCAAGCTCCCGAAGCCTTTAGTACTCTAAAACCATCCCAAAAATGGGATGTTTACTCATATGGAGTGATTCTGCTGGAATTGATATCTGGGAGGTCTCCTGTGGTCTTAATGGATAATTCAGAAATGGACTTGGTTCGATGGGTCCAGTTCTGTATTGACGAGAGGAAACCCCTACTCGATGTATTAGACCCCTTCTTAGCCAAGGAACCAGAGAAAGAAGATCAGATTATTACAGTGCTCAAGATAGCTCTGGCTTGCGTTCAATTCAACCCTGAAAAGAGACCACCAATGAGGCATGTCAGTGATACTTTAGAAAGGTCAACTACCAGAAGCTGAGAAAATCTGGGAAATCAGGTGGATGTATGAGCACCATTCACCCTCTCTTCAGCTCACATGGAAATTGGTCCTCGTAGAGGTTCAAATGCCAAGCTGATGGTTCTTAGTTTAGACATGCTCCATCATGGAAATATACCACCAAAGTCGAACAGCATACCAGCTCAGTTTCAGCTTACATGGATATTTTCCTTCCGCTTGCCCCCAAAGGTTCTCTCTCCTTATCGTTGTCGATATGTTATAGTTTCTGCAGCTAGTGTGGAATCCTTGTCCTTTGTGAAAACTTGTCGAACACCAAATGTGCCTGAATGATTGGTCCTTGCAAATGGGTTGCTTAAAAGCATCAGCGTTCAAAATAGATTTCAGTTTCTGTATTAGCATCTTTGGAGCTTTTATTCTTGTTGATTGTTTCTGTGTTCTAGTGGTAAAATTCTGAGGCGTGGAGACTTGAAACTATTTTTTCTAATCTTCAGAGATCAGGTGGCTGGTTAGCCATGGTTTTGTCATCATTAAACTAGTGGCTAGTGAGAGCATACTTCCGTGTTTTGTGACCTGGAGTATAGGAAGCAAGATTGAATAATTAGGTATGTGAGAGAATCTTTGTTTTTAACTAAGGTCATGTCTGCCTTTCTAAAACAGACTTTTGAAATTGTTCTAACAGGCATAGGCTTCTGGTGTAGCTTGGTGGTTGGTAGAGCCCGGTGTGCTTCTTGTTTTATTGGAAAATTATGAATTGTTTTTTTGAGGTTCCTTTGCAATTCGGAAAAAGCAATCTATGCGTAGTCGCTGTTGGATATAAAAATGGACCCAGAAAAATTTAAATACTAGCATGTTGAAATGGCCATTGTGATTATTAGTTTTTTACCATATTGATATAATATGCAGAGAATTCACTGACAGTTCAGAAAGGAAGAGTTTGGATAATTTCTAATAAAAATTTAAGAAATATAACTGTGGCAAACTTATTAATACATTTATTATTTATTCCGGCAAAAGCAAGCTTGAGACGGGAAACAGCATTTGCAGCGTTACCATAGCCACCAGTAGCTCACAGCATCATAGATTTGTCATCCATGAGGACTTGCATAAGGAAATAGCAAACTTCATAAATCACTAAATCCATCTATCATTGAATGATTCTCGTGTCAGAGAAACTTTGAAGAATTATTTAGCTAATGAAAATTTAAAAGAAAAGGTGAAAAATCGAGATATTTTGTCCCGTCCAATAAAATTCCTACTGTAATTAGGAGGATAACCCAGTGACGATTGGGATGTATCTCTACCATCCGTGAAACCTTTAATCCCGGCATTCAATCCGTGACGGTGAAAGAGATGGCAAGGCCAAGATATAACAGGAGTGAGCTGATGAGATGATCTCAGCTCTCAAACGGAGGGCTATAGATTCCAAAAAGGCATGTCTTAGTGGGGTTTCCGTAGGGTTGGTGGGTGGGTCCTCGTCGCATCTTGTCTCGTTCTGCTGCTACAGTGCAGTACCAGAGGCCCAGCCGTCAAAGATTCCATATGCTGTAGAAAGATGGAATCCGATGTTTCCTCGTGTCCTTATCAGTATGGGCAAGGTAAAATGGATACTTAATTAGTGAAAGTTTAGAAATGATGGTTGTTTCTTCCTGGTTATATAGTTATATTCCTCTGGTTTTAAAAGCATGCAGCGGATCAAAGCAATGCACTGACTGGCCCGTCTCCTAGATAGAGCAATTGAAAAGGAATGGCCCCTGCTGCTGGAGCCGTGCAACATATCAAATTGGAGGCACTGAGCTAAGGCTGCCTCCTTGAGCTCCTCCGTTTTCACTTTTCAGCAACGTGCCAACGACTCTAATCATGCTTGCTTCAGTGCAGTAGTTGCCATGTCATGTATGTCCGACTGACGTGGCTGGACAAGTTTTATTTCTTCTCGTCAGTCCGCAATCTCCGCCACAGCGAAAAGGTCAGCTATTTTCAAACATCTTGGTCTCAGCTCAATGGTTTGCTCAAGATTGTCCGATTAGAAAATGAGCCGAGCACAAAGCAGCATCTTACGGATTCTCTGACGGACGAGCCAGTTTCAAACAGTTGTCAGCCTGCCAAAAAAAAAATAATAATAATAAGGTTCGAGTTCTGGCTCGGCACGAGAATCAAATAGCTAAGGTGGCTCAAAAGCCAAGGTTGAAACACCAAATCTGAACTGGATTGAGTGGAGCTTGAGCAACCCATCGACGTGACACAACCATGACGGAACAAATAGCATGACACGGCCAAACCCATCAACATGACAGCTCCAACAGTCCAAAGCTCGGCCTAGGCATACAGGTCTAGCGCCCCGACCAACCATACCCAATCTAACTGTTAACATTATTCATATGTCACAGCATGCACATCTAAAGCTTTTTTTTTTTTCCTCATGTTTGCTTGAAATAATTTAGCACTGCAGTTGGATGGAATGTACAGATTGGAGAGTTTTGAATGGGCTGCAGTTGGATGTATCTGCAACGCTAATAGGCTAATAAGATGACCAGTTTAAGAGTCCAGGCGATTCCAAGTACAGTTCAAGCTGGATGTCCCCTTATCAGACATCAAAACTGCCTACAAATCAACCTTCAAAAATCCTCGAGTCAGTACTTTAATACTCTTAGCTAGGAATGGTTGATGTTTCAGCCACAAAAAAATCACCTGAACATTGTGTGTACCTGTTGCTTAGCATTGGACTGAGTCGAGGCTTACCAGTTCCCACCACCTAACTGCATTTGTCATTGTGCATTGAGGAGTTCTATTTAGTGATTGGATGCAATATTAGATGTTTACCTCTGCGAACACACGTTCTTCGCAAACGGAAAGGAGGGTCGAAAACTTATCACGCTCAGGAAAAAAGGAGGCATCGTTATTTGTTTTCTTTCCACAATGGACCCACAGGTGGCCACCATCGTTTGCCAGCGATTTTCAACTGCCTCAGTCCATAAGTTCCCTTGTTGAAAGAAATCAACGAAAGAGCTCAATATGGAATAAATGCCTTCGGATCGGGATAATTTGGCAATCAATAAAATATTGTCACAAAAAATCCATTAATATGTCCCGCCATCTGGTAAGAGGGGAAATCAAAGAATTCTATTCTAGATTATCATAAAAATAACTCGATCATTACCATCCAATCAAAGAGCTTTGGAAAGTTCAACAAAAGACAGCACCGAGGGTGTGTTTCTTAGAGAAACTAGACCAAGTGTGTGTTGGACTCTTTGCTATAAGCGACTAGACATATTACTACAAGCTTCAAAAGTCCCTAGCAAATGCCTGACCAAAGTTCGAAATATGGAACAGTAGAAGTTCAAAAGTCATCGATCACCAAACTTTGGAAGAAACTTAAGAAAATTCTGGAGATTGAAAAGTTTGGAGGAGATGGTCCATACTAAAGGTTGGAAACATCCAGACAGCTAGGCATCATTATTGCTTGCAAGAAGTTTAACTTTCATCAAGCTGGGAGAGGAGGAAAAAAAGCTTTTGATGGAAAAAATGAGAATAACTGGAACTATTAGAAATAACTTTAAACAGAAAAACTTGCAACTTTTATCTAAATCAAGCACAACCCCTTGGGCGGTTGAGAACATATGGCAATTGCGCTTGTATCTGAACCAATACCTGCTCCACAGAGGAAATCAAGTACAGACAACAGGTACTGGTTCTACTACAAAAGAAACCAAGCACAAAGAACTGAGGGTGCGCTTTCTCGAGAGAACAGACGGACTGTAACATTGCAATCCTGAGACAGAAGAATCGAGCAGAGGTCACAATAATAGAGAGAAAAATAGTTAGCTTCAATGTTAGGACCCAGGTATCATTGTTTCGGGCTCCCTTCTATATATTATGTAAATATTTAACATAACAGCATTCAAAACACCTGACTTAGAGACACTGCAGGCACGAAAAATATGTGGAGTTGTGATTCTGGATTCCAAAAGAGGTGCTTAACATGTCGACCAGTTCAACACAGCACCTTAATGTCCAATTCACTAGCAGGGTAGCAGCCAAATTAAACTACAAATGTTTCAGAAGGCCTACTTGCTGTTGGCAAATAAACACTAGCAATTCGAATATGCGTACCTAAAACAAGTTTATATGTGGTACATACATGCAGAAGTGCTAGTTTCTTTGAGGAATCTACAAGGATACACCTTATTTGTTGTATTAATTGACCCAAAACTCTAGCAGAAAAATATTTCTATGAAGAACCTGCAAAGGTACACCTAATTTGTTGTATTAATTGACCCAGAACTGTAGCAGAGAAAATGCCTTGACATTTTGCAACCTTTACTGAAAGCATCAACATCAGAGAAGGAAGATGCCATCAAGATTTGATGATATCGAGTATCAAAAGTGAAAATATCTAATACCCACTTTGAGGTGAAACTGTCACTTGTCCAGTTAGACAAGTCATGCCCTGTCCAGAGCAAGACTGTATCTGACAGTGAAAGGTCACAGCCAAATTGGTAATTGGAGCCCAGAGGAGTAACTGATATTATCTGCATCAAATTCCACCAAAACAATGTGGATATGTGCTAAAAATATTTCTGCCTAATATGCAAATAACATGAGTAAGTTCTTCAAAGGCTAGACTTTGTTCTAGATCCCGACTATGGATATTTTCATCAAAATGAGGAAGAGTCCGGATTTGGAAAACTGATGCCTAGCCTACAATTTTCTCCTTTTCTTTGATCAATATAATAACAACTAGAAATGTCAGCAATGTATTCATAGTTTTTTCTACAAGATGAACTAGTTTTTTATCAGTCAGTAAGCCAGGTTATTCAAGACCAATGTCATAATTAACCTTGTCAGCCATTCAAATATTATATTATGCCTTGCAATGGGATTTGGATTGCATTCAACTTCTACTAATAAACGGTTTACACAATCTAAAAGCAAACAACCATTAGTCACAAGATCATAGCATTGCTGGAAAAAATATATATTACTGAAACTTACTTTTGAAGGAAGAAGTAAAAATAACATCACCAACAGTCCTCGATTTCTGGCACCCATCTTAATGAAGTAAAGAGCATGCGGAAATAGCTTCCAGTAACCTCAGTCCAGATGCCCAACAATTACCTGTAAAGCAGCATTTTCTACTGTTTGTGATTATTAAAAAAAAAAAAAAAATCTGTCACAATCAAATAAGCATTATCTTGTAATAACAAATGATTATAAAGATGCTGATTGTAAAAATTCAGTAATGACCAGCTTGGAACCTCACTGCAGCTAGTGGGCATACCAAACCTTACTTCCACTCGGAGCATAAGACTTGAAAAGCTGAGATGTTTAAATATGCATAAACTTTGAAAGCGGCAACGCCCTCCATGTTGAATGTCCAGATGATAACATCAGTGTGCTTTCCACTGCAATTTCCTTATTATCATCCTTCAGTGCATTGATAAAGAACTATTAGACAGGCATTTCAGGTTTAACTTCATCAAAGCCTGCCCATCACGATGTCATTTTCCTTGTGGTCTATAGGTTAGGCAGGGAATTTCGCCTAAAATCAAAACACAACAGCAGAATCCACAAAAAGTGATTGGTGCATTTGGTAGATGAACCAAAGGTCTCAGAACTGTACCACAAAGTGCAGATTACTAACTTCAACCACTCAATACTTGTATAATTGGTTGCAAATAAACGTTTGATGCTAAACAAGGAGAGCATTCAAATGTAGTGACAGATGATTTAATTTCATCCAGCAAGGAAGTTCTAAGGCACAGATCCTATTTAGCTTCTCCCTTACATTATGAGGTGTAACAAGTACAGCACATGGCTTCAACAGAAAAGAACTTAAATATGCAATGCAAGCAGATGAGTAAGTGGAAAGAATATGAATTATATGAAGAGATTTGGAAGAGAAAAACATCCAACACCAGTTTACCTTGACCTGCTTTCTTTCTTCAGCTTCCATAAGCATGCAAGCAAAAAAATTATCAGAAGATGTATGTCAAGCAGAAGCAAGGGAACACATCCAACTCAAACTTATAGGGCTAGCATGCACCTGACCAAACAAGAAGACAATCTGCTTCTATATTTGAATCAGTGGTAAAGAATTCAAGTCTCTTACCGACAAAGCTGCTTTATCCTTAAAGAAATAAATGGCAACCATGCAAGTACTACAACCATTTGATCATGAGCAATCGGTTCAATTATTTAAAAGAGACAACAACATTTGCAACTTCTATGATATTTTATTCTTCATAAATAAACCTTGAAGTTTAAACATTAGGAAGAACATAATGACAGAAGTGCTAGACCTGCAAATTTACCCTGACTTGAAAGGAGGCAGAAAAGCCCATGCTGTGGAAGGATAACCAAACTAGGATTACAAAACTGCAACATGCACGAATTCTGCTACATTGAGCAATATTAACTTAAAATTGCATGTTTTTCTAGGAGCAATGCCCAATTTACAGAGACAACTTAGGAAGCATCATCACTCGTAGATGCCGTCTGAATGATAAGCACAAAATTATCATCTGGTATACATCTCCAGAAGAAAACTTATAGAGAAACTGAATGAGATCACTGCAACTTTGCTACCTTGGCCTTTAGTCTCTCCATAAACACTGGATTAGCTTTGAGTCTATCTTTGACATAAGTATTCCGAGCCTCTTCTACCAGCTTGTCAGCTTTCACTGCCCCTTCTATCAAGGCATATAGAGTCCTCAGACAATCTTTTCTGTTTTCCTCCCGATGCTCAAACCTGACAACAAGGACAAAGTGGATTTAGTTCCTTAATCTTTCTGTCTCTGCAGCAGAACTTCGAAATATACAAATACTTTATGCTTAAGCAAATCACTAAATCATCTCTGGCTGCTTACAGCTTACAGAATAAACAGAGAAATATTAAAAACTTTCTAACTACAAATTTTCCTTTCTTTATATCTCAAAGACCATTTCATTCTAAAGGCAAACAAAGAAACAAGAAATCAGACTAAGGAGAAAAAAACCAAGCACCATAGCAACAAAAATAGGGCTATCTGCATCATTTCTGCATCTTTTTGTGTGCTATGAGCAGCAATTTGGGACAATTTTATCGTGTTTCAATTTCTGAAATTTGACATATTTCATTCTATAAATTAATAGTAGTAAGTGCTGCAATCATCTAAAATGTCAAAACCAAGCCAGAAAATAAAGAAGCTAAATTCCAAAAACTAGCATCATGGCACTAGCACAAATGCATCAAGCATGAATTTATGCATACCTCTCACTGGTGATTGTGAGTTCATCTCTACCGGAATGGTACCTCTTTCCAACTAATTCCCTCAGTCGACGGAAAGCATGTCGTGAAAGACCTAGCTCTTTCACAGTCACTGAAAGTTTTACTTTTCTATTTTTTGGATGCCATGCATCTCCACCAGGAGCAAATACAACACGTGATTCCCACCGGAGAATGGGTCCCTCACCAGGTGGATCATCTAATTCTACCTTCTTTCCGGCTTCAGCAACTTCATCTTCTTCTTCAGAGGGTTGCTCTTCTTCCATTATCTTTGCACATTCTAAAACCATCTTATCCTCAAACTCCTTAAATAATTCATAAGCTTGTTCAGGTTCTAGCTCTCCTCTTTCACACATGTCTCCTAACTCATTGAACTTGGCTTCCACCTTTTGCTTTATCTCATCTGAAAGCACAGATATAAAGTGAATCACTTGGCCAAGGGGAAAATCCATTCACAGGATAATAGAAAACCAACAGAAACACAAAGGGACTTGTTGATCATGAAATCTAAGTTTCATGGAGTATCATGAACAAGGTTCTGATCCATGAGTAAGATCATTTTAATCAGGGAAACAGTTATGATGCTTCATTTGGTGGACTCAAACTAATTCAATTCTGTAGGGGCATACTATATAACAAAGTAGAAGAAAGATAAAGAGAAGAATTATAACAAAAGGAAAAAAAAATAACTTTTTCTTGTGTGTGGTTGGCCATTGTTTGTTCTCTCCGTGTAGGTCAAGCTACTCCCTGCACCAAAGGACTGAAGTGCTTGAACTTCTAGTTGTTAGATATGACATGAAGGACAAAGGTATGCCTCTTAGCACCTTTGCAATTTCATCATCAGATACTAGTAATATAATACAGCATTCTAAAATACTAAGTATGCACATTTTGTTAACTTCTGCCTGGACAAGCACTGGAAATAAAGAATCAGTAGGCATCAATATCTGCTTTTTCTGTTTTTTTTAAAAAATAAACAGAGAGAGTTTTCTGAAGCAGCAAATCCTGTTTTACAAATTTGTCAATTTGACAAAGAATTCTGGTTTTATTGCACTCATAACTGTTTTATCAATCAAGACTGTCCTAATGCAAATTCCAGTTTATGAATATTACAGTTCTGAGCTTTAGTGTTATGAGGCGTTTCTCTTTAAGTATCATAATTCATTTGATGATGCATCATTCCATATCCTATTCATTTTGCATAGCAAAAAGACAATGCATCAGTTATTGCAATGAAGTATAATCATGTCCCAGCAGTCCCTAAAAAATAAATCATAACAAGCATCCCTTCTCATCCACAACTGGCTGCCAACAAGCAACAGACGTTCCTGGCACCCTATATTTAGATGATATCATTACATTTCTATATTTCCAACTTCTCCATTTCACTAGTTACGCATGCAACCCAAGCCTAAATCATGATTCACATAGACTACCATAACAAGAACAAATCAGGCACGATTTTCCATCATCAATTGGCTACCAAAAAGTGGAAGTTAACGACATATCATGCCCATTCTCTTTTATCATTCAACCGAAAGCCACGAGATTCAAATCTAAAGCCAGACAAGCAATTAAAAATAGAAACATGCAGCATACAAACTATTAGGAGAGATGGATGGAGAAGAGGAATGGTAAAACATGGAACAAGATGCATTTCTTCAGTCAAATTTTTACCTGGTAAGAGCTTGTCCCAGCTGAGCATATCCTCGAGGATTTCCTCGCACTCCTTTGTATCTTTAAGGTAGCCCTTCTCAGTGGCCTCCCGGATCATCTCGTCCCACTTGCGGTCATCCATGTTGAAGTACTCATCACTCATCAGCTTCTTCTCCACATACTGCCTCGCATTGTAGAGGTCTTGGATATCCTCATCGGTATCATGCATCTCCTCGAAGTCCGACTCGAATTCCCGGTCCTTCACATCCGTGAGCGGCTTCATCCGCAGCTCCTCCATCAGCTCGTCGTCGGTCTCCTCGTGCTTCCCCGACAGCTGCCGCTTCAGGATCGCTTCCATGATCTGCGGCAGCAACTCCTCGTCGTCCACCTCGTAGTACTTCTCGATCAGCTGCTTCAACTCTGTCTCCCGGCCACACCAAAAAAAGATCATGTTCTTGAGATCAAAAGAGCATTGTGCAGGTCAAGAGAAGAAGAGATCGCTGCTACCTTTGTTGCTGACGTCCTCGACGAGGGGTCCGGCCTTCCGGGAGTCGGCCAGAGAGGCGGTGGGGGCTCCGCCGACGTCGGAGACGGAAGGAGGGGGAGGGGGAGGGGGTTGGGCATCGTCGGAGGAGGAGAGGGATCGGAAGGTAGGGCGGAGAAAGGAGGAGAGGAAGGGGAGACGAGAGGGAGGGGAGGAGAAGGACGAGGAGAGGGGAGGAGGAAGGCAGAGGTGGCGGGAATAGAGATGGGTGCGGCGGAGGAGGAGGCGGCTCATGGCGACGGCCGGTGGCGGGATATGGAAGGGTTTCCGGTCTAGGGTTTTTAAGAGGCCGCCGGGTTGCGGCCCGCGCTGAGATTTTGCTGGAATAGAAGGGGAGAATAAAGGTTAAAAATATAACGGCCGCAGTAACAGTTTCGGATGACTACCGTTATGTCACTTATTTTTGCTTGCGGCATGACGTATGCTTCTATAAAACGGCCGTTATATTATTTTTTATTATTACTATTTTTGATAAAACCACTCAAGAATTTGAAAAAAAAATTGACGAAAATGCGAAGAAATGGCATCGGGGCACTCGAACTGTCTCGATCTACCCGAACAATGCACAATATAGAAAGCAACCCAGTGAGTAACACTATTTGTCTTCCAAAAAATATGAGCGATCCTACAAGCGTCAAGGCTCCTCGAAAGTCTGCAGATATTCTGCAGCAATGGGGGCTGACCATCCTGTTGTGCTGATCCTAAATTCAGTCGATTACCGTAGCTAAGTCACCTTCTATTCGTGGCCAGCACATGCCTCATATGGGTGATGCCTCCCATAAGCCTTTACTTTTTTCTTTTTTCATGTTATGAGATGCTAGCGGTTTCTATATTGATATTTTCGAATTATACAAGGCTTCGCATCTGAAAGATAATATGATAGTATAGGAGTAATATAAGGTTAATTATTATGTGTTATCCCAAATTATGGTGTATAGATCTCACCGATCCTTGTCAAACTTGGCCAGGTCGAACTACACGGACCAAAAGGCTATCTAAAACCAACAGTGATCATAACACAGAATCTTCACATGAAAAAAGAATGATAGTTATTATGTTAATTTTCTAGTCAACTCGTTGGCAGCCTATATTGGATAGGATGGTGAATGGACCAAATGAATATGATCGGTGGACAATTTCATCTCATTTGTGTTCATATTCTGTACCACAACATCAAGATCCATCGTCTATTTTTAAATCTTTGGAAGTCCTTAGTGCATGAGATTCTTGCCAAATTCATGGCAGCCAAGTGGCTTTTTTCCGACACCCGCATGGAAAAAACAATTTTATGCACACTCCAAAAAAATGCTAATCATCAAATTACTGAAAAAATTAATTATTCTCATACACACATTATTTTCCAAATTCTTGAATTTTTGGCATTGGATATATCGTTCCTCAAACGCCTAATTTGTGTCTACGGTTTTACATTGAAAAGAAAAGGAATGGTTAGGCTTCAGGTTACCATTTAGTTTGGTTATTTTCTTTTTTATACCAACAACATGAACTTTAGTACGATTAATGTTTGAATATTTGTTGTGATTAGATAATATTATCCAAATACAGACTCTAATAAATGATACATACTAATGATTCTAGTCAAAACCTATCGTTACATTCTCAAATTTGCAAATTGAATTACCTGAATTATTTTCTTTAGCATGACCAATCCTACATTTGAGGATACATGCAGTTTTGTGCACATGTGGACACACATTAAGTAGGCAAATGCTTTTGAGCACTTCTCATTTAATAATTTACCCAATGATAGAGGTGATGCTTTAGAGGAAAAACAAAATAAAATAATTGTCTTGTAATATTGCTTGAACTATCGAACGTCTAAATATATTAGGTAGATGCCCAGTCTGGAATTTTAATTGATACATTTAATTCTTTTGCAGCCTAGATTGCAGTAACATTTTAGTGGATAAGCTCTGCCAAGCTATAAAGCAAATCAGACGCTAATTGAGTTCCATTTTTTTTAATCATCTAGAACCTCTACAAGCTGAAACTTTGACAAATGATATCATCATATGCTGAGATTCGTTCCATTATCTTTCTTCCTGTGCTGTTCCCATGAAGTCCCAATATCATCATGGAAGGACTCAAAATAAACACAATATAATTATTTCCATTACATTAATAAACAAAGAAAAATAATGAATAAAAGAGCAAAAAAATCATCTAAGTTCTTCAAAAATATGAAAATTATTTCGATGAATTTTCTTCTAGATATGCAGAGGAATGCTCAACAAGAGAAAGAATACATTTGGCAATATCTGAAGAAGCATTGGGCCGTGCAGCTCTCATTGCCTTCTCAGACATCTCTGCCATCAAGCTCTCATCCCCTGTAATAGTCAGAGCAATTGTATTTCAGTTCACTGACTTCTAACAAGTGATGAATTAAGATATTCAAATGCATATTCAAAAAAGAAGTTCCACAAGAAAATGGTATGAAACGGTCTACGATGAAAAACACCTAATGTTCTGTATAGAGAATCAATCAGCACAGTGGAGTTTTTCTTGCAAAGTTTCAGAACCATGATACAGGGTATGCAAAATAAGTCAGGAAAATAGTGCAAAGAGATAAATCAAGCACAAAGGATGCTGTAATATTGAACCCATAATTTAGACTTGCAAATGGATGGATGTATTACATCAATCCATACAAATATTTAAAATTTCCCATTCCACCTGAGAATATTTCAACAGGATTGCTTAAGCGATTACACTCTTCTATCATTACCATTTGGTTGCGTCTATTACCCTTAATGATAAGAAATGCTGGTGTATGCGCTTGTTCAGTTACAAGGTTTTCTTTGTTCGATATGACATATTTGAGAAAGAATTAACACAATAGGGGAAATCAAAGATGAAAAGATACATCGTCTTTATAATCCCAATATTAATAAATACTCATGAAATTCATCGATATTCTAATGGAACCTCATACATAACTGCATTTAACCTACTAACAGCTCCGAAGTATCTTTTGCTCAATCTCTGAAAAAGGTTTCACTTGAAGCCTTTCCTGTAAAAATCTCGCCACAGCATTGCCATAACATATTCAAAGGCATCCAGTCATAATCACTATTAAGGTTTTAAAGTGTCCTGTACCATAGCCAAGCCAGTCAGGGTCTGAGATGGTACTCCTGGCAGTTGGCATGCACTGTCATGAAAAATACACGTGGAAAAAGAAAAGAGTTTCTGTTTTCTGTTTGGCAAGCTAAGATGCATATTATTTTTCCAGTTCTTCAGAAGAAAAAAAATGATCAATTTTAATTTCTTAGTGATGGCATGATTACATGTTTTAGATAAATAAACATATTTTAACTAATTTAAAGAAATTTAGGATCATATATCATTATGTATATGTGCGATTGCAGTTAAATTTGTGCATTGCGGTATTCAGGTATTTTCATACAGACCGAAGTTAGTCAACTAATTTACATGCGAACAGCTCAAGATATCGAATCATATTTACCCATTAACAACATTTAACTGCTATACAAATATTGTTGGTATTTTGGAAAAATTATATACTCTAATTATTATGGTGATCGTGTAACTATACAATACCATGATTGCTAAACTTGGGTCTAAAATTCTCAGCAAAAATAAATAAATAAACTTGGGTCCAATATAGAGTGATGCAATCCTATAATCATTATGTCCCATCTGTAGATTGAGATTTCAGAATTTTTACAATGATTCTGTACCAGGCACTTCAAAAAAGAGGACATTCTCCAACAAAATCATTAAAAATTAGAAAAGATTTTTGTGTTTCCAACAATGCTAAAAGGTTTCATTCAAGAGCTCACATACCTAAGACCTCATTAATTGTGTCTTCAAGCAAATTGGAATCAAGCTCTTCTTCCGTTAGGACCTTTGATCCTGCTAGATCTGCCATCATATAAGCATTCTTTGTTTGATGATCTTCTGCAGAAGTTGGTGATGGTATCTGTATAAGGAAAACAATATTAGATACTAAAAGAGAAACAATGACTAATAATACAACATACTTTTGACATTGAATTACCTAGATCATTCTACTGATAGCAGTTCAAATCAAAACCTAGAGAGTTACTTCTCAAGCATCGTCAAATTAGTTAGGTCTCCATGGGCATCAGTCTGTTATCAGATGTTAGTGGACAAACAATGCAGAGTAACTACCTAAGTGTTTAATTGCACATGTATGAAAATTTAACTTTTCAACAAAAGTTAATTTTTGTAATTAGTGCTTGGACCACTGGACACTTGGAGACAGTACCTCAGGGTGTTTGGCATGGAAGAGTGGGCCACAATGCAAAATGAACTCAAAACCAGACCATTTGATTATGTGTCGTACCATGATAACCAATATAAAAGCATCACAAACTCATGCAGATAACCATGTAAAAAATTATTTGAAAATTTTGAAGTAAACCATCTTGTGTTCTAGATTGTAAGATTATAAATCAATAAGTTGTGTCTCTGCATCAGTTGAATTCATAATGAATCCAAATCAAGTGTCATCGAAAAGCCTTCTAGAAACTTACAATTATCATCAATTGCATGCTCGCTCTCTCTCTCTCTCTCTCTGGCCACCCCCCCCACCTCTCTATGTACGGAGGTGGAGAAGGCAGGATGAGGGAAACGATAAGAATCATTTGAAGTTTTTATGGTGCTTCCATGTATAAGGAGGGCTAACTCTTAGTCCTTCTATAGATATAGAGACGGTGGAGTCCTCAAGTGAAGAAAACAGAACTACTTCTAAATTCTATTGTATTCTAAGATAAAGGTATCTTAAATTTTAATCTGGGCAACCTGTAGGGTTAATAAAGTGGACACTTACCTTTTTTGGAATTCTATGGTGCAGACACTATTGAATACCTGGACATGACAAAACATGGCATAACACTCCATGCCCATGGCACTCCAATAGTAGTATGTTATGCTCAGATCAACTAAAAGATTTGGCTTCAATGTTGAGGTCAAAAATGGTAAATAGCCCAACAAGAATCATTTCATCTTCTGGGTATAAGCATGAGAGAACTTCTAATTTTTGTTATAGTGATAACCACATTGCTATGCAAACTGCTATGAAAACTGGCATAATCATAGCCTGCTAGAGTTTTGCATATCCCAAGCCTTTTAACCTTTCTTGTTTAACTTGATACATATGTCAATCTCGAAGAGTAACTAAAAAATAATCTTGTGTCCTTCAAGGCATTTCGTGTGGACAGAGCGAGAATTTCAAGATTTACCACAAGCCTATCCATTTCTAACTAAATTATCCATCTTTAAGCATAAAAGAACATGCTCGACATCATTGATTATCTAATTTGTATTAATTAATTTCCAGTACTTTCTTCTGAATTATTTTATATCTTCCAAAAATATCAAGAATTTGCATTCAGATTAGTAAGATTAAAGACAGCACTTTTAGATGAAATGAATGTATCATACAAATGGGGCTTTAAAAATACAAGAAACTGGCCGTCAAGGAATAACACAAACAATTAAATGCCTCTGTTGTACAATTAAATAAAATATTACATATTTTATTTAGGTTTATATGCATAATTAGAAGATTTTTACAGTTCAAGATATGAAACAGGAATCAACATATACCAAAATAGAGGGTTTCCCAGTTGTTAAGATCTCAGTGCAGGTCATTGCTCCAGCTCGAGAAACAACAACATCAGAAGCTGCATAAGCCAAATCCATTGCATCCAAGAACCTTCATCATATGAAATTAATATAAGACATTTTTCAATACAAAAGAAATATCAAAACCATGTTTTTGACCTTAAATTCTAGACTGCTGGTACCAAGGAACAAAATCCATTGAAACATAAAAGCCATGAAGACAATTCACCACGGGGCGCATTTTATAAATTTAGTTCTACATTTTTGTCAGACTTTGTCTCTCTTTTCATCTCACAAGTTCTCCTCCAGTCCATTTACGATGTGATTTTAATGGTTTGTATAACCATGAGAAGTCTTGAACCGGACATACCAATCTGCTCAGCCCATTAAGCAGTCTTGTTGTCAGTCTCTGGAGAAACTAAAATGGAATTTTCACCTCAAGTAACCTATGGTTTTCCAATTAGAAATTGAAGAAACATGTAAGCTAAAAGAGATTGTCCAAAAACATTTGAAAATATGTATCCTCCTTAAACCAAAACAGAATTGAACTTGAAAGAACCAATTGGCAGTTATATATATTCTACAACAATTTTGAGCTAGCATGAATTCAAAATTCCAACACAAATAAGGAAATTAAAACCAGATGTTATTATTACCAAACATGAAAAATGAGAGCAAGAGCAATACATGAAAGATTTAAAGGCAAGTTGAGACAGAAGCTCGAGGGAAGGGCAGAAAAGAGGGCAAAACGGAGTTGAATGTAATGCAAGTTGCAGCAGAAGCTTGAGGAAAGGGCAGAAAAGAGGGCGAAATGGGGTCTAATGCAACTTAGGAGTTATCATGCAAATAGGTTGCAATCTTTGAGTGGGCATGGCTATTTTGGTGCATCTGTCCTTTTACATCCTATGCGAATTGCCTCTCAAGGTCCAGAGCATAATATAAAGGGGTAGGACTAGGGTATGTTTTATTTAAGGATTTTATACATGGCTGGATTCCTTTATAAGCTGCATAGAAGCATTAAATAAGCATTGCCTCTTTTTGTAAATATTGCTAAGACCTTGTCGCTGCTAGCGAGCCACAAAAGTATTCTAAAGATCAATCTACACAAGTTAGTGAATCTCACGAGTAGTAAATGGCTCCCACATGCCTTTTCCCCTTTTCTCTCCATGAACTCATATATTGTTTAAAATTCTTTATCTCGAGTGCCCATCATGAAAAACATTGTAACCATCGAGGAATGAATTATGACTTGACACGAACATTTTTTACTATCGTTAAACTATGTCAAAGCAGAGGCTCTAATTTATATAGAAGACATGCAATATCAGTAATTGAGGCCCTACTTTGTATAGGATCTTCATGAAAATTGCATTTGATAATTTTGATGGCATATTCACATAGATCACAAGTATATGAACTCAGAACCAGCCAAAAATTACGATAACTGAGAAATAAATGGAATGCGAAAGGAGCAAGCAGAGAATTAAAAGTGGCAGACTACTCACGGTGCTAGCAGCAATCTACTGTGATTCTTGACGAGGGTTTTGGTCTCATCATACAACTCGGCCCCCGTCTGCCAAATAATGTACCAGTCCTCGTGCTCCACCAGCATCTTGTAATACGTCTCCAAGAACACGACATTCAGGGCATTGGCCCCCGTCGATCCCCCAAGAACGAGCACCACCTGGGCTCTACCATCCCCTGCCTCCGGAAAAAAATGCGATCTTGCCTTGGCCTTGGACGCCCCATGGCCGATTGAAAGCCTAATTGGATTCCCAGCAACAATACACTTCTCCGTAGGAAAGTATTTGAGGCAAGCATTGAAGGCGAGAAAGATCTTCTCGGCGTACGGCGCGAGGGCCCGATTGGTGATCCCGGGATAGCAATTCTGCTCCTGGATGACGAGCTTTAGCCCCGCGAGAGCAGCGGCGAAGCACACCGGGGCGCAGACGTAGGCACCAGTGCCGACGACGAGGTGGGGGCGGAGGGAGCGGAGGAGATTCCAGCTGGAAAAGATGGAGCGGAGGAGGGCGAGGGGTAAGAGGAGGTTCTGTGGGGAGAGGAAGGGGCGGGCGAGGCGGGCCTTGGGGACGGGGAGGAACTCGTGGCCGGCGGCGGGGACGAGGTCTCGCTCCATGCCGGTGCCGGTTCCGAGGAAGACGATGCGGATTCCCGGGCGGGCGGATCGGAGCTCGTCGGCGATGGCGAGGGCGGGATAGATGTGGCCACCCGAGCCCCCGCCGGCGAAGATCACCCGGAGGTCGGGGGCGTCGCCGCCGCGGGCCGCCGCCTCAACGGTTCGACGGACTCTCTTCGGTCGAAGGAGGGAGTGGTATTTTGGGAATTTGGAGAAGGGGAGGGGAGGGGAACCGGCGGTGGCAGCCATTGGAGTGGCTTCGGGGAGTTGGAGGTGAGCCATGCGATGCTTGCCATAATTTAGAACGTAGCGTGGGACACTGGAGGGAGGTGGGAAGGGAGATTATCGGATTTAAAACGTGAACTCGCATAGCTTGGAAGTAAATGACTAAACGGCCCCGAAAGTTAGAAGACTGGATTTTAAGATGTAAGGGCAATATGGTCACTTCAGTGCTAAAGGGGCAGGTGGCTGGTCTGCGTCAGTGGCAGGGGCTAAGAAATAGCGGGCCAAAATTGATGACCGAAAGGGGTGCGGACGCGTGTGATTGGAGTTCGGTTATATCCGTCTTGGATTCATGCATGACTACGTGCAAACTATTTCACATGGTCATGACATGATCATGACACATAGATGCCTTTCAGGATCATCAGTGCACAAAAACGGTTGCATAATGTGCTTTCGCCAGCTACATGAAAATTATACCAAAGACTTGGAATCCAAGGATCATGGAGTTGAAAGAAATAGATGCTGTTATAACGTTAGTTTTTGAATACTCAATTTGAACGTTTCAACTCAGGCTTCCCTAGAATGCGAATCCAAGGTGAGGAAGAATTTAGTGAACTTAGTAATTCACTAAGCGTCCCACAGCATTTCCCTTGCAAATTTTATCACATCTATCACGGAACGTCTTTGCGCATGATAAAGAAAAAGAATGGATCCGCAGGGTCCCAAATGAATTGGCTTATTCGAAAAAAGCCGTGCTTGTAAGAACCTAAGAACATGAGAGGTTTCTGTCACAAAGAGCGCTATTTGTGGGGTGTCATATGAATGGCCCTGAAATATAAAAGGTCGCCGTGATCTATCAAAATTCATGATAGAGGCTGATACTAGCCAGCAACAATATGGTGCATTGTTCCATGCTGCCACAATGCTTGCGTTGCCATGAATCTTGGAATGGGGGCCAATTGCATCCCTAGTGGCAACATAAGTAATAGAAAAATTACTGGATACTGTGGAATATAAATTTATCGCGCTGGCGGAGCCAACGAAAGACTCACCGATTGACTGCTCGGACCATAGAGATCGATAAAAAGTCATGACATGCATCTGTAGTGATGAGGCGGCGGTCAATGTGCTTGGGTAGCAATGGAACCAATGCTAGTTATTTCTAAGATGGTGATGGAAAAGGAAGATCATGCTTGGATCTTTGTTCCGACGTAGGATCCAATTTGAAATAGCAAAAATAAGACGGAGTATCTTCTGACGCCTAAGATAGATTCTCAGGCCAGAACTCCGTTAGAGCATCGCCGTGGAGGCTTAAAGTGGTCTCATTCATCTCTCCAATGCGGACGGCAGACTAGTCGGAAACTTTAGCGATCACAACCAATTTGACATTCGCACCAAAACAGTTTCTAACGGTACACGGCTACTTGTTGAGAAAAAAAGATTCTTGTGTCTTCCTAAATTCATACCTTAGAAATTGTTTAAGATATACATATTATGTAAAATTTTTAACGAAATTTAAGTAGAATTAATTTTTTCCAAAGATTTTATCATAATAATAATGCTTTATGGATCAAATTAGCCCGGGGAAAAACCTATATAATTGATTATTTTTCTGAAAATGCACGTGCAAATTCCTTTCGTCTCTTTTATGTCAACCACGCAGCCGAAGTTCGAAATGAACTCCCTCACCTGAGCCATGATTTTTATGCAGACGTGCCATACCCCTGTTTCTTGTGTCCGTCTTCCCTTGCATGTGGCGCCATTAACTTAGCTTGCGAGATAGTTTCTGATGGTTCATGTGATGGAAATCATGGGATACCATTGCCGCACACACGGAAAAAGAATATAATTTTTAACCAAAAGAAGCGTTTCTCATTTGCCCATTCTTCAGTTGTTCGAGGACAACCCGTACGCCCACTCGGGAGGACGTATTCCGTACCACCATTAGCAGCATCGAAGGAGGGGCGTCACGATCACCACCCGAACCCGTGAATCTCTCTGTGAAACCATTCTCCATTCTCTCTGTGACGCGGGGGGGGGGGGGGGGGGGGGGGGGGCTCGCCCAGCGACTGAGGCTTTAGGCCCTGTTTGGGGGAGCTGTTGGCAGTAGAGCTGTTGGAAGTAGAGCTGTCTGAAGTAGAGCTGTTATAAAAAGCTGTTTGCTGTTTGGTAACTACATTCGTAAAGTGCTGTGGTACTTTGTTTTGTATTTGGTAAACAAACTGAGAAAGTACTTTTATATGACAAAATTACCATAAAGGACATTGCATAGTATTATACAACACAACATAATAAAACATAACATAAATTAATACATAAATATACGATATAGTATAATATTATTGTAATATAAAATAATATTATGTTAATATAGCATAATAGTAATATAATTATTAGAGTAAATTAATATTTGGTAATATAACATAATATTAAATTATTTAACATAACATATTAATGTATTATGATATAATGTAATATATATTATATTTATAATATAATACAATAATAAAAGTATAAAATATTATAATTATTAGTATAAATTAATTTCTCATAATATAACATAATATTAAATTATTTAAAATAACATATTAATGTATTATAATTAATGTAATATAATACAATATTTATAGTATAATACAATAATAAAGGTATAAAATATTATAATTAATATTATAAATTAATTTTTCATAATATAACATAATATTAAATTATTTAAAATAACATATTAATGTATTATAATGTAATGTAATATAATACAATATTTATAGTATAATACAATAATAAAGGTATAAAATATTATAATTATTAGTATAAATTAATTTTTCATAATATAACATAATATTAAATTATTTAACATAACATATTAATGTATTATGATATAATATAATATGATATTATATTCATAGTTTAATACAAAAATAAAGGTATAAAATATTATAATTAATATTATAAAATAATTTTCCATAATATACCATAATATTAAATTATTTAAAATAACATATTAATGTATTATAATGTAATGTAATATAATACAATATTTATAGTATAATACAATAATAAAGATATAAAATATTATAATTATTAGTATAAATTAATTTTCCATAATATAACATAATATTAAATTATTTAACATAACATATTAATGTATTATGATATAATATAATATGATATTATATTTATAGTATAATACAAAAATAAAGGTATAAAATATTATAATTATTAGTATAAATTAATTTTTCATAATATAACATAATATTAAATTATTTAACATAACATATTAATGTATTATGATATAATATAATATGATATAATATTTACAGTATAATACAAAAATAAAGGTATAAAATATTATAATTATTAGTATAAAATAATTTTTCATAATAATTTTTCATAATTTTCCATAAAATAATTTTCCGCGGTCCAGGGGCTCTTCTTCATGGTCCACGCTCGAGGAGGACCTCAGCGTGGGCCGCGAGGTTGATGATAAAAAAAAACAATAGATTGATTTTGGAAGGTATGGAAAAGGATTAAAATTTTTTTCTTCTAAAATGTGGTTCAAGAGATGCATACAAAAATTGAAAAGAAAAATACCTTTTCTTACGGAAGGGAGTCTGACGGCTTGGGTTCTTGGCTCTAGCAGATTTTTAGGTTTATACAGGGATAAACTATGTAATTATGTTATTTTAATATGGGTATTTTTGTCAAAAATATAGCTTTCCAAAAAAGCTGAAACAGCTTCCTCCCAAAAGCTCCAAATTGGAGCTTCCTCCCAAAAGCTGTTTTCAGCTTCCCGCAAAAGCTGAAACAGCTTTTTGAAAAATTTACCAAACACAGTTTTTCATCTAAAAGTACTTTTGGAGGGCCAGAAAGTGCTTTTTGGCCCTCCAAAAGCTCCCCCAAACAGGGCCTTAATTTCAGGCGCCATGAAGTCTGTCTAGGTCGGACCATCCTACTTAATTAGTTTAAATCATAATAGCTACAGTAACTAATTTATTAATTAATTTTTTATTTTTATTATATTTACTGGCATTATATTTGTGACTCGTGTGACAATTATTCGATAGATAAATATTGGATATATATGTAGGATCGGGAAACTTAAATAATATCTTTTGGGTAGCCCTTTTGGATGAGATGCTGGATTTTTATAAATAGTATCGGAGCAGATTCAGACCATAATCTATGTGTAAAGACCAGAAATTGGGCCCGTTCTTGGGCCTAATGAACTGAAGTCGGCAATGGATGCCGACTTCAGTCTATTCATCGTGGTCTTCCCACGATGAACCCGCCGGCCGAAAGGCCAGCGGGATCTCCGCACACCCCCCCCCCACTCTTCCCTCTTCCCCTCTCTCCCTCTCCCTCTCCCTCTCTCTCCCTTTCTCTCTTCCCTGAGAGCCCACCCCTCAAAAAAAAAAAAAAAAAATTGGGTTTTTCCCTTCCTTCATCTTCTTCCCTCTTCTTGAGAGGATTACCGGAGCCACCGCCGCCGCCGGAGCCGCCAACGCCGCCTGGGATTCATCCGTTGACGACCGGAGGTGAGAAAGATATTTTTTTGTCATCACTTTTTATGGATTTAAGGGGAGAAATGAGGGATATCAACCGATTTACCTTCCCCTGTTTTTGAAGATTTTTTTTTTATGAAGTTGGCCGGCCGACGGTGGGCGAACGGGGGCCGGGCTTCCCAGCCCCGGTCCCTCTCTTTCCTCCCTTTCTTCTTCTCCTTCTTCTCTTCTTCTTCCCGTCCGGCGCCGCCTGTGAAGGGGGGATGGCCGACGGCCGCTGGCCGAGCGCCGCCGCCGAGGGCCACGGTCGACCGCCGAGGGCCGACCGGAACCACCAGCCACCCCCCCCCCCCCTCTTCCTTTTCCTTTCTTCTTCTTCTTCTTCTTCTTCTTCTCTTCCTTCTTCTTCTTCTCTTTCTTCTTCTTCTTCTTCATTCGGCCTGGGTGTTTTTCCTTGCTTTGAAATGTGTGCCTTAATGGTGAACCAGACTTTGAACCGGGTCTAAACTGTGAACCGGTTCCACCTATTCCGTGAATGGGTTCTGATTAGGGTCTGAATCTGAGTCAAGAATTTGGGTTGGGAAATCTGGGTTGGGCTGAGTTGAACCTAATTGGATCTGTGGGCTGGGTTGGTTTGGGCCCGAGATCTGATCTGGACCTGTAATCTGGTTTGGTTCAATTGGGCCTAATCTGTGTTGAGCCACAATTGGTTTTGGGTTAAAGGATTCTGATTTTTGGGTATATGTTTGATCTTGGGGGCCCATTCTTGGATTTATGAACTTAGGAGTTTAGGGGGTTGGAATTAGTTTAAATTATGTTTCTTAATTAATTAAATAATTAATATTTATGTTTAATCAGGGGTTCGTGATATCTGTGGCAGGGATTTTTAAGCGAGCCCAAGTAGGTGACCTATTGCTTTAAAGTAGAATTTTAACATGTATCTTGCATATGTTGATGTTATGATTTATTATTGGCATTATGTGTTAGAATTTGAATTAAGTATTTAATTTATAAACTGTTAATTTATTATTGGTATTATGTGTTAGAATTAGAATTTAATATTTAATTTCATAAACTGTTATGTGCTTTACTATTGGGAGTATGATCTTGATTTTGATTTGGAAATTTACCATGTGGAAAGTTGAGTTATTGATTTTTAAAATCCGCGTAACTATAGTCTAGGCCCCGCCAATGGGATGATACGTTGGCCCTGTCGACTTGTACTGAGGAACTAGTTCCGACACCGCGACCACCGGTGATAGAATAGTGGCGGCACAGGGGTGCGTTTTGCTCTTCGGAGCGGCTCGGTGGAGCGTGAGTTTGGCACCAGGGGGTGCGGCACAGTGGTGCGTTGGCTCAGTGGAGCGGCTCTTCGGAGAGTTGTATTGGCACTTCGGTGTAACCATGCCACTGGGTGATGTGGCCGTAGTCATGCCGTTGAGTTATTTTGAGTCTCGGATTGGGTTTACGGATTATCGTGTGGATTTTTGGATTCATGAGTTTAGTTGCTTTTTATATGCATGACGACATGTTATATGATGACTTTATTGCATGATGTTGCCTACTGAGCTGTTAGCTCACTCCTACTATTTACATTTTTGCAGGTGATGACATATGATTATGGGGATCACGGGATGGAGTGATCATGATGTAGTTAGCTAGTAGATATTGACTTTTTCTTTTGACTTATGTATATATGGACATTTGATATGAGAACTGAAATTTATCTTTAATTAGTTATTGATGCTTGATCTGATTTATCTGCCTTGCGTGCCTGCGGGGTCCGCCCTGCAGGTGCGCGGCGTCTGCTCGCGCCCCGGGCCCCGAGTTCGGGGCGTGACACTATGTGAAGTAGAAGACATTGCAACACATATCCATTTAAGCTGATCATGGACCGATCATGGTATTTATGATTAAATTTGAATGCATTTGAATTCTTCGACAAATAAACTTTTATTAGATACAATATACTTATAATGGAGTACCAAGCGCATTGCATGTACTGCAGCATAATGTTTTGCAGAGAAAAAAAGCCTCATTATTAGGGTGACAAAATTTAACCTATCTAATTCATATAACTTGATTAAACTCGTTGTAGGCTGGATTTGGCTATATGTTTAATAAAATAACTAGATTTGAATTTGAAATTTGAAATTTGATCTATTTAGTGAAAAGGTGAGACTTTTTTTAATTTAAATATATAATCTCAGAATTAGTCAGGTGTATAGTGTATTCTATATGCCGCACTCAAATCCAAAGACGAATAGATGAAGTTGGAGAACGCCAAAATTTTTGGTTCTTTCACCCAGCTGTTTATATATATATATATATATATATATATATTACGTATCAAAGACCATTTCCGACATCGTGATGAGCAGGCCACAGCTCTTGGCCGTCAGTTCGTAGTACGGTCTTAAGATGCGGATGGATGATAATAATAATAATAATGAAGGAGAGGGGCTGAATCTTCAGCGTGAAAGAATGATGCACCTTTGACGTCTTAGTCCGGGAGGGCAGCTTAGTCTGGCTGAAGTTATGCCCAGCGCTCAATTGCGAGTATGTGCTATAGCGCTGAAAAGCGATTAGCAATGGTGCGGCAGACTGGGTGGCGGCGTTTGTTGCGTGCCACTCAGGCGGCTCACTATGGGTCGGTGAGGGTGATTTACCTGGTGCTATCCGGGAGATTTTGTATGCTGACTCTTCTAGGTGCATTCGTACCCGAATAGTATGAATCATCGGTTTTAGCAAAAAAAAAAAAAAAAAAAAAAAAGCGATTAGCAATAGTTATTGAATGGATCCAACAGAATATAGGTAGGATGGGTGATAGCTACCTGCTACGTGGAAATATTCAAAAGATGGTAAATGAAGGGGTGGCCGTTTAAGCAAAGCATATGCATCGTGAGGCCAATGAGGCCGCAGTTTGGGTAGCCTCTTTTCTAGCTAACCATTCTAGGACGATCTTTTGGCTAGAACAGAGTCGGTCCGAGCCTTAAGCGATTGAGGCGGTCGCCTAATGCCTCTGGGAGGCAAAGGAAGCAAAGAGATTGAGAGAAGAAAGTTTTAGTGTCTGACCGTGACCAAAAAGAAGCAAAGACCCCATATAAAATGAGAACAGGAGCTGGCTACAAGTCTTCCCCCTTGATGGAAGGGAGGTGGAGAGTTTCCTGGCCTGCAGAGAGGCAATTTGGAAAGTTGGGGACAGTAGTTTTGTTTTGGGTGGAGAGAGAGAGAGAGAGGAGGGATTTGGTTGGCTTGA
This sequence comes from Phoenix dactylifera, assembly GCF_009389715.1. Taxonomy (NCBI): domain Eukaryota; kingdom Viridiplantae; phylum Streptophyta; class Magnoliopsida; order Arecales; family Arecaceae; genus Phoenix; species Phoenix dactylifera. Next base: position 5,972,338 of record NC_052399.1, read on the forward strand.
TACACGCCTGAAGCCACTCTTATCTTTCATCCCTTCTCTTTTTTGGTTTTGCTCTTGGTTTTCCTTCCCTCACATTACTCCTGATCCAACTGGGCCATCGGGAAGAAAGATAGGAGGATTGGAGATGGACTTCTTGGAGGGTGGAGATTCTTTTAATTTTCTCCTCTGGATTTCTTCTCCCTTCTTGGGTGGTAGAGAGATAAAAGGAGGGAGGGGGTTGAATGACTGCTGTGCTGTGATGTTGCAGTTGCTGCTTGGGTACTCACTTGAAGGGGAGATGGTGGGATGGGACTTTTATTAACTAGATGGAGTGAATTCTGATAATGCCCCTACTTTCTCTTACAGAGAGATTTCTTTCTGAACAAATCCTTTTCTTTACCTTGGTCATGAAGTACCATGGGATGCGGATGACCTTTTCCTATTCGGCTCTTGCTTGACATGGTAAACAGCATTGCCAAGCATTATCTCAGTTATTTAATCAGTTTCATGGCCCTTTTTTAGAGAAATTACTTTTATGTGCTTTCATTTAAGTATTATATTAAATTGAAAAGACTTCTTGCCTATCTTTAATTTATGTATCTTTGTTGAAATAGTATACTTGATAGCTATTTATTTCCATATCATTTTTTTAAGTATTTTATATTTATTAAAAATTTTATTATTAATAAAAGGTCTCATTTATTAGATATGTCTAAGGCACCCAAATGTATTGGACCGCCCCTGGGCTAGAAGAGAGATTTATCCGATATGCCCTAAAATTTATTATTTTTTAATTTTTTTAGATGTATTCGTATATGTTCTATATGATACATCGTATCAGCTAAAAAAAAATTTTTTTTCCGCTCGCAACTACCATTAGATTTCAGCGGATGACCGAAAAGAGTTGAGTGTGGTTCCAGCGTGTGCAGAGCGCCATCATACGGTCAACACATCGCGAAAGATCAAATTTCTTTCGCGCGCCCGAACCCGGCGTGCATGAGGCGTGGGGCAGGGGCCGAATGGTGGTGGTGCGGATAACCGAGATCTCGGGCTTCCCAACTCCACCATAGCAGTAGTCGTGTCCTTTTTTTTGCCTTATGATACGGCGCCTTCATTCCTCGCTCGCCCGGCCTCCGATGGTCCGGCTTTGAACCGTTTGCCGGGTAAAGGCGGGCAAAAAACTCCATAGGTTTCGGTACTTCGCACCGAGTCCTTTGGATCGGTGCCTTTGACTCGAAACAGTCTTTGAACAGTAAAATCTTATTTGGTTAAAAAGAAAAGAAAAACTGAAATATTTGTTTTAAAAATATTTTTAAAAATATAATATTTTTTAAAAAATAATTTTAGCATTTTAGTTGAACATAAAAAAAAAAAAGCACACAGAGTCACTTATATCTAGTTGAGCATTTATTTTTAAAAATATATATGTTGGGGGAATACGGTTTTCCCCCAGTAATACAGTAACCCCGCCGCTAGAAGGCCGCATGATCGCCGACCTCGGACAACTGAGGTCGGCGTCCGACCTCAGAGCCTCTGACCTGGAGAATTTCTGACCTCAAAGGTTTATCCACGTCAGCCACCTACTACGGCCGTACCCCTCAGAGGTCTGGCCAAAGGCCATACCCTGCCGCTGTCCCAGCATTTATTACGCGTGATCTCTGCAAACCCCTGGATCACTCAACAATTGATGAAAATCTCCGGCCTACTCAACAATTAATGCATACCGCCGGCTTACTCAACAATTAATGCGCATGGCTCCAGTTATCTACGGACCCGCAACTCGCCACGGCAAGTCAGCCCAGCAGAGTCCAATCAACGATGATAAGTCCCTGATCTCGGCCATGCCTCCAACATCAATGCAATGATTCACCTGATCGTGCGCCAGTCTGAGCGGCATATCGAGCCGTACAAGCGGCCTCGTCCAATCACACCACAGGTACACCGACCCCCCCTTATAAAAGGGAACCTTCGCTTTTCAGAGGGGGGGGACAAAAAAACTAATAAACACACTTTCTTCTTCTCACATAGATTGCCCCCCTTCTGACTTGAGCGTCGGAGGGCCGGCACCGAAAGACCCGGCCACCGGCTTTTTGCAGGCACCCCAACGGAGGACGCCACTAGCCGACGGACAGCCGCTCCGCTGCCGCTCCCCCTCCTCGACCGACGATCGCCCCCGGGTCCAATTTCCAGCAACAGTTGGCGCTAGAGGAAGGGCCCGAGTAGCGATTATGAAGTTGAGAAGCAAGGGAGCCTCCAATACCTCCCGGCGCCTCCCACAGAGTCCTGGACATTCCGTCCAGAATCCACCTACTCCGGCTGACCCGGTTCCCCAGGTTCAGCCGGAGCAATTCAATGCTTTGATGCAGCAAGTTCAGGTCCTGGCCGCCGCCGTTCAAGGCCTGCGGCGCAAGGAGGCTTTACCAACACACCCCCCGCAGGCCCAGGCCCTGCCGGAGTTTCCTCCCAACGGCCCAATTTTCCTAGGCCAGAATCTCCACGGCTCTTCCAGAGCCAACGACGAGGAGCGGACTTCCTCCCAGAGAGAGCTACCGGGGGGAGATCTCAACAGAAGACCCCAACCCTCTGAGGCTGAGTCAGCCCCAGACCACCGTGAGCCGGAGCAGACCACGACGACAATCCCACGGGTTGGGGAGCTCGACAGAAAAGTTGAGCACTTGGAGCGCCAGATCGCAGCGCTCCACAGTAGGAAGGCAAGGCAGGAGGGAGACTTTGAGTTCACTACCAAATCCCCCTTTTCCTGCCAGATCGAGGATGAGCCGGTCCCAGCGAGGTTCAAAATGCCTCAGGTGGAGCCCTATAACGGAATGACCGACCCTCTCGACCATTTGGAGAGCTACCGAGCCCTCATGGCTCTGCAAGGATCCTCGGAAGCTGTACTTTGCAAGGCCTTCCCAGCGACTCTTCGAGGGACCGCCCGGCTTTGGTTTTCTGGACTAAAGCCGAATACGGTATCCTCCTTTGAGCAACTCGGCAGGCAGTTCGCCACCAATTTTGCCGCCAGCCGGCGCCAACAACGGACGTCAGACTCCCTCCTGGACATCAAACAGAAGGAGGGGGAATCCCTCAAGGAGTATCTGGACCGCTTTACCGCCGCCACGTGGGAAGTTCGCGAGCTAGACCAGTTGATAGCCATGTCGGCTCTGAAGACCGGGGTTCGCTCCTACCGATTTCTCTTCTCCATTGAGAAGAGCTTCCCAGCCGACTTCACCGAAATGCTGGCCCGAGCCCGAAAGTATGCCAAGGCCGAGGAGGCAGTTGCCTCCAGGCGGGGCGCGATTGAGCCCGCCTCGAGGAAACAGAAGAAACGCCGCGAGGAGCGCGGCCGACAAAGAAGCCGATCCCCCCGTCGAGAGAAGAACCTCCCTCGGCTGAGGAGCCCCCCTCGGCAGCAGGGGCGAGCTCGGCGGAGGACCCCACCTCGACCAAGATCTCCACCACGGCCTCGGACGTACCCAGGGAGGTACGAGAACTACACACCTGTCAATGCCCCCCGGGCCGAGATCCTGATGGAAATCGAGGGTCGGGATTTCTTCCGACCCCCGCCTCCTATGCGGGATACGGGAGTTCCCCGCAATCCTAGGAAGTATTGCCGCTTCCATCAAGACCGTGGGCACGACACGGAGGATTGCTTCCAACTCCGGGACGAGATAGAGGCGCTCATTCGCCGGGGAATACTCAACCGGTTCGTGAGAAACCGGCGCGAGGAAAGGAGGCCGGCGGAAAACGCCACGCCATCCGAAAACCCGGACGACAACGGGCCCATCGCCGGCACCATCAATATGATCGGAGGGGTCTCGGCAGGAGCAACAGCCCAGGGAGCACCCCTAAAGCGCCCGCGTACTGATGAAGTCATCTCGTTCTCGGACGAGGACTTGGAAGGGGTCGAGACCCCTCACGATGACGCTGTGGTCATCTCTATGGTTGTAAATAGGTTTGATGTAAAACGTGTCCTAGTTGACAATGGAAGCTCAGCTAACGTTTTGTACTATCATGCCTACCAAAAAATGGGGTTGCCAGAAGGACATCTCCGGAAGATTAATGCCCCACTGGTTGGGTTCACCGGAGATTCGGTCCCGGTCGAAGGTGAGGCCAGCTTCCTTGTTACAGTTGGCCTCGCTCTCCGGGAGAGCACTGTGAGAACGGACTTCCTTGTGGTCCGTCTGCCCTCAGTCTACAACGCCATCCTTAGGCGGCCAGGACTAAATGCCCTTCGGGCCGTGGTTTCAACCCGCCATCTGCTCGTGCGGTTCCCCACCGGCCGAGGAGTGGGCGAGGTCCGCGGGGACCAGTTGGTTGCCAAGCAGTGCTACATGGCGGCCCACAGAGTAAGGCAACCGACCGAGGCGCCGATTCAGCCAACAGGCCCCTCACTACCCATAGAAACCCTGGATGCGAGGGACACCCTTTGGAAGAAGCAAGTAGAGCCTGGTGAGCTTCTTGTTCAAGTTCCGCTACAAGAAAATTTTTCCGAGCTAACTGTGCAGGTCGGCTCCGACCTTGGCGCCTCCGAGAGGGATCACCTCGTTAGCTTCCTACGGGACAATGCTGATGTCTTCGCCTGGTCGCCTGCGGACGTACCGAAAATTGACCCTGAGGTCATGGTCCACCGACTCCAGGTAAAGCCAACCAGCAGACCTGTAAAGTAGAAGAAAAGGGGCTCCGCCCCGGAACGACAACGAGCTGCGGCCGAGGAGGTGGATAAGCTCCTCGGAGACGGCTTTATCCGGGAGGTCTCCTACCCAGACTGGCTCGCCAACGTAGTCCTCGTAAAGAAGGCCAACGGAAAATGGCGCATGTGCGTGGACTACACCGACCTGAACAAGGCCTGCCCAAAAGATAGCTTCCCCCTCCCGAGCATCGACCAACTCGTCGATTCCACCTCGGGACACCAACTGCTGACTTTTATGGATGCCTTTTCCGGGTACAATCAAATCCGAATGGCGCCAGAAGACGAAGAGAAGACGGCCTTCATCACCGACAAGGGCACCTATTGCTACAAGGTGATGCCCTTCGGCCTAAAGAACGCTGGAGCCACCTATCAGAGGCTGGTCAGCCAAATTTTTAAAGACCAGATCGGCCGAAATATGGAAGTTTACGTGGACGACATGCTGGTGAAGAGCCGAGCGGCGGAGCACCATGTAGCTGACCTCAACGAAACATTCTCCAAGCTCAGGAGATACCGAATGAAGCTCAACCCAGCGAAGTGCGCGTTCGGAGTCACCTCGGGCAAGTTCCTGGGTTTCATAGTGACCCAGCGCGAAATTTAAGCCAACCCTGAGAAAATCCGAGCGCTGCAAGAAATGACGCCCCCGAGGACAGTCAAGGAGGTGCAGCGGCTTACCGGGCGGGTTGCCGCCTTGGGAAGATTCGTCTCCCGATCGGCCGAACGCTGCCTCCCATTCTTCTCAAGCGGCCAAAGGATTTCCAATGGTCAGAAGAATGCCAGCAGGCCTTCGAAGAGCTCAGAGGCCTTTTGGCCTCTCCCCCGCTGCTCACCAAACCACAGAGGGATGAAGTCCTTTACTTGTATCTGGCCGTCTCTCCAGTTGCAGTGAGCTCAGTCCTCGTCCGGAAAGAGGACAAGCTCCAAAAGCCAGTCTACTACATCAGTCGGGTTCTCAGAGATGCTGAATCCTGATACTCTAAGCTTGAGAAGACCATCTTCGCTCTTATCATTTCAGCTCGGAGACTCAGGCCTTACTTCCAAGCCCACACAATAGCTATACTGACCGACCAGCCTATGAAGCAAATATTGCAAAGGTCGGATCGTGCGGGGAGGATCGCCAAATGGGCGGTCGAGCTCGGGGAATTTGACCTCGAATATCGGCCCAGGCCGGCTATCAAAGCTCAAATACTCGCCGATTTCATCGTAGAGTGTACCCTGCCGGACGACCCCAAGCTGCCATCCGTATTCATGGAGGAAGCACCAAGGCCACCATGGGTCCTACATTCGGACGGGTCTTCAACTTCGGGGGGTAGCGGGGCCGGACTCATCCTCACCAGTCCAGACGGGGTGGTGGCCGAGCAAGCCTTGCGCCTCGAGTTCCCGACCTCGAACAACGAGGCTGAGTATGAGGCTCTCATCGCCGAGCTCAAGCTGGCGAAAGAACTGAAAGTGGAAGACCTGAGAGCCTTCAGTGATTTCCAGCTGGTGGTAAGCCAGATCCAGGGAGACTTTGAAGCAAAAGAGCCATCCATGCAGAAATATCTCCAAAAGGTGCGGGAATTTACGTCTACTCTGAACTCTTTTGATATTCAGCACATTCCCAGAGCGGAGAATTTTAAGGCAGACCAGCTGTCCAAGCTGGCAACCTCCCGCATGAGCGAGCTTCCCAAGGGGACAACGCTCGAGTACCTACAGGCTCCCAGCACGGAGGAACCAGAACCTACCATGTGTATCGACTTTGAACCGAGCTGGATCGACGGGTTCGTCTGCTACCTTCAGGACGGAACCCTACCCCATGACGAGACAGAAGCTCGTCGAATCAAGCGCCAAGCTCCCCGGTATGTCTTGTACGAAAACAGACTTTATCGTCGATCATTTACTTCTCCTCTTCTCAGATGCCTCCGCCCCTCTGAGGCGAACTATGCCCTCCGAGAGGTCCATGAAGGAATCTGCGGAAATCACTTGGGGGGTCGGGCATTAGCCCATAAGATCCTGCGGCAAGGATATTACTGGCCCACGCTCCAGAAAGATGCGACGGATTTCGTCCGGAAGTGCGACCGGTGTCAACGGAATGCTAATATCCAGCGCCGACCTTCAGCCCTGCTGACTTTCATCATCGCCCCCTGGCCGTTTGCCCAATGGGGGATCGACATTCTGGGGCCCTTTCCCCTGGCCACCAGACAAAGAAAGTTCCTGGTCGTCTCCATCGATTACTTTACCAAATGGGTCGAAGCCGAACCTATAGCCCGGATCACCGAGCAAAGGATGTGGGACTTCGTGTGGAAGTCCATAATTTGCAGATTCGGACTACCCCGTATCCTTATATCCGACAATGGTCGGCAGTTCGACAATGTCCACTTCAGGAAATTTTGCTCTGAGCTCGGCATTGACCACCGCTTCACCTCGGTTGCCCATCCCCAGACAAATGGGGAAACTGAGGTAACTAACCGTACTATTTTGCAGGGACTCAAAGCTAGGCTTGATCGGTCCAAAGGACAGTGGGTCGAGGACTTATACAACGTCCTCTGGGCGCACCGGACTACGTTCCGACTGCCCACGGGAGAGACCCCCTTCAACCTAGCATACGGCACTGAAGCTGTCATCCCGCTGGAAATTGGCCTTCCTTCTTCAAGGGTGGAGCATTACGACCCCGACACCAATTCTTCCCGGCTTAGGAACAACTTGGACCTTGTTGAAGAGACCCGAGAGGTCGCCTGGGTCCGCATGGCAAGATATCAACAGAAGACGGCCCAATACAACAACTCCAGAGTCAAGCCCAAACTCTTCAAAGTAGGAGACCTCGTGCTCAGGAGAGCCGAGGCTTCTCAACCGACCGAGCAAGGAAAGCTCGCCCCAAATTGGGAAGGGCCGTACCAGATCGCCCGAGTACAACGACCCGGAGCATACAAATTGAAGTCCCTAGAGGAGACTCCAATTCCACAAAGCTGGAACTCCGAGAATCTACGGATGTATTACCAATGAAACCCCTAGGGGTTCTGGGCAATCAGGAACATGGATTCAAGTCTCCTCCTTATAATGGTTTATCTCTTTTCAATAATTATGACTCCTCTGATGCTGGGTCGTTTGTGATCCTCAGATTCCTCGACAAAGTTCGGGATGCCTCGAGGTTCGGCCGTAGAGTCCCAAACTCCCTCGACCTCGGGAAGCGTCGCAGGTCGACAGTGCGTTCCCAGACCCCTCGACCTTGCGCACGATTCCTCGACAAAGTTCGGGATGCCCCGAGGTTCGACCGTAGAGTCCCAAACTCCCTCGACCTCGGAAAGCGTCGCAAGTCGACAGTGCGTTCCCAGACCCCTCGACCTTGTGCACGATTCCTCGACAAAGTTCGGGATGCCCCGAGGTTCGACCGTAGAGTCCCAAACTTCCTCGACCTCGGAAAGCGTCGCAGGTCGATAGTGCGTTCCCAGACCCCTCGACCTTGCGCACGACACCTCGACAAAGTTCGGGATGCCCCGAGGTTCGACCGTAGAGTCCCAAACTCCCTCGACCTCGGGAAGCGTCGCAGGTCGACAGTGCGTTCCCAGACCCCTCGACCTTGCGCACGACACCTCGACAAAGTTCGGGATGCCCTGAGGTTCGACCGTAGAGTCCCAAACTCCCTCGACCTCGGGAAGCGTCGCAGGTCGACAGTGCGTTCCCAGACCCCTCGACCTTGCGCACAACACCTCGACAAAGTTTGGGATGCCCCGAGGTTCGACCGTAGAGTCCCAAACTCCCTCGACCTCGGAAAGCGTCGCAGGTCGATAGTGCGTTCCCAAACCCCTCGACCTCGCGCACGATACCCCGACAAAGCTCGGGATGCCCCGTGAGTCGACCGTAGAGTCTCAAACTCTCTCGACCTCGGGATGTACCACCGGATCAACTGCAAGCTCAAGCTTCAGGTGTTGAGCTCGACTCTCCGACTGAAGCCAGAATGCCCCGAGAACCGGTCCCAAGCTCCCTCGACCTTGGGACGACGGGGCAGTACCTTCGCAGCCCTCCCGAAACGCTCGTGATTAACAACAAAGCATCTCCAAAATGTTCGTGGGAAACAACAAAACAACGCTCACACAGATTTCCGATGGCAACTATTTCTCCTATTGTGACCGGCGTCCCCGGAAGGAGGACCCTGAACAAAAGAGCGTTCACAAAAATTAGTCAAAAAGCAAAGCTGCCGACTTCGGCCTGGGAGAAGTGCGACGCGGAAGAACCGTCGCGTCGCCTCGACGTAGCTGAGTCGACCACAAGCCAAAGAAGGCTACTGAGTCGACCTGAAGCACTTGACTCCTGCTGCATGAGGTACATCCTGCTTTATGATTGCCTCGTTATATTTATCTACGTATTATCGACGGAACTCCGACTAAAATCTGGCCAAGGTCGGATTGCTCTTGCGAGTCGGTGAACGGGGGCCTAATTCGGCCCCCATAAATTTATGAAGATAACCTCGACCGTGGGCGCATTGATCAGGCTCAAAAGGGCCGAAATGTTCTCCATGGGTTCCGACCCCGTGCACTTAAACCTCGGCAGGGTCCGAGGGAGATAGCTGTGAAAGCCCAAGTGGTGATTTGGTTAGTGGCTCATACTCCCCTTCGGAGGACGGCGCTAACCCCTCTTTATAGACCTACGGTCTGAAAACCGAGCTCGAAAAGCTCGGCTAGACCTCCGAGAAGCGGCCTAGCACGGCCCCACTTGGCGGTCAGAGGCCCAAATCTAACGCCTCTAGAATCTAAGAACTATGCTCGGCGACCCTCGCGATCTTCGGGTCCGAGCTACAAGACTTGGTGAAATTTCCTAAAATATGAGCTAGGAGCCCCCCTAGTTAGTGTAATTGGAGTTCGAACACTCAAACAAGTTAGAAGAAAGAAAGGCTAAGCACGGCCAAAAAACATGCCTTTATTAAGCAGCCCGAGGGCTCGGATACAAAGTCGAGAGTCAGCAAAAGTACCGACCTCGTTTACAAGCAAAAAAGACAAAGGGAGAAAGGTAAACGCGGAGAAGTGAAAAGAAATCTTTTCATTTATGATGAAACGCCGAAAAAGCTAAGTACAAAATCAGAGGTCGACCAATCAACAGTCTTGAAGGCCGACCTCATCTACAACAAAAAAAAAAAAAGAAAGAAGAAAAGAGAGAAGAAAGAAAATCTACGCCCTAAGAGGCGGCAGCAGCATCGGCGTCACCCTCAGGGTCGTCTATGGTGACGACCTGGGGGCCTTCGGCAGGCACGGGCCCGGGGTCTGCAGCGGGAACCTCGGCGGACGCCTCGGTAATTCCGCGAGGGGGAACCTCCGTCGCCACCAGCGCGGCTGAGTCCGCCTCAGCCTCGGTGGACTCCTCCTCGGCCGCGAGGGCATCGGGAACGTCGTCGTCGGAGCCGCAGCCCAACCTCATCCTCGGACGAATCGTGGAGAGGTCGAACTGGGGGCAGATCCGAGCCATCTGCCTCCGAAAGTTTTAACCCCGGAAGAACCCGTCCACAGTCTCCTCCTCCAACATATCACGGAACTCTTCTGACTCCTTGAAGAGCTCCACGGCGTTCTCGGCCCGCTCGAGCGCCTTCTTCTCACGGGCCTCGAGCTGCTCGATCTTGAGGCGGAAGACCCCGCCCTCATACTTGAGGCCCGCGATCTCGGACTGGGCCTCCCCCAGACGCGCCTCAGAGGCGCGCAGGGCCGACTTCGCCAGCGAATGGGCGTCCCTCTCCTCCTCGAGCACCTCGGCCATAGCCAGGCGCCCGGCCTCAGTGGCCTCCCCTCGCGCCTCGGCCTCGGATAGTGCCGCCTCTAGCTCGGCGATTCTTTTCTTAGCCGGCTCCAACTGCCGGCTAACTCGCCGAGTCTCTTCTTGACACCCTTGGGCGATGAACACCAGGGTGTCAACCTCATGAATGTGCTGCAAGGAAAAAAGAGGAAAACACTTATGAGCTGAAAGATCTACAATACGCTCGCCGATAACTTAAAGAAAATCAGGAAAGTAGCTTACCCGAGCGGTATTACGGTAAGTACCGTCGACGACTTCTTCCAGCGGGATGTTGGCAAACTCGGCCCGGTCCGCTGGAAGCATTGCACGCCGAAACACAGCTCGTGCAACGTCGGCATCATGGATAGCCGAGCTCCCCTCGAGGATTGGGGATCCCGGCTCGCCTGACTCCTCTCGCCGGACCCTCGAAGAGCTCGGCTCCCCCGAGCTGGGGACCTCAGAGCCTCTGGCCGGCGCCGGTCCCGGGCGCCGTAGGTGAATGGGGGCCGGCCTCCCCCGCTGGGCAACGGGAGCAGGACAGAGAGGGGCCGTTGTGCCCGCGTCGCCAGCGTCCTGCGTCCGCCCCTGATCAGATACAGAGGCCCCCGCCTCCGAGCCCCTCGCCCTGGCCGATGTAGAAGCACCGGCCGACCTCGACTTCTTCCGAGGCTGGGGAATTGCCCCCCCGGCCTCGGCCTCCCGCCTCTTCAATCGGGAGAAAAGAGACGTGCTGCTGGTCGGCATGTGAGGGATGTCTGAAACCAAAAATTTTCCTAAGTATCAGACCACCGTTAGGGAAAAAGAGAGAGCAAGTAAAAACAAGGCGATGCGACTACTCTTACCCTCGGGGCGCGCCGAACTTAAGCCCACGCTTGCCAAGGCGCCCTCTCGTAGGAGCTCGGTCAGGTTGAACCCCTTCCCGAGAGCCCGCAGAGAGTCCAAAACCCTCGACTCCCTCCCCGAGGGATCGGAAAGCCTATTGAGGGCTTTCAGCCGCGGGTGCCCCCACCTCGGGTCGAACCCCCACGGCGCCTCAGACGCAAGAAAGAAAAATTTTCCCTTCCACTCATGAATAGAGGAAGGGGCACCCTGGAAGAGTGACATACCGCCCCGAAAGGCAAAGTATAGCCACCCCGCATCCGCCGGGTTTTTCTTAAATAAAAAATACCGGCGGAAAACGCTCACCGAGATCGGAATCCCGTGCCCAAGACACAAGGACAGAAACCTGATTATGGTCCTCTACGAGTTCGGAGCAAGCTGTGCTGGAACGAGTTGGTACTCTACCAGCAGGTTGCTCACGAACTCGTGAACAGGGAACCGCAAGCCGGCCCAGAGCGTCTCGCGATAGATCGCGATCCGACCTGGGGGCGGCCGCGTCACCCTGTCTTCCGGCCCTGCGGTTTCGAGACGAAACCCGGGCTGGAAGAAGAACCGGGAGCGGATCAACTCCAACTCCTCCCTCGACAGACTCGACCCCACATCCTCTGGACCAGAACCCATCCTACAGGAAAGTGGAACAAGCCGGAGGAAAAGAAAATGAAGAGGAGGGGGAAGAAGAACCCTAACTGGTACAGGGTAGAGACCTACTGGGAAGTCGCCGAAAATCGCTCCGGGCACCGTCGGCAAGATTGGGTTGAGAGGAGGAGCAAAGAAGGAGACGGCAAAGACAAAGGCAACCAAATAGAACCTTTAGGGCAGGTTCGTGGGGTTTATATAGGCCCCCCTAACGGCCTAGATCGGCGGGCTCGGTTCCCGCCCCCCGCTCGGATTGCGCCATGTGTCGGCCTCAGAAGCCGAAGCACTGTATTGAATCCAGAGCAATGAATCGAGTACGAAATCGAAGCGCCGTCCCATCGGATCTCGCGGCCTCATCATGGGTCCGAAAAACCGGACCATCTTGAAAGATGAGCGGATGCCACCCCCGCTTCCTCCGTTTAATAGGCCTCAGGGACACGTGGAGCGTCGATCTAGCCCCCGCTTTCCCTGATCGTTGTCCCACCAATACGAGAACAGAAACAACCGACCTTGGATCGTGCCACGTATTCACTTTGAGGCACGAAACGACGTACCTATTTAAGAGGGGAGCCTCGACCACGAGATTGAGGCGCCGCCTCATTGGGCCCAGGAATCCTCATCATGAGTTCTCCGAACGGAGCGACTTCGGAGATCCAAGGGGCGTTGTCCTCATTGTAGCCGCCTCGGGATGCCTAAGGGCGCAGACCCCGTCATAAGTCCGCCACCTAAAGGCGACCTCGAGGTACCAAAGAACGCAAACTCCGTCATAAAAGCTCCCGGACACGTAAGGACGCGGACGTGATTCTCTCCGACCTCGATAACCGCAAGGACATTTTCTACTTCCCGCATCCGAGCCTGCAAGCTGCTCGGACTCGGAAGTCGGGGGGTAGTGTTGAGGGAATACGGTTTTCCCCCGGTAATACAGTAACCCCGCCACTAGAAGGCCGCATGATCGCCGACCTCGGACAACTGAGGTCGGCGTCCGACCTCAGAGCCTCTGACCTGGAGAATTCCCGACCTCAAAGGTTTATCCACGTCAGCCACCTACTACGGCCGTACCCCTCAGAGGTCTGGCCAAAGGCCATACCCTGCCGCTGTCCCAGCATTTATTACGCGTGATCTCTGCAAACCCCTGGATCACTCAACAATTGATGAAAGTCTCCGTCCTACTCAACAATTAATGCATACCGCCGGCTTACTCAACAATTAATGCGCATGGCTCCAGTTATCTACGGATCCGCAACTCGTCACGGCAAGTCAGCCCAGCAGAGTCCAATCAACGATGATAAGTCCCTGATCTCGGCCATGCCTCCAACATCAATGCAATGATTCACCTGATCGTGCGCCAGTCTGAGCGGCATATCGAGCCGTACAAGCGGCCTCGTCCAATCACACCACAGGTACACCGACCCCCCTTATAAAAGGAACCTTCGCTTTTTAGAGGGGGGACAAAAAAACTAATAAACACACTTTCTTCTTCTCACATAGATTGCCCCCCTTCTGACTTGAGCGTCGGAGGGCCGGCGCCGGAAGACCCGGCCACCGGCTTTTTGCAGGCACCCCAACGGAGGACGCCACTCGCCGACGGACAGCCGCTCCGCTGCCGCTCCCCCTCCTCGACCGACGATCGCCCCCGGGTCCAATTTCCAGCAACAATATATAATACTTATTATATTTTTAATATATATATATATATATTGATGGCTTAAAAATATTTTGAAAAAAAATACAGGCTTCAATTTTTATCTAATAGAAAAGTAACTTTTTTCATATATTCTATGAGTTATTTTCATAAAATATAAAATTTTATTTTCATAAAATACTTTTTTTATTTTTTAAAAATTTCAATCAAATGAAAAACAATTTTTTATTTTATTTTATTTTGGAACCAAATGAGCCCTAATTAGACAGGTCATTGGAGACTGGTGGCTTTCACGAGGAAATAAGATGTCCACGTCTGGAAGATGAAATTGGCCTTGGATCTATTGATCTTTACCTTGCAGGCAAGCAACAGTGATGTCCAATAAATGCTCTTAAATAGAAATCTCAGTTCGTGTACCCATGTACCATAGATACGTATATAATATACCATAGAGTCGAATTTTTTCCACAAAAGCTGCGAGCAAACCATATGCGCATTGAAAAAAAATATTCTTCTATCCTTAAAAAATTAATGATCTTCCGCGAGTGTTAGAAACTAGCTCGCTTTGTGATACCAACTTTCTATATTTTCTATGCTAAAAAATATGAATTATAGATGTAAATTTAAATGATTTTCCTGGTATTTGATTGTTTCATATATTCACCGTTAACCCTTCATGAATGTGGTAATCAATTAGCTAATTGCATAAATACTTAAGTCATAACAAAAATGAGTAATTAGAGTATAAGGTGATATAAATTGAAAAAAATATATTAAAAATATAATTTAAATTATTTGTTCTGTTGATAGTACCAATGTGCTTTATATATAAGTTGAACCTCTTGACTCAAGAGAGCAAATATGGTAGAATACAGCAACAAAATTTCATCATTATAAAAAAAAAACTAGAAACCGGTATAATATAATAATAAAATTTTATTTTTTTTATATGTGGTAAATTTGAATATAACAATCGCATTCCATAATTTTTGAATGTCACTCTAAGTTGATGTATGAAGCTTGTGTATACAATATGTGACAGTTGTGATATCCAAAATCGTGCATACTATAATGGGCGAAATTATACATACTTCTGGCAACCTTAATACAATTTATTTTTGTATATATAATATTTACGTGATAGGACAATATAATTGATAGTGTTGTGTTACTTCTGGTTAAAAGGACAAATATGCTTGTAATACAATATAGGAGGTTATTTACTGTGACGTCGACAATGTTGAATCATGCTTTTGAGATATCATGGACTTTAGAAATTGATGTTATACATTTATGCAAGAAGTAATGGCTTTAACCACCCGCCTCATATTGGTCTGGGTTGGCACCTCAAGTAGGGAATCTTGCATGACTGGCCTCTTACCGTGCAGGTGGGGAAAGACCGCAAGGAAACCAGGGGTTTGATGAAAGGCAGGCATTCTTCTTCTCTTGGCTGGGAGTGGGGTCGGGGATTTAAGATTGTAGTCTTCATATTATTATAGGGTCTGATGGGAGGCAAAATGGATCGTCCAACTTTGACGTGGAGTCACCCAATTCTGGCCGAGCAGATCTCAGAGCTGAGCAGATCAGACCTCGGTCCCGCCAAGAGTTAAACCAACCTCAGACCCTACCGATAGCTGAGCTGACCTCAGCTAGAAGCCAAGCCAATCTCGAACCTCGCTGAAGACCGAGCCGACCTCAGCCGAAGACCGAGCCGACCTCGGCCAGAGGCCGAGCTGGTCTCGGAGCCTGCTGAAGGTCAAGCCGACCTCGACCCTGTCAACTTTTATCCCGTCGAAGATCCTGCGGATCCTTAAAACGAAAGGAATGGTTCCTCCCCAAGGCTTTGTATAGCCCACCTCAACGACTGTGATCAGCATGCTCGGGCAGCCGAGCAGCCAGATTATGCCACGTAGAAGATCTAGAAGCTCCCTCAGTAGTTCTTTCTGTATCGCGGTGTTAAAGGCCGGTCATTATGACGGCCGCCTCGGGGGGTGGAGCATTGATGACTATCCCCTCACATACTACCATGTAATGCCTCGGGAAGGAATACACACAACGCATTAAAGAGCTCCCTCAACCACTTTTCGTTTGGAATGACGTGGCAGATCCTCGAAACAAATCTGTAAAGATATCTCCCGAATCCTCCGCCTGCGGAATTGATTTCCGTGCTGTACGCTGCCTCCAACTAATGGCCAGCTGATCACGAATCAGCCCGAAACTTTAGGTAATGGTCAAGATCCTCACCCTATAAAAATGGGATAGAGAAGGGCCTTCGGTAAGCTATTACAAGCATTCTTAAGTCATAAGAGACCATAAAAGGCACTCAGAAACCTCTTCAAAAGCCCTGCTAACTTAGCCATTGGAGGGCCTTCGCTGGAATCTCCGGCTAAGGCTTTGTGTATATCAGATCGCAAGAGGTAGCTCCCTTTCTTTGTCCCGACTGGTGTCTTCTCGGCTTCCACCGGCGTGGCCACCCGCATGCCAAATTTCAACCACAACAGGGTCATTGACAAAGAGAAGGATTTATCAATGAGCGATTCATGAAATAGTACACACCTGTTAATAATATAATTTATTTTTAATGTCTTCACAATAAATACTTTTAGGTATCTTTCTAAATTATATCCAATGCAATATTATTAATGTTTTTGTCCTATGAATTCCGAGAGGTTACGTGAGAGCAATTTCAAGACGAGGGGGATACAAGAGATTGCACCTCAATGTAGAAATAGATGTTCAATGCTAAGTCTCAAAAGTTTTGACGATCTGGCAAATGAATATATCTTCTATTAAAATAAAAACAATTTGACAAAACCATGACATTCGCTAGTTCTTGTTAAAAGTAATGGTAATGGCCAGAATTGTAACGTTACAAATGCATGAGGAAGAGTGAGATCATAAGCCACGCAACAACTAAGACGAAACTATCTGAAATATACTATTTTTTTACTATATACATCCTTTCATATTTTACTTTTCAAATAATATATAAATAAAAGCTAATTTAATTAAAAATATATTTATTAAGTTCAATCTAAGCGGTTATAATTAATAAACACGCACTATTCATATAATTAAAATCTCTACTAACATCATTACAATTTTAACCCGCATTTAATAATATTCTGCTGTTTTTTTTTTAAGTTTCTTAAATGTTCTGCAGGTTAAAGTTCTGTCCAGTGTGTGCCAAATATGGCACGTTATTGACCTGAACCGGGCACCAATATCCGTGCAAAGATCAAACTAAAGTCTAGAAATTTTGGAGGAACCCTGAACCATCTTATTTATGACTCCTGCACGCCAATATCAGAGGTCTTTTTTTTTTTCCTTTTTTTTTTTGGCAGCTCCCCACACCATACGTACATACATGAGTAAAACCAACAAAATCAAAAAAAAGAAGCTGACTTAACAGTAGGAAACATCCGCCTGGTTCATCCAGAGAAAACTTCCAGAATGATGCGCCGCATAAAAGGCCATCCAGTCAGCGATTGTGTTTGCTTTTCGGTAAATATGTGCAGCCTTGAAAACGCCACAGTCCTTGGTCATCCTCCGTATGTCATGGATCAAAGACAACTCATTCGTCACGGTATGCCATCCGTTGATCCTCTCGATCACAAAAGTTGAGTTATCCTCCAAATAGATATACTTCGTACCTAAAGCGCGCCTCATATAGATGACACCCATGATAGCTTTAGCCAGATCACAGATATGGAAGACCAAGATCCGAGCCTCTTTTCGTTGCTACAGAGGATCGTGCTGCGAGGCACCCGAGCATCGCCAGTATACGGGCCGGGTTAGGCTCACCGGGAGTGAAGCTGTGGTCCTCCCGTCCAGAAGCAAAAAACAAAAAAATCTACCCGGCCCAAGCCCATAACCAAGCGCACCCTTGTTCCAAAGTGCCACTTGACGTGGCGTCTTATGACTGGCCCTAATTTCCTTGGCTGGGACCACTATCTTCGTGCCACGGAACACGCTTGGCGATTGCCTTGTGCAGCGTAACGGAAGTTGAGTTCCGGTGGTACCATTCCCCGCTGGACCACGGCAGGCTGGGGGCGGAGGGAGGGCGCTACGTTCCACGGCGTCGGTACGACCGGATACAACTGGATCCGATCGGAATCAAGGAACTGACCCGGAAACTGCTACAAGGTCCGGTCCAGATCTCAAACCGGTTGGGGCCGGGCAAGAATCCCGCTATAATGATGGTTTTTTTTGGTCATCTGGTTGATAGAAACAAATAGGAGCTACACAATGGAGATGGAGCTGCGCCAAATAGCTCAAACTCTTTAAACTCTGTTGAAACAAAAAAATTTAGCCATCACTTGCCAGACCAGCAAATACAGAGGAAAGATAATGGACCATAGATGGTCTTTTTTTTTTTTTTTGGGTACACCAGTTCCTCACACCATATATATACTGCCATTTAGATCAGACAAGAGGCGCTGACTAAACGAAAAGGAAATATCTGCCTGGTTTACCCAAAGAAAACCCTCCGAGTGATGCGCCGCGAAGGAGGCCACCGAGTCGGCTGCTGTGTTAGCCTCCTGGTAAACATGAGTGGCCCTGAAAGAGCCACACTCTCTAGCCATTTGTCGTATGTCAAGGAGCAAGGTCTGCCCGTCCGACTCAGGATCTCATGCACGGACCTCCTCAATCGCAGAGGCCTAGTCACCCTCCAAGTGGATGATTTAATCATATTACTATCTATCTAATAACTTTTGCTTGATTTTTATGAAGGAATTGAAGAAATGTATTTCTACCTGATGAGAAGTGATGTGATATTATTTTTTGAGCTTATGTGGAGAGTTGAATAGGTAAAATAATATCTTAATTGATTGAATAATGAAATTAAGGCCAACAATGGTAATCGTAAACCTTGCTATATAACATCTATTGCTCAATTTAGCAAGGGAAATTGTTGAGCGATGGTGCGGCATTGTGAATGCTATTAATTTGAAGCACGGGTTAGGCTTCGTTTGGAGGAGTTGTTGGCAGTAGAGTTTTTAGAAATAGAGTTTTTGGAAATAGAACTTTCTAAAGTAAAGCTTTTATAAAATGTTGCTTGTTGTTTGGTAACTACATTTCTAAAGTGTTGTACTACTTTAACATGTATTGGGTAAATAAACTAAAAAAGTACTTTTGGTATGACAAAATGACTATAAAAGACATTGCATAGTATTATACAACAAAGCACAATAAAATATAATATATATTAATACATAAATATATAATATAGTATAATATTACTGTAATGTAATATAATATTATTATAATATAATAATATAATATTATATACTATAGCATAATAATTTAATAAAATATTATAATTATTAGTGTAAATTTATTTTTTATAATATAACAAATTTTCTAGCTAGGTGATAAAATTGGTTAAATAATTATTAAAGGGACATTTTGTATAATTGTTATATTTTATCACGAGTATTTTGGTCAAAAAAACAGCTTTCTAACCGGGCCTAAAAGTGCTTTTTCGGAAAGTTTCAAAATGTAGCTTCTTCCAAAAAACTGTTTTTAACATTCTGAAAAAGCTAAAACAGCTTTTCGAAATTTTTACCAAACACCCATATTTCATCTAAAAGTGCTTTTGAAGAGCCATAAAGTGCTTTTTGGCCCTCTAAAAGCTCTCCCAAACGAAGCCTTAACACCCTGGTATAGTTGCCCAAGCTGAAGAAAAATTAAATCAGTTTTGAACCTATAGAGTTGCCATGCTCATGTCTCCAGCTGGGTCCTCTTTTTCGTTGCCCTCGAAAACCCACTACAAGGGCCTCTATGTTGTTGCAATTATAGATGATGGCCCTACTAGCATAAACACATTCTATCCTACGTTTGAATAGTGTAACCATGCACTAATCATGTCAGGCCACACCGAACTAACCTTACATATTTGACTTGGAGTAGAAAACAAACTTCTCCATCTGGATTTTCTTTAAGAGCTAAAAAACCTAACCTCCGACGGCTACTTAAAGATCTCCACACCGTCGTTCGCCTCACTGCCGTTAGGTTTTGCTAGTCGCAACCGCTAAGTCACCATCGGTTCCTTTCTTCTTCTTCTCTTGGCGTCCAACGGTCTTAGCTTACGGTCACCAAAGATTTTAGTTAAGCACTCACTAAAGTCTTAGGTTCTAATGGAGAATTTCAAAAAATTTTGGACCTATAGTTTGGTTATACTTACAAAGTAAGTAATATGATCTTTTTTCTAGATTTATCGGCAAATTATAAGATTATTATATAAATAAATTTTGAATCATACTATTCATGGTGTATGAATTTGATGAACGATATTTTATTATTGAATATGCTTTATTTTGGAATATTATAATGATGCATAATCAAAAATATTGAACTCGTTTGATTGTTTTTGACATCCCATGATTTTTTGTATTTTTGTCGAATTGGGAGATGAATTGCATAATTGTTTTGAACTCTTAGTCTGACTATATTAAGAACCCGCCAATAGGGACAATATATTAGCAATTAATTTGTCCTAAAAAGTTTTGTCACAAAAAGATGTGCGACATACCGCAAGCAGATATGCAATTCTGAAGAACTTTGTCGCAAGATGATACATGGCACACCGCGAGAAGGTATGCGGTATTATGACCCTGTTACAAGAAAAATATAATCATAGCTCATGATTGACAAGATGAATTTGATGATTTGAAAGATTTTGGATTTATGAATAAAATTTGATTTTGAGAAAAATAAATTTAGCATGTATAATATTTTGATAATGTTGCATATCTGGATTTGATTTTAAATTAATAAATTTCAAATACTTATTTTCTATAATTAATTATTTAAATTATTATATAATTAATCTAGTGGAAATGTTCTTTGTTTACTGGGCTATCTAGCTCATTATTTCATATCTTACTATTTTTACAGATTCTGAGAACTAAAATGACACGATATTATGATCGAAAGGATGACTAGAGGCAAAATTTGACGTCTTTAAATTCAAATCAAGATTTGATTAGAGTTTGATTTAAGATCTTTTAAATATTGTTGGTTCTATGAGACATTAAAATTAGACTCTAATTATTTAAATTGAACTTTAATTAACATTATTTCTTTAAATTTATTTCACTGCTTGTATATGATATCATGTTGCGATGCTTTGCATGTTCGTGAAAAGAGTTTTCTACGAATATACTGCGGTTGCTGCGATTGCTATCTCAGCAATCTCTCGGAGGCATGACATACTTAGACTCCGCTTATTTGCATAAATTAGGCAGCTTTTTTTGGCAGGTAATTTAGCAGCCGTTTTTAATGCACATGCATGATGGCAACCCCCTCCCTCAATAGTGGTATAAAAAGTTTACCAAGCCCGGTCAATAATAAAAAAGATTAATGGAATAATCAAACACCAGCGCAAAAATGGATAATAATGCTACACCACTGCATCGATGATGTTGATATGGACTCATAATAAATAACATATTCAGACACCTGGCCTCATCTCGTCCTCCACCACATGAATACATGATGCCCTCCTTTGAATGGCTTGCTAGGTCAACGGCCAAAGCCGTCAGCCACCATCCAATGTTTCCTCTATTCACCATCTTATAATCCCCATTGGAGGAAGCAGCCAGAGAGGACAATTGGAAAAATAGCTCATCTTAGTGACACATATAGGACCAACTGTCTGGTTAGGTTATCAACTACAATATTCATCCTTCTCTCTCTCTCTCTCTCTCTTCTCCAGCAAAAAACGTGAGAAGGAAAAAAAAAGTTGGAGGCGAAGAAGCAATTTAACCAACCAAGTCACTTTCAGGCCACTGGCAATCACAACAGTAATCCCAAGGAGGGTGTTGAAGCTGTAATGATGTGAAGGAGCAGCGCCCCAGCTATAGAATGAGTGAACGCAAGCCCCTCGAGGAGCTTGCATGGGAGAAGGCCAATGATATAATAATATGAACACGTAGCCCCAACTCCCCCCTCAAGCGTGCTTATCTGATCAAATGCTACAAGAAAGATTTAAGAGTGGTCAACGAGCCCTATTTATTTGCAATCAAGTAACAAGCTCTATATAATGGTCCCTTGCCTTACGTGATACAAGGACTTGTAAGTCTCGAGCACTATATCGCTGCAAATACCTCGACTAACCTTCGCCATCACTAGTAACTCCATTTAGCAATCAAGTTGTTTCAATTGGGCAATCCAAGATCAATCTAGTAGGATTTGAACTCATGACCTATTCTCTCCAGAATCACTCAAATCCCATGGAAGATCTTGAGTGTAAAAAGCCATGACAGAGAATCAGCAAAACTAGGATTAGGTCGGCTTTCGCAGTTGTCTGTTTCCACAAGGAAAAGAACCGAGCCCACCATGCTCCCGAAGCTGACTGCAAGTCTACAAATTTTATCCATGGGCAGTAGCTTTGCCCACACAGGCAGCGTGGGGTCGCCCAATCACTCCCATCCCCTTTGAAAAAAAAACTGGTGGCCAGTCTTAGTCACTGGTGGTGGTTTTGTATGGTTGGGCCCCAGCTCCACGGAGGGCTCTCGTTCAAGATTTCACAGAAAATTCAGTAACAGGACAAGTAATGCCTGATGTTGGGTGTCTAATTGATTCTACTAAGAGATGGGAAGAAAAAAATAATAATATCGTAGCCGTTTCAATCTTTTCGGCCAATTAATCAGAAGAACTAAGGGCATTTTAGAAGCGGCTTGCGTAAAGCCGAAGAGACTCGATGCTTATCTGCTTCCTCTTTTAGCTCACCGGAGGTGCAAAGTAAGTGTTTGTGTATTAGTCCATCATAAGAGCAATAACATACATCTTCCGTTAGGGCAACTCTTGCTAAATCGGGTCGAAGTTAACGTTCGGATCGGTTTAACGTACTGGGAAATTTAGCATGGTTAGATAATATGGTTCAAATTTGCCAATTTAAGATGATGGATAATGGTAAGATGCAATGCTACATGAAATTGAATTTTCTGTATATCATCCACAATTTAATTCAACCGGTTGACATATGTTCTTTATGTATCATCCAATTTATTGATATCATATTGAATTGACTAATTTAAATTTATCCATTTTTTATATTTGAATAAAATATTTATAATGAAGTGACAAATAAATGATAATTAACTCATTCATACTTTTCAATACCAAGTCAAGAATCTTAATTTTTTTTTCAAAAAAACAATATTAGGTTAGAAAAAACTTTTAGCTTCTGTTTTTTTAAATTGTTCTTAAAACATTTATAAGTCCGCTGCATGAATTTTTTTGCACATGAAAAAAAATTGAATAATGAGATTCGACTTTGAAGCATAAATTTTACTTGAGGATTTAGATAGGCAAAGATGCTGACCTAAATTTATACTTTTTTTTTTTGTAATTGTTGGACCATCCTAACTTTTTGGAGTTTCGCGTATCCTTCAATTGGTTTGACCTTATTTGCATCATTCAATTTAGAAAAATATCATATATCATCCATCATAGTATCACTTAATTCACTGATTTTACATAAAATTTGATGATTGCTTAAATGATACCTAGCCCGAACGGATGACATCAGTCTTTGTGTACGTCATTAACTTCGTTTTATATTAATGAGTTTGGTGATGATATAATAATTTGCAAAATAATTGGTAGTAGTACTCTTCAATTCATTGACTCGGGCTTTTGATTGATTCTAAATTATATTTTATATTCAATGCGTGCTAAATGGTTTCCATTTCTTGAGGGGGAAAAAAATCCTGTTTTGATTTCAAGCCAACGGTTTTGGAGCAGCAATCCAATTCATTCATTTGCTTGCCTATACAAAGAGTAGGATCCTATTCATTCGTCTGCTTGCCTCTACAAAGAGTAGGTTCCTATGCGAGAAACACACGGTGATCGCACTCGACTTCGTAGTGGTTTTCCTTCCTACTTTTTTATCTTTTGGGTTCCGCATCCCTCATGCAGCCCTTCCGCATCCAAAGGTCCAAAAAGACAAAAAAATAAAAACAAAGAAAAATCAAAAAGGCGATAGAAGCGACCCAAAACCCCCCCTCTTCAGACTCTCCAATCCCAAACACAAACCATTCGATCGCGAGCGAGGCGAGGGGCGATCGAACCATGGAGGTGGTGCCAACGACGGCCGGCGGCGGCGGCGGGATAGGCTACGCGGATTCGGTGGAATCTTCGCCCCGCTCCCGCGGCGGCGAGTCCTGGGACGAGCCCTTCCCGTCCTCCGCCGCCGCGGCCTCCCGCCTCCGCCTTATGTGCAGCTACGGCGGTCGCATCGTCCCCCGCCCCACTGACAGGTCCCTCTGCTACCTCGGCGGCGAGACACGGATCGTCGTCGTCGACCGCCAGTCCTCCCTCGCCGATCTCTCGGCCAAGCTCTCCCGGAGCCTCCTTGGCGGCCGCTCCTTCTCCCTCAAGTACCAGCTCCCCAACGAGGACCTCGACTCCCTTATCTCCGTCACCACGGACGAGGACCTGGACAACATGATCGAGGAGTACGACCGCATCCTTCAGTCATCCCCCGCTGGCGCGGCCGCCCCTGGTGGGGGTGGTGGCAACACCGTCTCCACCCGTTCCAACCGCCTTCGTCTCTTTCTCTTCCCCTCGAACCCGGACTCGGCCTCCGCCTCCTCATCGATCGGATCCCTCCTAGACGACTCCAAGTCTGAGACTTGGTTCGTCGACGCCCTCAACAGCGCCATGGGCGGCGGCATCGACGGTCTCTCCGCCGACTCCGCCTCCGTCAACTGCCTTCTCGGCCTCGAGGACGATTCCTCCACCCACTCCCGCGGCGTCGGCGTCGGCAGCGGAGGCCCTGCCGGCGGCGCCGCCTCCGAGCCCGAGCGGCTCATCCTCCCCCGCCCGGACTCCTCCGGGAAGCTCGCGCGCCACAGCCACGATGTCCACTCCGTCCCCGACTCCCCGATGCTCGACACCACCTCCTCCTTCGGGTCCACCTCCTCTGCTCCCTCTCTCTCCCATCTGCCCCCGATCCGCGTCCGCCCCGAGGATCGCCCCCCCGATCAGCGGATCGGTGGCCTCGACGACCACTTCGCCCACATGAACCTCTCCTCCGCCGCCGCCGTCTCCGGCCAGCGGCCGGACGAGGGCTACAAAGACTCGAACTTTCCTCCCCACTACCCCTCTCCTCCTCCTATTCCCCTTCCCACCGGCTCCTCCTCCACTCCCACCATCTCCCCCACCGAAAACTCCGGCCGTGTCTACTCCGACGACGATAAGTCCGACCATGGCGGCGTCCGCAAACCGCTGCCCCCTCCTCAGCCTAAGCCTACTCCGATCGACGCCCCCATCTCCGACTCCACCACCAGGTTCCGTCTCTCCTAAATCTTACTTTACTATTGCCAATTTCATATTTCTTTTTTCTTCAACTTGTTATCAAGATTCTCTCTTTTCATCTGGTTTTGGTCTTGGTCTTCGTCTAGAGCTATGTACTATCCAGACAGAGCTTCTTCCGCTGCCAGCGCCGTCAACCCGGTATCGGAACCAAGACGGGAATTGCCTGGCTCCGCCGACCCAAGCTATAGAGTTCCGATGCCGGTACCTGATTCCGGCTATGTTCTGCCACCTGTGCATCGGGAACAGCTCCAACAGCCACAGCAGCCACAGCAGCAGCAGCAGCAGCAGCAGCAGCAGCAGCAGCAGTTCATTCCGGCCAACCCCCATTACATCCACCACCCGGCCACCGGCAACGTCGTCCCCGTCTCCTCCTACTACCCCATTGCCCACCCAATTCAACAATCACAGCAGGCCCCCCATCCCTATGATTCCCAGATTCCCATGTACTTCCTGCCTGTCCGCCAGAACCCGCCACCCTACAATATTGCGGCGATGCCGCCCAATTTGGCGGACCCGGCTGCCGCAAAGCCCGCCGGGTCGCTTCCTAGGACCACCGTGAGGCCTGAATTGCCGGCAAATTTGTATAGGACTGCGGCCGCCTCCGCGCCGCCCCCTGCTGCATTGCAGCCGGCCCAGCCTCCGCCGCCTCTGATCCGTATGGCAGCCGATCAGGTCCCCCACCAGTACGCCGGAATGGGATATCATGTCATGCACCACCACCACCCATCTCAGGCCCCAGCAGCAATGGCCAATTATGGCTACGAATACGCTGACCCAGCCCATGCTCAGATGTACTACTCTCAGGCTGCTCCGCCCCCTCAGTATCATACAGTGACCTCCGCGGCGGTCATCCCTGATGCAGCGCCGGGAGATGTGAAGCAGGCTAGAGCATCATGATCACTAGTTGTTATCGAGCTCTTGGAGGGAGATTTTGGTGGTGGCGTGGGAAATATTATAGTAGGCTCTCTTTCTCCCTCTTTTAAGTCATATAAACTCTGTTATCACTCTGTTTTGATTTGATATCGGGGAGTGTCGTCCAGTATTGTCATAATGTTGTGTGTTGGTATTATGTTTGTCTATGTTGTAGGAATAAGGGGAATTGGGTGATGAAAGAGTCTACTCTGCTTGTGTTTATGCTGTCATTATTCTGCTCTTTGTGGCGTAAAGTGTTATGCTGGTCTATTGGTGTCTTTGAATAAATATACAGCAGTCCTGGAATGAGATCTCTATGTATATAAGAATAATCAACCTTCAGAAAGAACATTTTTAGCTTTTTTTTTTTTGGTTGTTGTTGTTCTAATGCAGCTAAAAGCTGCTTACGGTCAAACAAATCGCCTGCATCAAATAAACTTAATACCGGAAATTGCTTCTGATATATGCCAAAGGTTGATCGATATCTAGCCTTCTTAATGGCTGCTGGCTGAACTTGGTGAATCCTGCCACTATTTCTCCTGCCGTGAAGTGTTGGAACAACTCTTGTGGATGACCACTGAGTAGCCCAGCTCCAATGTCAAAGGAGCCCCATTTGTGTGCCTTCAATTACAAGCGACACTGATGTGATTTGGTGGTGCTGTTTAGATACAGTGGGATCCGGATATGCTCTGATATGCTAAATTGAGGAACTTTCGTAAGGCCTCTCGGTCTCTGCTCTCCCTCGAATTTTCTATTTTTCTGTAAACAATTTCTTCCAGTCTTTAGCCGAGAACATAGGGATGTGGGGTGGAGCATGCCGTTGGTACCATCCAACCTGGATTGCATCGAGAAGTGAGCACTCCTCAGGTGGGTTCCATGGATGGTCTTCCGTAATGAACGGAAGCGCCACTTGGGAGCGAGGGGTTGGAGGAATTTAGGAACTTCACGTGACGAAGTTTAAGCCTAGAAGCTATGGAGGATAACATGGTGGGGGGGTTCCACCATCTGGAAGGCGGGCCCGGATATTTATTGGAGGGTGAGATGTTCGATGGATGCCGGTTTAATCTTCCTTAGAAGCGAGGATATTTTGGTGGCCTTCTCATCTTATTTCCATCCATTCCTCTCCTTTCCGACCTTCTAGTGTGGCCTAAAAAGACCTGAGGATGTTATCAATCATATATACTTCCATATAATTGTGAGATGGAACTGTGCTATGACTTAGGTGACAGTCTTAGTTGGGTTTGGTTCCCTTTCAACCATGGTAGCCAATGAAAGATATGTGAGGTGCTTGTCCTCCAAAAGGGAGGAAAGCCTCCAGCTCCTGCGCCATTCCTCTCTCGCATATGTATCAACGGGCCTCTGAGGAAAAAAAATACTTTAAGACTCTCAAAATTAACCAGCCTTCGGTAAAAGGCTGGTAAAATGCCACTACCATCTCCAACCTCAAATCCTCCCTCCTGCTGGTGAAAGGTCTTTCAGCTCCTCCGACTGCTGTCTCAAATTCCCTCGAGAGGTTTTGAGGGAAAAGCAAGCCATGCTTTGATGTGATGAGGCAACAATGCAATGCAATCCGTCTTTGCAGACTACTTTTTTTTTTTTTTTAGTAGACTGCTTGTTATTTTTATCCTTCCACAAGTCTAAAGCAAAGTTAATCCCGGAATGGGGAGCAAAGTCATGGTGTTTCTGATGTAGATACCAGACAACCGAGCACTACTTTAAGCTTCTCTTTATTAGCATTGACTCAATGCAGTCTTTAAAAAATGGCATTCATGTATTTAAAAAAAAAAAATGAAAACCTAGGCAAGCTCGGCGCCTGATCACAGATTGTCCTGGCTATGTTCCAGCGGTTCACTTTTCGTCGACGTCTACATGCTGTGCTTCCACGGGAGGGATAATATATTATAACTTTTGCATCTTATGACACTGTGGTTGTCACGGTAAGTCAGAGACTAGTCTTTGGTCTTTTGGTAAGATCCCATATGCAATCTAAAGACGTGAAGGTGCTTTACGTTAACACAAGAAGGTGTGTTTTATTTGCATGCTTGCGTAGGCGACCTTTTGCCTTCATGCGACACGTCAACCGTGACGCTCGTTTATTGAAGTAGCACTGTATCAAATACATGTGGGAAGGGGGAGGTTTATACAGAAAGGAAAACCACTTGTTTTTTGAGTTTTTACACGTTCAAAGCATAGAATATTTCTAAGATGATCATCCAAATTAAAAATTCATCGGACGTTTAGGGCCCTAAACATTTTCACATTTTCTCCAACTTTAGCGCCCAGTTGGATTAATTTGTCTGTCATCAAGCTACAAGCACAGTGATAACATTCTTTCAACTTATAAAATTCTTGACATATAAGTTTTGTATGAACAGTATGATTTTACAAGTTATTTTTCGATCAGTAACTGAATTAGTCGATAAGTACAGGAAAATATTCATGAATTGTTCACAACACATTCAGAAAACACTCAGCGGTAGCAAATTATTGGTACGATGTTTTTGTTATCAGTCAAAAATGAAGTTTCAGTATGTTTTGCATCCCCTGCCTTTACTTGTATAAATAATACTAAATTTATTTGTTTACCTATTATATTATAAAATATATTGTTTTTCAGTCTCACATTAGCGTTATGCCGTGGTTTTTCAGATTTTGAAAATTTGCCCTAGCTTATTAATTTGGTTCAAACGGTTGAAGTAAGAATTTTTAGCAATATATAATTCAGTAAATCATTCTAAAAAGATAATAATTTATTTAACCTCCAAGAGCTTTATCATACCTCCATTTGGACTCCTCAAGGAGTAATTTACACATCCCATTCAAACGAAAAATTTGGAAATTGGTTAATATATAATAATTAATTCATTGAATTGACTTATTAGATCTTAATCAATTATTCTAATAAGGTAATAAATCTTATAATTCATTAAATTGACATTTTAGATTTTAATTTACAATAATTGATTTGCTAACGCAAAATTAGTAATCAATTATTCTAATAAGGTAGTAAATCTTATAATTCATTGAATTGACATTTTAAATCTCAATTACAATAATTAATTTGCTAGCACAAAATTAGTAAACAATTATTCTAATAAGATAATAAATCTTATAATTCATTGAATCTCAATTATAATATTTGATTTGTTGGCACAAAATTAGTAATCAATTATTACTAATTCGAAAAATTCAAACGGAAAATTTGAAAATTAGTTAATTCGTAACAACAAATTTAAGTTTGCACTTAGGCTTTTGTAAAAAATTGAATTTGTGTGATTTCTAGTGATTATATCCACTAACTAATGGTGTCAAAGAAAAGCTTGTCAAAAAGGCATGCGTGCCTAAGAAAGGCTGGTACTTAAATGAACCTAGTGCTCCACCACCGATCTGGAGCTGATCTGGCTATTATTTTTTGGATATATTAACTAGACATTCAAAATTCAATACAAATTTTAGTGTAATCTTTTGACGTAGACTTTTTGCCTTCATTCATATTTCTGTCCCTTTTTTTATAACCTTGAACTTATAGCCTCAAACACTAGTGACCACCTTAGTGCCAAACCTAAAAAATTTGATGGCCATAACTTTAGGAGGTGGCAGAACCAAATACGGTTCTGGCTCACCACATTAGGGTTGATCTCAGCCATAGATGAGAGCACCACTGAAGTTGATAACGGATCCAACCCAACTACTTCACGATATGCTACTTGCCAAAACTCAAACCGGAATTCATTCTCTTCCCACATTGAATCTTCTGCCTCCACCAGCATACCCTCTAGGACACCTGATAAAATAGACTATCATTGCATCCATAGAATCCTAGGTACCCTTTCTGAGAGGCTGTATGGCATTTATTATATAGCCAAGAGTGCCAAAGAACTCTGGGATATCCTAAAAAGCAAATATGGTTTTGATGATGCTGGGGTGAAGAGGTTCAAGGCCTCCAACTTCAATAACTTTAAGATGGTGGACTCAAAACCTATAAATGACTAAATCCATGATTTTAAAATTCTGATCCACCAACTTAGTGCTACCAATTTGGATGAATCATTCCAGGTAGTCTATTTGATAGATAAACTACCTAATTTCTGGTCTGATTTTGCTAAGACTCTGAGCCATACCTAAGGAGATCTCACCCTAACCCAAGTTTTGAATCTTATTAGAATAGAAGAGCAGCATAGGCTCAGGAGTAAAACCTCTACTGGACACAAGAATAATGCTTAGAATGTAGAGGCCCTACCTAGAAAAAATCAGAACCGACCCTTCAAAAATAAATATTATAGAAAGACACCTTAGAACCCTAGAAACCCTAACCACCACAATGGAAAACCTATCCAATCCCAGGAATAGAAGAAGAAGAAAGAGGATGGTGGTGTCTGTTTCTGTTATGTGTGTAGTCGAATCAATCATTTGTCTTCTCAGTGCTTCTATAAAAAGACCGCACCTCTTCAATCTAAGAAGAAAAGTCCATACACAACTAGTGCTCAAGTCAACATGGTGACTTCTGGTGCTAGCTCCTCTAAGATAGCTTTCAGGTCTTTTTCCTTCATTCCTGAAGTTAACACAACTTTACAAGCACTTGATTGGTGGATTGATACCGGAGCTAGTATTCATATATGTTCGGATCGCTCCTGGTTTTCTTCTTACCAGGTCTTAATGGAGGAGCTGTGATCATGGCAAACAGCTCGGAGGCATGTGTGCTAGAAGTGGGACGAGTGGACTTAAAGTTTACCTCTAGAAAAGTTCTATCCCTGCACGGCGTCCAACATGTTCCAGTTGTTAGGAGAAATCTCATTAGTGGTTCTTTACTTGTCCAACAAGGCTATCGTCTTATTTTTGAGTCCAATAAAATTATAATTTCTCATGATGTAATGTTTATTGAAAAATATTTCTAAGTGAAGGATTGTTTAAGTTGAATAAAATAGCTCTTTCAGTAAATAAAAATTCTTTGATTATGAATATAGAACCTCCTTCTATTTGGCATGGTAGATTAGGTCACGTAAATTTTTAATTCAATTAAGCAACTTATGAACCTAAATCTAATACCAAAAAGTAATTTTAAGAACCATAAGAAATGTCAAATTTGTGTAGAAGCCAAACTTCCTAGGAAGCCTTTTAAATCTGTTAATAGGGATTCAGATCAATTAAAGTTGATCTATAGTGATGTTTGTGACTCGGATAGAACTTCTAAGAGAGGTAACAGATACTTTGTGACCTTCATAGATGATCTATCTAAGTTCTGTTACATCTACCTAATTAAAACCAAAGATGAGGTGCTTAATAAATTTAAGATTTTTAAGATCGAAGTTAAGAACCAACAGGAGAAGAAAATTAAAATTCTTAGATCAGATCGGGGAGGTGAATATACATCAAATGACATAACTCAATTTTGTGAAGATCATGAAATCATTCATGAAGTGACTGCATCCTATTCTCCCTAATCAAATGGAGTAGCAGAAAGAAAGAATAGGACTTTAATGGATATGGTTAACTCCATGCTTATAAGCACAGGAGTACGAGAGAATTTATGGGGGGAAGCTCTAGTTTCAGCCTGTTATATCCTCAATAGGATTCTTTCCAAAAATAATGATCTAACCCCATATGAAGTTTGAAAACATAGAAAACCTAATCTTAGCTATTTGAAAGTGTGGGGGTGCTTGAAAAATAAAAATACCTAATTTTAAAAGAAAAAAATAGGACCTAAAATAGTGGATGCGATATTCATAAGATATGCAGCCAATGGTAATGCCAATAGATTTCTGGTGATTAATTCAAAAAAAAACAATATTAGCAATAACACCATCATAGAAGCCAGAGATGCAACATATTTTGAAGACAACTTTCTATTTAGGACTAGAGTAGATAGTGGTATAGCTAGTAGCGCTAGTAGAATAAGGACAAGTGAAATAGAAGTAGAAGCAGAACCTAGGAGGAGTAAGAGATCCAGGATAGAGAAAATATTTGGAGATGACTTATGTACCTTTCTTATAGAAGACTCTCCAACTACCTTTGAGGATGCAATGAAATTCTTGGATTCATCTTTTTAGAGAGAAGCTGTGGACAATGAGATGCAGTCAATTATTCAAAATCATACTTGGAAATTGACTGATCTTCCTCATGGCTATAAAACTATAGGGTGCAAATGGATCTTTAAGAAAAAACTTAGACTTGATGGCTCTGTAGATAAATTTAAGGCTAGATTAGTTGCCAAGGATTTTACTCAGAGATCTGGGGTAGATTTCTTTGATGTCTATGCACTTGTAGCTAGGATTACCACTATTAGGGTCTTTATAGCATTAGCCTCCATCCATAGATTAGTAATTCATCAGATGGATGTCAAGACAGCTTTTCTAAATGGAGACTTAAATGAAAAAATCTATATGAACCAGCTAGAGAGATTTGTAATCCCAGGCCAAAAAAATAAAGTTTGCAGACTAGTCAGATATCTCTATGGTCTTAAACAAGCACCTAAGCAATAGCACTTGAAATTTGATGAAACCATGATGACATTTAGATTTAAAATCAATAGCACAGACGAATATGCATATCATAAGAGAGTTGGATACAAATTTATGATCTTGTGCCTCTATGTAGATGATATACTGATCTTTGGGACAGATTTTCAGATAGTTGATGAAGTAAAACAATTCTGAAGTCATAAGTTTGATATGAAAGACTTGGAACAAGCTGACTTAATTTTAAATACCAAAATAATTAAAAGTGTAAATAGAATTGAGTTATCCCAAAGTCATTATGTTGACAAGATACTCAATAAATTTAATTATTCCGATTGTCAACCTGTCTTTACTCTCTTTGATCCCTCTACACAGCTTAAGAAAAACTTAGAAATTCCTATCCTTCAAAGCCTATATGCTCAAATCATAGGCTTACTAGGATTCTTAGCAAACTACACCAGACCAGACATAGCATATGCTGTAAATAGACTTAGTAGATATACTATTAATCCAAATAGAGATCACTGGACAGCATTAGAGAGGATCCTTAGGTATCTTAATGGTACCAAGTTCTATAGTTTGCACTTTAATAAGTTTCTTGCTGTTCTATAAGACTATAGTGATGTCAACTAGATCAGCGATACCTTAGATGTTAAATCCATCATAGGATAAATTTTTCTCCTAAAAGGTGCTGCTGTGTCTTGAAAATCCACCAAACAAACCTTAATATCTAGAAGTACCATGGAGTCTGAACTAATTGCCTTAGACACCACTAGCATTGAGGCTGAGTGGCTTAGAGATCTACTAATAGACATTTCTATAGATGAGTCATCTTTACCACCTGTCTTCTTACATTGTGACTGTAAATCTGCTATAGATAAGTGCAACCAAGAAAATGCTAATGTAAAAATGAACAGGCATTTAAAAGTGCGTCATAAATCATTAAGATATAAATTGAAAAATAACATTATTGCTCTGAATTTTGTAAAATTAGAAAATAATTTGACTGATCAGCTTACAAAAGATTTATCTAAAACAGTGGTTCTAGAGTTGTCGAGAGGGATAAGGCTTAGCCCATAAAGATAGATCACCACGGTGGGAACCCAACCTTAAAAGGTTTGATGGATAGAAACAAACCGAAGTGTGACTAAGAGGAGCACTATTTTATGTTTTCCTCATCCCCATGGCGCTAGTGCTCATAAAAGCAAGCGGTAGGATGAGTTTATTTATATAACTCTTAATGAGTCCGAGACCCAAGAGGCAGGAGCTTCCTTGCTAGCTTTCTTATTAGGACGCACCTATATGTGCAGTCGTGAGGCCGCGATTATGGAAAAAGGAAGATTCCCTAAAAAGCACATAATAGATACCTGCGCATGCCCATATTAGCGCAACCTGCTTAGAACCCAGATCGAGCTATATTATGTATGCTATTGATTTATTCTGAGCCATGGACCGAGATTCAAGGTTAAGACCACTTTGACTCCACAGATATAATCAATTGTCACTAAGTGAAGGTTCAAACCGAAAGATACCTACACCTATTACATAATATAAGATATCCAACATTTTGTTTTGATTTTAAAATTATTTAAAAATTAATTTTTGTGAGGGATTGTGAGAAAAATTAAATATACATGCGGTCTTTTAGGGCTACATGCACATTTGAAAGCTTGCATGTTTGAAAAAAAGGTGCGCTTGCCTGGCATCCCGTTGGGAATAAATGGGCACGTGCAGTGGGCACAAACTGTAGTCCGTTGGCACACGTTGCCAGCATTTGCGGAATTAATCTTCTAGCCGCGTTGGAATTTAGCAGAACGCCCGATCGGGCGTTCGCAAAATCATCGCAGATGCGTTCGTAAAAAGACTGTTTTGCCCCTGTAATTACCCCTATAAATACCCCTCAATTTCATCTCTTTCAAAATACGAAAAAATAGAGAAAAATACTGAAAAAATTCTGAAGAAAAGTTCTTCCTCCTCTTAGGCACTTGTGATTTTTATTTTTGTTTTGTTATATTTTATTCTTTTTCTTTCGTTCTTCGTTAGATCTGCAAGTCCGATCGGATTTGTTTTGACTTTTTCCAAGACGTACCGAAGAAGAAGTTGTAGAGTCGTCATATCTCAAAGAAGGATTGTCGGGAGACCCGTACGTGGGGGTAAACACTTCTTTGGAACAACGTATACGCGCTTCGACCTGCTTTTAATCAGGCTATTTTCTCTAACTTATATTTTTAATTTAATATTAGTAGATATGTAGGATTTGCAATTTTGTGATTTAATTTTATTAAATGAATAGATTTATTTTGTGTTAGAATAGATTTCTTTTGTGTTAAAATAAAATTATTTTGATGTCGAATAATATATATATATATATATATATATAGTATTCCCTATAAAGATTTTCCATTAATTGTAATTTTAGATTCATTGTTTATTTAGATAATATATTGCTAACAAGAATGGCTGCCACTAATCAAACACAGTCATCAACAGCTCCAGTTCTTACTTTGGTTGCCATCAGTAGCGCATCAGTAGCCCACATTCAAGGATAAATAAGAGATATAGTGTTCCTTTTCACATTCACAAATCACAATCAACCTTGGTTAACAAAAAACGGCAGCAGCTGAAAACTATCCTTGGAGGAAAATGAAAACAGATTACTTTGTTCAGAGTTCTTCTATACTGAAAACCAGGGGCGGCCCAAAACATTTGGGGGCCTAAGGCGAACTCACAAAAGAAGGCCTTTTTTTTAAATGATGAAAATTTTTTAATAAATATAAAATAATTTAAAATTTTATTTAAAAATAACTCGTTTAGCTTTTTGAGATGCAAAATTACTAATCAAATTTTTATACTCAAGATTCATTAAAATATTATTTTCAATCGATAATATAGCTAATCCATTTAATCTTTCTTGTGACATAGTTGACCGCAAATAAGATCCAAAAAAATCACAACCAACCGACAATTAGACCCAAAAAAATAATTGTAGTGTCTCTAACTTGAATAAATCAAAATTAATTGGATCAAAAAATTAACCAGTTGGCCATATATTCTCTTGGCTTTTTTTCATTATTATATAACATTAAATGCAATAAGCCAATAACAACAATATGGCATATGAAAGAAATCCTCTTTATAGACAATTGTTCGGTGATCACAGAACTATTAGATAATAAAATAACAATCAACATATACTTCCATGTGATGATGTGAAATAGTTAGTGAATACTGAATAGTGATTAGTCAATATAAAAGTGGCACCGTATAAAACTCACCACTGCGGTCTACGGCACTGCCTGGGATTTGATTTTGCCTTTGCCCTTTGGCCTGGGAATTGGGATTTGGGAATGGATGCTCACGGAGGAGCCGACGAGGCCGGAGCGGCGGAGCCCGGAGGTCGGAGGCTCGGAGCTAGAGAGGAGATCCGGCCGGTGGCTCGCCACTCGCCGCCGTGACGCCGTCGCCGGGTTCTTGCCTTCTTGGAGTTGGAGCCGGAGGAGGAGGACGATGGCCTTTAGAAGTTTAGAGGCTACAGCGGAGCCGAGGAGCCGGAGGCCGGAGGCTGGAGGTCGGAGGAGCCGAGCAGAGCTGGAGAGCAGATCCGGACTCCGGAGTCCGAAGGCCGAAGCAGGGGCGGTCGAGCCTCAAGCCGTCGACGGTCGAGCCTCCCGGCAGAGAAGGGAACTAGGGAAGGGCCGAAGAACTGAAGTGAAGAAGCACTGAGGGCCGAGGGGAGAGCCGGAGAGGAGAACGGAAGGTACGCTCTGTTTTTTTTTTTTTTTTTTGCTTTGAAGGGTTCTGCCGTTTAGCAAAAAAAAAAAGCACTCGCGGGTGGAGAAGGGGGGAGAGTCGGAGAGAAGGGGAAGGACCGTTGCCTGTCTCAGCTATCGTAGGCTCGTAGCCATGCCGTCGCCCAGCCGTAGCCTGTCTCAGCAGCTGAGCAGCATAGCCGTCGCCTCGTCAGGGAGATGGCAGATGGGGATTGCGATCTGCGGACCCACTGTAGCGGGGGCCAGCAGCATAGCCATCGCCCGTCACCCACTCACCCTGCTACTCTGGCTCTACCAGCTTTCGGATGTGAAAGCTCACAAAAAAAAAAAAAAAGACTCTCCACGAGTCCACGGGGGCGGGGGCCTTCAATGAGCCGGAGGCCTTAGGCGACCGCCTCGGTCGCCTAAGGCTCGAGCCGGCACTGCTGAAAACAACATGCTATGGTTCAATTTTGGCGGTCGCCTAAGGCTCGAGCCGGCACTACTGAAAACAACATGCTATGGTTCAATTTTCTGATGCAATTGATCTTGGATGCCACCAAATGCAGGCTGCTTCTCGTTGCCCATTCTCGTTAAGCCAATCAGTTGGCAGAGGCTTGCACAGGCAATAACGAGCTCTTCTCGTTCAAAGTCCAGACCAGGTCCGACACATAACCATGCTTAGAAGAAGAAAAGAAATTTTTTTTTTATAGAAAACATGAATAAGTTAAAAAAAGCCTGTGGCTGGGGGATGTCGGCATCCTGCACTTCGAGAAACAGTTCACATCGCAAACCTATCATGGCCAGCCGGATATCCCAGCTTCCGATCTAAACTTGCCTCGCAAGCGAAACCATGTGTAAGCTTGCACGCATGTACAGTCACCATTATGAGCTCCTCAACGTGTTCGTCCTCTTTTTCTAAGACACTTCTCAGTCATCTTGGCACCAGCTCACAAACATGTGACTTGCTTGAAATAACCTCGATTGCCAGGACCCAGAAGAACCGAGGGACAACGTGCGCCCCCACTTGCAGTTGTGAAACAACGAAGAGGTGAGCGTCTCTCAAGGTCGCCATTGATAAGTATTTGTCTATCTGATCATGTCTCACCTGCCTCGTGGTAATTAAGTGGTACAGAGATGCAATGGAGCCAACTCGAGCTTACCTATGTCAAAATCCTTCCGAGTTGTTGAATCCGAGTTGATCGTGAGAACCACTTAATTAAGAAGACTTTTAAGCGGAATCTGAGTCTCTATTCATTTTGTTATCCAGGTAGTCTTAAAGCTTGGATTGCATGTAGAGGGACTTAGTAGTGCGTCTCAAACTGGACTAAATTTCTTAAAAGAATAATCTAGACTTGTTTGGTTGCTGAAAAATTTTATAAAATCTTCCGAGTGGGATCTTCAGTCTTGAAGGGCTAGTTTATAGAGTTTGGAGCCGGCAGTCAATTCTTAATATTAAGAGATAGTTAATCCATTTTTTGAGATAATTCAACTTATTCTCGAAAAACAGGAATTAGTGATGCTTTGTGCTTTCCGAATTCCTTGCATGGCTTGAATTCAAACAGGAGAGCAAACATGTAAGCTTGCTGATAAGGTTGTTCATTATGAGATGAGAAGCTTTATTAACTTGCAATCTTATAAACCATGCTATCTCACGCCATCTATTATTGGGTGCGTTTGGCATTGGCCAAAGAAAACACTCGGCAGCTTGAGCCATATATTGTTCTTGGCCCTCGGTGACGGCCCGGTCTGAACTGCGATTGGACCCATTTCCCTTTTGCATCCAAAACTTAGGAAAATTCCATCTGGAGTCCGACTCTTTCTGCATTCGACGCGTCCTGGGGACAGCCTCCGCATCGTGTTCGTGTCATCCGCTTTTCTTTATCGTATGGAGAGACGACAGATGGGGCTCATCCTTTGCTCCGTGATATATGGTTGATGGTGAGGGAGGGGTGTACTTTTCAGGCTAGGCATATATACCGTGAGGCAAATGGGGCAGCTGATTGGGTGGCGTCGTATGTGGCGAACCACTCAGGAAGCACCCTATGGGTTGGGGTGGATGACTTGCCCGGTGCATTCCGGGACCTTTTGTTTGCAGATTCTGCTGGGTGTATTCGTACCCGTGTAGTATGATATGCCCGTTGCTAGCAAAAAAAAAAGAGACGACAGAGCTCGTCAGTTGGGATCCCGTCACCGCACGGTAATTTTCTAGCCCATTCTTTTTTTTAAAATATTTTTTTTTTGCCGCTAAGATAGATAATTCATATTCCGATCCACAAAGTGCTACCGGCGTGGCTGGCCATAAAGACGGCCATCCAGTCCGCAATTCTGTTAGCTTCTCTAAATATATGCTTAGTTTGAATAGCTCCTTCATCCCTTACCATCATTTAGATGTTTCGAAGCAGTGGATGTTTGCAATCGACAGTCTTCGAATCTCTTTGGATCCAACTGACTCTTTTAACGGCTTCGATAGATCTCTGTGAGCTAATGCTGAAATATTTAACACAGAGACCACATCAATGTTTTCTTCCGCTTACGACAGGAAACGAAAGTGGCCTCGTCCAATCGTGCTTTTGCTTGCTGCTTCAGATGCTTCCGAGCATTATTTCAGCCACGAATCAAAAAGCTTGCCATATTGGTGTGGTTAGAAAAACAAGCACAATCAGCTAGATGAGGGCTTTTTGGGCATATACTTTTAGTTGGTAAGTGCTTTTTGGGCATGCTTGGTTCGATTTGATTGCGCGGAATAGCATGGTTCTGCTTTCTTTTATTCTTTCCTTTTCTCTTCTTTTTTCTTTTTATTTTTTTTAGCATCCGCTTTTGGTCAATTTTAACAATTCTTTTGAGTCATGTCATGGCCAACGACGAGCTAGTTATATGCACCTTTAAGTGTTTACTTGGCTAATGAAAGTTAGTGTTGCAAGCAAAACTTAATATATTATATATATATAAGACGGTTGCTATGATGCTATCAAGACTCAATATTTATGGATCCAAGCAATTTTTTGTGAAGTAGTTGAGATTTTTTTTTTCTTCGGGTAAACAAACAGTTGAGATTTCATTTCAACATTTCAATCTTTTTCCTACGACAAGAAGCATGCAAAAATGATAACTTTTATTTAAACCACCTTTCAATTTGTCACTTTCTACCAATGAAATATGCTTCATGTATCCTAGTAAAAGAAAATAATCTGAACATGATTAATTAATTAATTAGTAAAAGATGATGTTTTGTGTGTGTTAGTTCTCAGATTTTGTCTGTTGATTGCTTCACATCGAAGAACAAGATGTATTCCTACCAATAAAAAGAAAAAGGAAAAAGAATAAAGTGTCTTGCGTAGTTGAAGAGAAAGATTAGCATTTTCGGCTGCTAACGGGGTGGTATCACCGCATAATCACGGTAGGGGAATTTATCAACGTAACGTGGATGGCCGCTAAAAAAAAAAAGAAAAAAAAAAGAAGAGAGCAAAAAACAAAAACAAAAACAAAAATAGCTATACTACTAAAATCTAATATGGAGATACAAGGACGAACATGACCCTTGAGACAATGTGAGATCGGTGCGTGCCGAAGACCTTCAAATGGTCTTCTAGTTTTGTTCTTTTTGTTAAAGCAGGCGTTTCATATAATTCAAGTATGGATTTACTTAATAAAATCAGAAAACAATAAATTTTGGAGTATTTTGGGCAACTCCTTCTTTCGGCCCATAGGGTACTCTGGAGTGATAGACGAC
The DNA here is from genome assembly GCF_009389715.1 of Phoenix dactylifera. Taxonomy (NCBI): domain Eukaryota; kingdom Viridiplantae; phylum Streptophyta; class Magnoliopsida; order Arecales; family Arecaceae; genus Phoenix; species Phoenix dactylifera. The sequence continues at coordinate 6,012,074 of NC_052399.1, forward strand.
ATAAGAAATCATCCAGTCCATGGCTTTATTCACCTCTCTGAATATATACCTAGTCTGAAAGGCCACAACGTCCCTCAACATAACTCAAATATCTCGAAGTAGGAGGTGTCCCTCTCTATCATCACTTGGGCCATCCTGGATTCAGTTGATCATCATTGTCGAGTCATCCTCTAATATAACCGAGATAGTATGTAGCACGCGCGCTCAAGTGGCCTGCTCATATGGCCCTCTATAAAAAGAAACCATCCGGATTCCCTACATGGGCTTTCCTGGTTTGGGCCTCATTAAGAATAATGCCCACATCCCCCAGCGCCAGAGGATAACGATTTAAAGTTCAAAAATCTCTCTCCTCGACTCTCGCAGCCAAATCCCACCGCTTGGGCGCCAATAAATTAACACATGTCCGAGCTCTCCTCACTCCAGCACTCGACCTCTCTCTCTCTCTCTGGGCGGTTTCTTGTGAAGCTCTCGGTGTCCTGCGGAGGAAGGGTTTGCGTCTCTCCCCTTTTCAGCCTTCAATTTCTTCTTCTTTTCCCACAGATAGGGCTTACCGGTTGTCTTTTCTTTTCCTACAGTAACGGTTCGTTTGTCTTGGGTTTTGTTGGCCGCTTTTGGCTTTTTAGTGTTGGATTGAAGGGTGGCATTTGAATTACGCTGGGGAACCTGCAGAAAGGAAAGACATAATGCGAACTTGTTGGTTGCTGAGTTCTCGCCGAAGGGTAAAGGCTGTGTTCTTTCTTACGCGATAATAATCACAGCGATTTGGGCTTTCGATTATCGTGACTTCTACTCTCTGTTACTCATAGTTTTCTCCGAATTGGAAAATGGTTGGTCCTTAGTGTAACAGGAGTTGTGATGGTCGGTTTTCAATTTTTGAGATCTTGTTGCAATCCCTTCGTTATGTTGCTGCCTGATGCATCATGCTCAAGTGTTCCTTTTGATGGAAAGTTTTAGGTCAATCTGCAGAAAATCCTTTTTTGGGATCCTTTTCCACCTTAAAAATCTTTATTTATTTATTTTGGTACAATGGCGACTTACACGCGACCAACTTATCCAATTCTGTATGAATTTCCCCGTTATTCTTGAACTTGACCAATACTTCGGGGGAATTTTTCTTCTTTATTTTTTTCTTGTAGATTTCTTCTGGAAGTACTTCTCTTCCGGAAAGAGTTCTCTTTTACGTTTCCATATTAATAAGCATTTTGTTTTCAGCCTGAATGAGGCATATGTACATCTAGCAAAATCCAGTACCAAAAATTCTTGGTATGCTGTATGCAGATGGTACTCAACCTCATTCACTTTCTCTCTTCTTGACCTAGATCCCTATCATAACTCAAGACCTCACCCAAAAAGGATAGCAGGAAGGTGTTATTTAGGGTTCCTTGTCCTATACTCAAGGTCTACCCAGTGCAGAACTGATATGGGACTAAACACATGCCTGCACAGGCCCTTACATACTCTCCTATTTAAGCCCTGGTATCCTCATTAGGATAAAGGTCCAAGTCAATTCAAATCTAATTACAGGTATTACTTTTTTAATCACAAACACCACAATTATTGGTAGTCAAACAAAATGGGCCCATGCTGTAGTGTTCCCTAGTCCACATGGGCAATGGGTCGGATCCGCTCTAATATCATTTGTTGCAACCTAGGACCTTATCTAAAAAAGCTAATTGGAAGATGTTATTTGGATTCCTTTGGATAAGTATCCAAGATATATCCAATGCATAGCCGATGCTTACGTAAGACTAAATATACACATGCATAGGTCCTCACAATCTCCCTTTTAATTCTCTCTAACTTTTCCCCTAACTTCTCTAACAAGATCTACCTTCTCCCATTGAGTGATTCATATTTTTTGTTTTCCTTCTTCAACTAATTGATCCTGAATTTTTGCTTTCTCCTATTCTTAGTGCGGCATCACATGATCGGAATGTGACTTTCTCTCATATTCCTATTTATATGACAGTTTTCCATTTTATTCCTGCTTAAAATACTCAGCCTTTGCAAGAATATGTTAAATTATAATTTTAGACTTCGCTCATAATCTTTTTCTCAGCTTTGAAAAACTTAAGCTTCCTCACCCAAATTGTCATTGTTTCTCCAGATTTCTAATCCTTTTTCCTTAATTCACAGATCGTACTTTCCAACAAAGATAGCCTAAGGATTGCGTTCTCTGACACTTTGGACAACTATTGTGAAAAGTCTGCAGTCTTATGGACAAATATTGAGCAAATGCATATTATTTTAGTCAGCAACTTGTTTTCCAAGACGAATCAAATGCTCGAAAGGACATAAACAAATATTTTTAACAGCTTAGTTGTGGTAAAGGAGGGAGGTTTGTATGCATCAATCATGTCTCCTCTTTAAACCATGAGAGCGGACTAAAGGTTGGTTTGTTGATGAGTTGAAAAGGCTTGTCAGGATTACAACCCTAAAGGAATCAAGGTGAAGGGAAAAGAGAGAAGAAAGGAAGGACAGATGATGGGCCATTCTTGTTTTTGTTAAAAAAATGTGGAATTCAAGGGGGCTTTGATTTGGCCAAAATGAAAAGAAAAGAAGAGAAGAATTTTGGTAGGCAGGCGCACATACAACCCAAAGGCTGAAGCTAATTGATGTTCAGGCAACACCTGCCCTAAGGACTAAAGCATAAGGGCATAAGGCAAAGCCTAGAGTATCTCCATTGCAGGGTAATGCAATTGCAGAAAGTTATTATGAAAATAATTTTAACAATGGGGGAGCATGAATTATTAGATTTTGGTGTTTTTGCTATATTGCACTCTTTAACTATAGAAATCATAGAAAGTTTCATTGGAATATGAAATTTTTTGAATCATAAATATCATTTTTAAAGTGTGAAGGGGTAGGGGCTGACCATTATCATGGACAATAAAGAGGATGTTATGGGAAGAATTAGGGTTTTTTGGTGGTTTTTCCCCCTTTGTTGTATAAAAGGTATTGGTTGTCTCCTTATGGATATCTCTTGAATACTCAACCTTATAGAGAGAGAGAGAGAGAGAGAGAGAGAGAGGTGGATGTGTATGTGATTCATTATTATTAGGATCTAGTAGAGCCTCATACCCATTCCCAAGTGATTTTGTTGATTAGGCCAATTTAGCTACAATCAATTAGCATAAGGGTGTGTTTGGTCAGTGGAAGTTGGGCTCTAGAATGAGAATGAGTGACTCCCACTCCAGTCATTTGGTTTGGAGGAGTACCATTCCAATTCCCATTCTAGGAGGGGAATGGGAATGCCTCAACCCCCCAAAACGCAATCCTAACTCTCCTAGAAGTATTCAAATCCCATTTCGCTAGGTTTACTTAAAAATTATTTTCCAAAAATACCCTTATATTTAATTGATTTTTTAAAATAATACTTAAAACCATTGCGCTTTCGATTCTGATTCTGATTCTAGTTATGAACCAAATGCGTTAGGGAATATGGTCATTCCGATTCCCATTCCAATCCATTTCAATTCTGATTCCAATTCTAGTCACTAACCAAACGTACCCTAAAGTTATCTAGCGAGCTTGATGTCCTTTGTACTTAATTTGACTTGTCGAAGTAGTCCAAACTTCCATGACTTCCTCAATTTCAACCATTACTTCAAATTATGGAGCTCGTTTTTGTACCCCCAAAAAATGTGGAACTGATTTTTATAAGTATTGGTAATTTTTTCTTGTAATCCAAACTTTGCAAGGGCATGTTTGGAATCTTTAGTGTTCAGAAATCTACTTTTGTAGGTATTGGATATTAGTGGTTAGATCAAAATAAAGTCTATTGGACATTTCATGCAAAATTTTAGAGGCTTCCCCCTGATTCTCTCTTATTTTGATATATATGTCATGACAGGAACATATGAGGGAGATTCAACTAGGTTCTCACACAGTGCAATCTCATGGAGTTAAAGTGGCAAAAATACATAAGTACGACTGGTTTGTTGTCGTTTTACTTATGATGATGGTGGTTACTTTGAATGTTATCCATCCATTTTACCGCTTTGTTGGAAAAGATATGATAACAGATCTGAAATTCCCACTGAAAAGTAACACCGTGCCAGTATGGGCTGTTCCAGTAGGTTTCTTCATGTCTTTTTCTCAAGTTGCTATTCTTTATGAAATCAAGGCAGTATTGTGATCTACAGCAACTTATTTTCTTATTCTATCTGTGTTGTACTTTTAGATCATTTCAGTCTTGTTGCCGGCTGCTGTTTTTCTTGCTGTATATTTTCTTAGGAGAGATGTTTATGATCTGCATCATGCAATACTAGGTAGTTCTCGATCTCCATCTCCTTGATATGATAAGAAATTCTTCTTTTAACTGCCATTGATGGCAAAGTTTACACTTTCAGTTCATGTGTTTTAATTATGTGCAAGATCAGGCCTCCTTTTCTCCGTGCTGATAACTGGAGTCATAACCGATGCACTTAAGGATGCAGTTGGGAGACCTCGTCCTGACTTTTACTGGCGCTGTTTTCCTGATGGAAAGGAGGTTTGATTCTCATCCCATCTTTTATTTTTCATGTAAAAATAATTTTGTTCTTGGCGGTTATTCCCTTTATGTCTTTTTTATCAGCGTGCTTGATCAGAAAACTATTTGCTTGTGCATTTGTTTCAGTTGTATGATCAAGTGACGGAAAATGTTATTTGTCATGGAGATAAAAGTCTCTTAAAGGATGGACACAAGAGTTTTCCTAGTGGTCATACTTCATGTAAGAAATATTGTGCCTAATTTCTTTCCTTCTTTTGCCACATTTAATGAAAAATGAATCTTTATTGTTCACTATGTGATGGAAATGCTATTCCAGTGTTAGATAATGTGCTTTTACTACTTTGCAAAGGTGCCTTCCTTTCCAGAGGTAATCCAATCTGAAATAATCGTGATGAACTTTCATGGTTATGTGTATGATGTATACTGACTGCTATTAATGGTTCAACTTGTATATTTATTGCAAATGGAAAGTTATTGGTAGCTTACTTTCTGTCAAATAAAGATATTATAGATAAAGAAAACAGTTTAATGACATAACCATGACACAAAATTCAATTACCTACATATATATGCTTTGTGCTCATTTTACTTGGATCTGAATGTTGGATGATTTTCAGTCATCATATACTCAATTTGAACACCTGTATTAATGGAAAAAAAAACAAAAATATGGTTTTGTGCAGGGTCCTTTGCAGGTCTTGGTTTTCTTGCATTATATTTGTCAGGGAAAATCAAAGCATTTGATCAAAGGGGTCATGTGGCAAAACTTGGCATTGTATTTCTTCCTCTACTTCTTGCATCCCTTATTGGAATATCAAGAGTGGATGACTATCGGCATCATTGGCAGGATGTCTTTGCTGGCGGTATTCTAGGTTTGTGTTCTTGAATTGGTCAGCTTGCGAATTTATAACTGTTAGCAGTTTATGGGCAATAATGCTCCTTCATGCCTGGCCTAATTACCACCTACAACATATTCCTGCAGGTATTATAATGGCTGCATTTTGTTATTTGCAGTTCTACCCTGCCCCTTATCATACTGATGGTAATAATCTATATGCATAATTCTAAATGTCAATGCAATTGCCATTGTTTTATAGAAGTACTCATATTTCAGTGACACAGACAGATTTAACTATAAAAAAACTTAGTGGTGCTTTGTTTTAATATCCTGTTTACTGGACTTAAATGGTGCTCTTTCAACATCCTGATTAATGGGCTTATTACTAGTTCATTTAGAGCATGTTTGGTGTTGTTATTTTTTAAATTTTTTTGATACATAAGAATGATATTTGAGGTTAGCAGCATTTGTTTAAAGCCTTAGGTCAATTGAACCCCCCCAAGGAGTGCAACTGTGTAGTTGGGATTCATGAGAGCTAGGTATGGTCCCATATTCTGGTGATGATTGTTGGACCGGGCAACCATGTCATGAGCGAATGTTGGGAGTTGATAAGATATATGGTTCGAGAGTTTGATGAGATGTATGGATCAGAGGACTTCCAGATATTAGACTTGTGGGATACTCAAGCAGCGGGTCCTGGTCATGAGCCCCGCCCTTTGCTATAGGGAGGAAGACAACTTTTATCATAACTCATGACTAGTTCAATTAATGGCATAAACAAGGACTCCTTTGGTATGCGAAAGAATAAAAAAAATATATAGTAAAAAAAGTTTTAAACAAACTTTTTGTTTGATTGAAGTTTTTTTAAAAAATTAAAAATAGTATTTTCATACAAATAAGATTCTCATATTTTATGATAAAAAAATATATTAGAAATATAGAAAATCTACATTTCTGCCGAGATTTTTTTTTCCAAAACTACTTTTAAGCATCAAAATACAGAAATAAAATTATTTGTTTTATTAAAAATATAATAGATATTTCATACAACTTTTCTAAAAAAATTAAATACTCAACCAAACATAAGCCATTTTGTAATAGTTACTTTCTTATAGTCAATCAAACATACTAAAATCATTTTTCAGGGATTCAAATCTCACATGTATTGCTTTATCATGTATAGAAAAGAAATGTGATTCAAATCTGTTGCTGCACTTATTACAATTCAATTAATAAGGTCTCTCATGTCTCTCCTGTCTTCAAGAATTCTGGCCACAAAAATCCGCAACAGAGTAACATGGTAGAATAGGCCGCTCTCTACTTTCTTCGTCTCCTGTTGCTCCTATGAGAGCAGGAACCCAAAGACCTCATCTTTATTTTTCTCCAAAGGCACGCATTCTAACCAAAAGATTATATATATATATATATATATATATATATATATATATATATATCTCACAATCCACGAGATCATTTGCAAGAAACAATCAGAACATCAAATAACGACCAATATATCTTTCGAAAGGCGTCAATATACCAAAAAAATAAAAAAACCTAACCAACAGAATTCAAACCTACAGATATCATCAAATAGATTACGACAAAGACTAAAACAACAAGAAACAAAAACAATCACATCTACAAGATAATCCGCATCCCTATCTCCAAGAAACTGCGATCATCACACAGATCTAAAACTACTTAGAATCAAACCCAGCAAGGATCACGAGATTAAGTACCATCTCTGACTTCCGCTTCCGAAAACTCGATCTAATGTAAAATTCGCCAAGAAGACACGAAAAAGAATCCCCGAAAGAGATCGGACGATCGAATGAGAGGGGAAGGCGGGCAGATCCATGTCTGTATTGTGGAAGGTGCAAGCATGGCATAATCAGATGGAGGATTTCCAATCAGCAGTAACAGATTATATAGGTCTTAGAACATTCTTTTTTGTTATATTCATGTCTTGTTACACTTTAATTGAACGGTGTGAATTTGTACTTAATATCTGTGCTGATTTTCTTTGATTTTATCTTGTTTTGCCTCACTTTGTCTTCTTGCAGCATCTAGGCTACCACCATGACAATCGAGATTTTATTGAATCTGTCATGTGATGTTTAAGTCGCATCCTTGTTATGCTTGTTTTCTTTCCATACATGGTTTGGAATATTAGCATGCACATATTTTATTAGTTGATCTGTACCTGGTTTGCACCTATCGGTATGATAACAACCTGCCTCTCAGAATCTTGGTTTATTGTTTTTATTTGGGTCATAATATTGCTCCATGTCATAGTGCCTTGACTAAGTATCTTATAATATGTGCTCAGTTATTGTGGTAAACATTATCATTGGTCTGGTTCGTTTGTCTTGTAGAGATCTGCATGGTGGCCAAAAAGAATTTCTTGGCCAGCGGTCATGCATTGATCTCTCTTATCCTTCCACATGGATGTGCACCAGCTTTCTAAGATTTAAAAAACAAAGTAGAGCCCCTTCATAAGGTTTGCTTGGTTATAATGTTTGAGATGATGCTACTTGATAATTATTGTCAGGTAGTTCTTGAAGGTTTTGTTGTTGTCGGTGGCGGTGGGCCGCTGTAGGAAGCTATCTAAGATGGTTTTCCATATATGACAGGAGTCTTTAAGTCTAGGCTTAATATCAGAATAATTATTCCTTGTGGAGTTTGTGCCTGCGGAAAGTGCTGATTGGATTGGATAAGATCAAGCCAGCACATGAAACCTAACTTCTGAGGATCACAATATTCTAATTGTATATTTTCTTGTGTCATTGGAAAGCTAGTTGAGATGCCATCTAGTTTGCATCTTTTCTGGTTATTAGTTAGCCAGTGCAACCCACTATGAGCTTGTATTGTAAGTTTTCCATCTGGTATTTTTTCTTGTTAAGCTCATCATCATAGAGGATCTTCCAACATCAACATTGCAACTCGAGGCTCTGTGTCCTAGGTCTATCTTCTTGCATGCCACTTCTATGGTTGCTGATGAAGCATATTATTGCCTCCTGCATTACCATCTCAGCTTACATGGGAAGTTACCTCACTGCGAATATCATTCCTTTATAACTCTGCTTATCTAGTTCTTTGATGCATCATTGTAGGAGCGATCGCTTCACTTGCACCGTTGAGTTCCTTCTCATTTTCTTATGGACTTAATATTCAGCCTCCACTTTTGATTGTGATCCTGGCTGACCAGGTGGCTTGATATAGGATTCTGTTTGCTCTGAATTATGCTAAAAAGAAAGAGGTGGGGGATTTTATGCATGTCTTAGTTTAACAAAATTTCTGTTAAGGTTGTTTTTTAGGTTCTTATGTAAATATTTAAGGGAATTAGAAATGAGGATGATATATTTTTGAGAACTAACACAGTCATTTTGGTTGGACATCCAAGGAAGTATTCAACCTTTTCTGTAGCATGATGGTTTAAAGTTTTAGCAGGAACTGAAACTAATTAATCCATAACCAATCCAATGGGTGGCCTAAATTAGGTAGTTTATATAGCCTATCAGCCTAATTTGATGTATTTTTCATCAACTTGATTGATGATATTACTTGTGGGTTTTACAGATTGGTCTTTAAGAAGTATTTTTAATCAATGCATGATAAAACTTGGATTTTGCAAATTTTGAGAAAGAGATGGAAACATTTGATTGTTGGATACTTCTATGGATAAGGCTTTGTTTAAGATGCACATTAAACATTTTCATTTGGGTGCTCTGTCTGTTTTTCACATGAGCCTTATGGAACTGTCTTGCCTGTTCCTCTGTGATGCCAAACTAGAGCAAAGATGTAATCAGGTTCGATGTTGTACATCAGCAACTAGGAAGTATTTGCTAAGAACACAGATTGGCCACCTGACTAGGAATTTCCAACCTATAGGTGCCTCAGAAAAGTGAATCACTGCTTATTACTCTGACCTTGGCTCAAGCCTTAGGTAGGCCTTGATTTTCCAAGCAAATGGCAACACGGAAAGCGCTACACCAGTCCTCTTTCTTGCCAAAACTCTGTTCTAATATTCAACGTTTCAACTACAGATTTGGATAAACGAATCATGAGAAAATTTCAAAGCCATAACTTTCTCAGCCTTCAAGTTGTAAGTGTAGCCTAGGTTGCATGGGAGAGGGGAGAGGGAGTAACTGTTTGTGTCCGATGTTAGTTGAGGATGTAATTTCTGTTTTGGAAATTGAGGCAGATTGTCTGGCATCATTGGTTTTTGTTAAGAAATCTTTAACTGCTCGATCAATCCTTGTCAAGCACTGTATCTAATATCTCTTTTATGGGGATTCAATCTTGTGTTAAATTTTGCAGTTATATCTTGAGAAAGTCTCGTATGGATGTTGGTAGTATTTAAAGCTCTCAAGAAGATTATAAATTGTAGTTATCACCACTCTGCCCTGCCTGACACCCTGTGTGCTTATACTTTGGAAGTTTCACATTGATTTTCTGAGTTTCTTTTCCGTGCAACCTCTCTCTTTATCATCTTTTCCTTTTTCCCCCCCTTCACGTCCCAATAATGTTGTGTGATTCACATTCATTCCAAGGGCTGGATTTTTTATTGTTTTAGAGAGAGTAGTAGAGGAGTGTGGAGTTTAAAATTTCTATACAAAAAATAGTTATTTATTGATGTGCTTGTATGTTAAGAAAAGAACATAAAGAAGCATTATAAGGAAAAAAAAATAAAGAAGCATGATAAGGAGAAAAAAGGAAAGCCTCCAGTTTCTCAAAGATGCGAGGTTTAATCCTGCTTGCAAGAAGGCAAACAGTTTCTGCTTTCCTCCAAAGACAACCTCTCGAATAGGGAGTGTGCAATTCTTCACGTTGCTCTCCAGACTTGTCCAGGATGATGCCGAAGCCAGGATTATTTCTAGGGTTGACTATTTCTTATAATACTATTTGATGTTCCATACCCTTCGCTTTTTTGGCTCCATTATTTATGGATCTAGCCCAATGCTAATTCAACAGCAGAGGGAGAAAGAAAACAAAATGGATACTAATAAAATGATAACTGTACAATGTCATTTGTTTGTGAAGTTCAAATTTTCACATGCATTTATCTGTAACCGCCCTTCATTATTGACACCATGATTTTGGACTTGTGCTGATTATTTTTCTTCCCATCTCTGAAGAGACTGAGAAATCCATTGATGGTACACTTGTGGTGGCTCATAATATTTTTTGGTTTAGCTATTGATTAGCTGATGACGTCATAGTTGATAAGTAATATATTCTATTTTCTACTTTGTTGTATGTTGTCTTCTGTGTGGTCATCATCCACCCGTCCCCGGTCTCTCTCTCATGCTTGTGTCGGTAAAGAGCAATAAACTAAATTAATATCGGGCATGACTAAACTAATTTTTTGTATTATGAGAGGATATTCTGTTACATGGATGGATCTCCTCTACAGTGGAGCAAAGATCCATCAGATGACTATAATCATCTGTGCTTGACTAAGATCTCCTGCACCGACATCATTGAGAATTGTCATTATACTTATGACAAAGTTAAGCTAATTCTGTGAGTGATTTCTTGAAAGTATTCCTGAGCGATCATCTAATAACATTGCTTTGTCGTGAAGGTTGGGGACCGTATGCGTACTTCCAGATGTTGGAGGAGCCACGAACCAGCGGCAATGCAACTAATGCGTCAAACCAGCAACCTGAAGGTAGCAATAACAACAGGTTACCTGGAGCACATCACGATAATAGGACTGAAGCAAACGATTTAGAGTCTGGTAGGTCGTGAAGTAATGCTGTACTCTGACCAAGTAGAACTGTTGACATTTACAGATAGCACCTCTAACTTGTCTCTTGTATATATGTGCAACTGCAAGGCTAATCGTGGAAAAAGAAAGGAGTGTTCAATCATGTTAGTTACGAACTAGTGCAGGAATTCTGACGAACTTGTAGTAACTGTTCTTCCTATGGAGTTTCCAAATGAATTGCTTGCTCTTGTACAGAAGCCTGATTCCCTGGTAGCAAAATGGCTTTAAAGCTCTTCTTCCAGAGCCCTTATTAATTTATGCTTATTTAATGTTTATTTGGATAAGAATCCCAAATCAGCTGTGCAGTTGCTGATCATTGCGAATTTGAAGGTCATCTGTTTCTGTGAACTTAAGGGCATTCCTTCCAGAGCCCTTAAGCATGTTTACTTCTATGTCCAACCTATTTGGTATTGGACCATTTAATTTATGGTTAGCTTTATCCACATAGCGTGTTTTGCATCTTTGGGTTGTTTATAATGTCTGGAACAAGCATCATTAACCTTAATATTCCATGGCTGCACATAATATCTAAGATACTGTATCATGAAAATGCCCCATTAGATTGCTTTTGAGAACCTTATCGTGCAAGCTCATTAGCAATCACATCTCCTCTTTAGACTTTTTTTTCTTTCCTGATGCAAGAATAGACGTCTTTGCTAATGTGCTTGCTTCATGAGCTTCTTAAAAGCAATCTAATAGTGCGTTTTCATCGTACGGTATCTAATATCTTGTTGTTTTCGATTTTTAATTAATTGATTTAGTCGTCTGGCATAATGATTAGGCTTGCAGCGTCAGGCTTTTACGGGCTTGCAGATTCTGGATTGAATCGTGCTGGGCCGGAGTTATGGGCCAGGCCCATTTTGACCTCCTTATGGCACTTTGCCGCGCTCAATACTTGGCCTTGTTTACAGTTGTTAACCCCTTGCCGCCACCCACAAAAACGGAAAAAATAATAATAATAAAAAAAGCCCTTTCCGCTTTTATTTGGAGAGGGTGTGTCCCGTTCACATCTCGCGAGCTCGTCAGCTTTCAAATTTCAAACGGGTCGTGCTCGACCGAACGTCACAATAGCGACCTGTGTCTCCCAGCCTCGCTCCCACTAACCTAGGATAGGGTCACCCGACGGTAAGTGTAAGACCAAATGGACGACGGTAAGCCAGCCTGCCTGCGGCTTCGAGTGGACATAAATAAACGGAGGCCGCCTCCCTCCCGAGCGCCGCCCTGTCTTTCCTTCCCACTCTTTTCTGCGTCGTGCCAGGGAGGGAGAGGAATCTCTCTTGTTCTTCGGCCTTCTAATCGCGTTAGCACGGAACTCCAAGTCCAGCAGCGTCGTTTACTCTCCCGGTGATATAACGGTTTCTATTTTCCACTCCCTGGTAAAACCGACAATTCCCTTCGCCACTTCTTTTCTTTCCCCGTCTCCTCTTCTACTTCACTTGTAGCTGCTCCGAGTTCGCCAGATCTCTCTCTCGCTCTCCCTTCTAAATAAATAAAAAAAATTCTCTCTCCCAGGAGTGTAAGGTCACCTCATCTCTCATTCATCAACTTCTTTTTGTTTTTATTGCAATCTTTTAGATTTATAAAGAAATGATCGCAGTGATGTTGGTTTCTTTCTGCACCACCTCAGGAATCCCTTTCTTGTTTCCCGCCGGAACCTGTAGTTATGATTCTTTTCTTCCTAATCTCTCTCTCTAGTGAAAACTTATTATCATTCTTTTACCTATCGAGTTTTTTAATCTGGTTGATTAGGTCTAGTGGAATCTAGGTTTTCTGTTTTCTTGATTTTAATTATGAATATGATGTGATTGGATTTATTCCGAGTATTTAGATGTGTGTTATTTTCTGTGCTTTGGATGATTTCTTGAGAACTTGGTGCCTGAATTTTCTGATTCATTTTCTGTTATCGTCATTGATGTGAACTGCTTTCTTGTTGCAAAAAAGTCGGTGAGATGCTTGCGATGTTTAAGAAATTATAGATAACCTACCGGGGGGTGCGGGGTGGGGAGGTAGTGGTTTGTGGATATTAGGCTCTGTCTATGTTGACTTCAGTTGAATGGTGTGAATAAAGAAGTCGGGAACTCACAGTGACAACATGTTTCCTATACCTAATCTTGCTGAAAGATTATTGAAGCCTTTGATTATGAAATTGAATACCTTAACTATTGTTTCAGAATTTCTGAAGGACTTCAAGCACTTAGTGGAAGCCTTTGTATTGACTAGGACTATCTTAAAATTATTATTATTATTATTATTATTATTATTATTATTATTATTATTATTATTATTCTGGACCTTACTGCAGGCTAAAGACATTACAGTCTGCTTACAAGTTAGGTGATGCATTGTAGTTATTTATTTTAATAAGATTCACAAACAAACAAATAGCTCCATACTCACTATGGATGTTCAGGTATAAGATCCATGGGTCATCTCACGTGGAGGGAAATACATTTGGAATCATATGTTTGAGGTGCTTATAAGGTTATCCAGTTATAGTTGGATGGCCAACCATATACTTGTATATAACATCAAGATCCATTTTACCGATGTATCGAAATTTTCCAACATCTTTAGACTCTACAATATTCATTGGTTGTGTTATGGGATAATGCCTGTAGAGCAATTTGCTAGTCTGATCATGAGAAGGAAGAAAAAGTCCAATATCTGAAAATCTAGCAACTAAATAAAACGTGGATGCACCACCACCACCATCACTAAATACTCTTTCCAAGGGTCCATCCATGCATTCCAAAGCCACCAATCCACGTACGTTACCTTTCGGTTATTCATGTGCCACTCACATGCTAAAAGCTGCCTGGCTTTGTCCTTAGGACTATTGTTTAGGGCCAGGTTTGGTCCAAGCCCACCTGGTATTTCAATCGAGCCTCAGTTAAGACATGCACATGTCTTGAATTGTTTGGTCTGGGCATCAGTTGGCCCAATTATTGGTGCTAGTTGATAGCCTATTCAGTCTCTTATACTACGTCCTCTTGACCTTTGTTTAATCAGAGACTACATTTTATGTTTTCGTCAATGCATAGGATGCTAGTATGTGGTAGCTTAGAGTCCAAACATCCCTTACCTAAGGTTCAAACATAGCATCTTGCTTTGAGTAAATTATATCGATTTTAGAAAGTCCAATATAATGATAGGTTTTGTCATAATTTGGGCTATATGAGGCCATGATAGTGAGTTATGCTAATTCATATTGCCACCAGCATGTCTGTGTAACTGGGTGGATTTGTATTTAAACTGATGCTGCTTGGTCCAACTGAATGAAATGGTGTTTAGACCACAAAAAATGGATTACATGTAATTTTGGTTTAACATTTTGCCTAGTGTTGGCGTTATATGGGACTTGAGTAGGTAATCTTAGGCCCCCTATAATTGATGGGGTTATTCGTCATATTTTAAAAATATTGAGAAATATGTTATCTAGCATGTTTATATTCAATATTCTAACAGAAATTTGGTGAATTTGATGGTGGCTTCAGCATCTAAAGATCTTGCTAAAATTAAATTTGACATTTGAAGGGGCTCATAGGATGTGACTGTTTATGTCAAATTTCAAAAGTATCATTTGTTGTGGTTGCTGTAGGTGTACCTATAGTAGTTTGAGGTAAGTTGTAATTTAAACATGTGAGAAAGATGAAACCGACAATGTTGTGGATGATCTTTCTTTCACTATTGAGAATTTAAGATAGTAACAATTAACCTGGTCTCTCTGTGTCCAGGGACCAGTGGGATATTTTGCTTTCTAGCCTCCTATGTGCAGGCTATATGCACACATGCACAAGAATTAGGCACACACATTGCATCTTATTAGCTATTTGGAGGAAGTGATGATGATGGTGTCATTTCTTCTTCTTTTTTTTGGGTATTTGTTTGGGTTTAACATTTATGAAAATACATTCATATTTTATTTTTGAAGGATTATAAAACGTTTACTTTTAAGAATTTTAAACTTGTTTGGGTGATCGGCAACATAGGGTGATTATTTTGAAAAGGAGAGCACTAGATGCTCAGCTAAAAGGTCGCAGGTATTAGAGAAATGGAATGTGGTTGATGATGGGGAACTTCTGGAGTAGTGATTCATCTACCAGAGTAAAACTTGATATCACTATTTACGTACTCTTGAAAATTTCAAAGATATTTTAAGTCGTTGAACTTTAATCTTCAAATGCACTCAAGACGCTAAGAGGTCATGATATCATAAACATCATGTCTTCATTCGAGTTTACTTTTGTGCAAGGTTTTAAAATTTGGTTGTGGTGCCCTAGGTATGGTTTTGGTTTCAGCAATTTTATCGTCATATGGACTAAAGATTCTGAGAGGTTATGATTCATAAAATTTGTCTTCATTTAAGTTTACTTTTGTGCAAGATTTTAAAATCGGTTTTAGTCCCCCACATAGAGTTTAGTGTCAGCAGTTTCACTCGAATTTTAGGAGTTTGTCATAAAGTCAAAAAAATCAAAAATTAAAAAGAATTTAAAGATCAAGAAAGTTATTTTATAATATTTTATAGTGTTTTAAGTTATCTGGTATCATAGTTTATGTATTTTGGGTAATTGTAGGCTGAAATTAAACTTTATTGAAGCTTAATGCATTAGATATATAACATGGATGTACTAGTCTATTGGTAAAACACACCAAATATCACTCAAACAAGCACAAATTAACAAGACAAATATACGAGTATAAAATTAATTACATATATGAACTATAAACGCTTCGATACATGCTGTGCAACTTAAATCCTACATATTGTGATGTCGATTATAACTTAAAGACACAAGTGACAATTGCATCTGAACCACCATCATAATAAAGCTTAGATGAGAATAAATAGATTAGATCATTAGAGCCTTAGATAAATGCGTGATTGTATTGTAATGAATATTAGTAAACATTAAACATATATCTACTTGTTAAACAAAAAAAAAGGGAGGAAAAACTTTTTTAGGTTTTTTTTTTGGCTGAAACTGATTGAAACTGAACATTCCTGTCAGTTTTGATTCGGTCTCATTTGAAACTGACCTGTTTCAGCCGAAACTTCAAACCTTGTTTCTATGGTATTCTTGCACCTTTTTTTCTTAATGCGAAATGAAAAGATCTTAGTCTATGGCCCCTATTATTTTTGACCATCACGGCCACTTCCTGCCTTCTTCCCGTTTCTGTTAATAACATGATTAACAGTTATTTCTGAATTATATAATCGTTTCTTTTTTCTGAATTTATTTTTTATTCACCTACCAGTGCAGGATTATGGCAGATATTCGGTTGGGTGCTCATACTATAAAATCCCATGGAATGAAAGTGGCAAGGTTCCACATGCATGACTGGATTATTCTACTCCTCCTTGGGGTCTTAGAAATCATACTAAATGTTATAGACCCTTTTTATCGCTTTGTGGGGAAAGACATGATGACTGATCTGAAATACCCACTAAAAAGTAACACAGTGCCATTTTGGGCTGTTCCAGTATGTTCTTGCTTCTGACTAACTAATATCAAGTCTGGACTAGAGTTGATCTGGATCTTTTACTTGTGGTACTTAATTTATGTATTGTAACATAAAAATACCCTCTTCTTTTGTCACAGGTGATCGGAATTGTATTGCCTGCTGTGGTCTTCATTGGGATATACTTCAAAAGAAGGGATGTGTATGATTTGCATCATGCAATACTGGGTAAATCTACTTTTATTGGCCCTATTATTTTAGAATAGGTGCATTTTTGTAGTATATTAATGGATTTGCCACTTAATTATTGACATTTGCAAACAGGCCTTCTGTATTCTGTGCTTATAACTGCAGTGATTACCGATGCAATCAAGGATGCCGTTGGTCGACCTCGGCCAGACTTTTTCTGGCGTTGTTTCCCTGATGGAAAAGAGGTGGGTCATTATTCTTGCGACCATCCTTCATTTTTTTTGGTAAATAAATTCTTATCCTGGAAATCCCTATATATGTTTCTTGCTGTCCTGCATTGCATAGCCTAAACAGCTACAGTTGATCCACATGTCATGTATAGGTCTATGATAATGTCACAACAAATGTTATATGTCATGGAGAAAAGAGTGTTATCAAGGAAGGGCACAAAAGTTTTCCAAGCGGTCATTCTTCATGTAAGTGAAACAATCAGTGTCCGCTTATTGTAGGTTGCTACTTTGACGATCTTTACTGTTGATTATGTAACTTGCAACATGGCTTATGTTTTGGTGACTTCTTGCCATATCTGATATCATGTCACATTGTACTCCTGATGTGGATTATAATAATATCCAATTATCTGCTAGTTCACTTATTTAATATATTATATATAAATCATATATTTTTTGTCTATCTTACCTGTGTTGATGTCGCTGTTTTAGTTAATATGCAACATGAGGCGGGGTAAGAGGTTGCATGTTGGTCCATTTCATATAGTTCAACTGTCTGGAACTTCTATTTAGCCCATTAGGGCCCAGCATTGCCCTTAACTAAGTCTCCTCAAATCCACATTGAAACAGTTCACAAGTGTTGATAAGTGGATTGGTTGCATAGAGCCATTTATTGCTCTGTGCTTCATTGGCCACAAAGAACCTGTTTCTTTTGTTGTTAATGATGGGTTTGATTTTATACTACTTTAGCTATGGCATTTGCAAAGAATATTAACATGTCAGATGAAAGGCTTTTTGGGGTTTCTTTGGGGGGGGTGGGGAAGGGATTTGAATATCAAATATACAATGTGCTCACTTAATATTTAGATAGCATCTACCTTTTTTATGGAGCTGTCATCAAAGACCAGCTAGCAGTTCTTCATGCTTTTTTAAGCCATTTATAACATACTAAACTTGGACAATCATGTGAATAGATAAATTTCATTCAACCCAAAACATATAAGCGTTGCCTATGCATGCTTCCAGTAAAGATCATATGGTGAAAAATAAGTATCTAATTATAATGTATTTTTCGATCGCATTTCTGGAGTCTTTTAATGCATGTTGATGCCTTAATAATGTTAAATGTGTTGATTTTGTCTGCTTTGCATATTAAAAATGGTGAAGAATGAGTGCATATTATCTATTTCTATAGTCGATGAGTTTCTAAGCTTGTACGATATTGAGCTTATTTGGCATCATGAATGTCTTATGCTGCACTTGGCTTGTGCTTGAAAAGGCAGTTGAAGATCCTCTTGCTTTTCAGAGTACTAATCGTTTGTAAATTAGAATTTTATGGGATCATTTCATATTCTGTTTTTTGCATTATTGGTTTATATAGTAATGGGTACTAATGTGCTTCCCATCCATGCATATGCAGGTTCATTTGCAGGCCTAGGTTTTCTTGCATGGTATCTTTCTGGGAAAATCCAAGCTTTTGATCGCAGAGGCCACATTGCCAAACTTTGCATTCTGTTTCTTCCTCTACTTTGTGCATCACTTGTGGCAATTTCTCGAGTGGATGATTACTGGCATCATTGGCAAGATGTATTTGCTGGTGGCCTTTTAGGTTTGCATCTCTAGGATTGATCATTATGGATGGTGTACTATTCTTTTTGCATTTCTTTATCATCTGTTGAGACCTTAATTGGTTTTTGCAGGATTCGTAGTTGCTTCATTTTGTTATCTGCAATTCTTCCCACCACCTTATGATGTAGATGGTATGTTTTCCATATCCTTGATTTGCTCCTTGTGCATCTATATCATTAAATGTTCTGGTTCTTTTTCTTCCTTGTGGGCCAAGTTCTAGCCATACTTAACTAGATATTGAAGTATTCTTGGGAAGTAATTTATATAAAAAATTATAATATTGTTTTTTGGATAGAAATGCTAAAAGCATAACCTTTTTTGTTTATTTGTTGGGAATGCCTTTGCTCTGTAATTACTTTTGGCATCTTGATTTCAATATAACGAGGGCTCAGGGTTGGTCAATTGCATTATAGAAATGTTAATTATTGTGGGTAGTGGCTTTCTAGAGGCTTAAAAGACAACTCATGAGATAATTATTAGACTTTGAAATTCTTTTTCGATCAGCAGAAATAGTTATTTGTGCAAAATATGTTCTAGCTCAGTTGATGGGAATATATGCACTTCTGTAGTGATGGGACCAGACCGAACTTATATGCTAAAGAAGAAAGAGGACAGCTGATGTGATGCTGTTATATTAGACAACTGAAGAATGTTGGAATAATTGAAAAAAATTTAATAGATGAATCTCCTAATAGCAGAAAGTTGCCAATCTAGCTGGAAATATATGGCACGAAGGAATTAAACAAGATGGATGCGATATATCTTTGCATCTAGCTGAACTCTTTATTATTCTAAATTGTACCTAAATTTTAATCAAAATCTATGCATTTTTCTGATTTTGAAAAATCTTTGTTTCTAGTTGAAGTATTCATGAATACGGAGTTGTATTTATGTCCAATACATCCATAGAATAAAAAGACTAGTTTGCTTTCTGCATTGAGTCGATCTATATCTTTTTATAAGCTCTTATACTTTTCCACCTTGTCCATCTAACCTTGAAATCAAAACCACTATGTATATACCATCTCCACATTGTCCACTATTGACATCTCTATAGCTACTCCCCTTTAGTTCCCGGTCTCCAAGGGAGAGATATAAGAGAAGTGCCCCAGGCAAAAGTTGGGGTGTTTTGTCTACTTACATATATATGTAAAAGAATCACTGAGCATATAAATCTTCATCTGCCCCTCTCCATGTCTCCATGGCTCACAGCATGCACCTTGTTATGTTTCCCACAAAAGTGAGAGTTCAGGTTCTGAAATTCTTAAATTTCTATATGATATCAGGACCCAGACGCCTCCATCTAGTGTGAGAAACCATTCCATGCTGTGAGCCCTCACCCCTTTCAGTGTTCCTTTCTTTTTACTTTATACCTTTCACGAAATCACTACCACCCATCAGTGAAAAAAGTCCTTCCTCTAATATCAGTTGTGCAAATTTTAGTATATGTGAGGGGAAAGGGATATGAATTATAGATGTAAAAAAGGACTACTTTAGCCTAATGGTAATAGCTTTGTATTGGATGACTAACCTTTGATTCTGATGCTTTGGTTGCTCATATGATGGCCATAGCAAGGCAATTGTGTTATCCAAATATTTGTTACATGCTTTGTTTAAGTGTGCCCAGAGCGCCTTTTTTCGTTAGGCAACATCAAGACGTACGCAATGCATTTACCTACATATTTTTCTGTATGGTAATAATTGTATCAAGATCACTTTTCTCTGGGTTGTGCATTTGTTGCAGCCTCCCATTGGAACTGTTTTTTGATGTTGTGGAGAGATTGCCATGTACCAAATGAACAATATGGCCAGCCAACTTATGCATCAATTAGTGTGATCTTTCATAATGTATATTTAGTATGCCATATTGGCCCATGGATTGCATAGGGGTTCCGATATGGTATAGAAATAAAATTCCAGTGTCCATACATAGAGTTGAACATAGTCAAACAAGAAATTGAAAGATTTCGTTGAAATTGTTCGTTTGGAAATTTGTGGCAACATTGGGATGGCAGACGTGGATATAACTATACATTTTCAGGTGCAGTTATTATAAGCATAGGAATGACTTCACATCCACTGCAAAACTTAGAGGTGGGGGGTTGAAAACTGTAAACTTAAAATGTTGGATGTAATATAGGAAGCTTAAAATCCCTGTCTACAAAGATCACATACTTTGAAGCCTCTTGCTTATGCATCAAAACCTCCCAGATATGATCTTAGTGGCCTAATACCATATGTTGATTTTGGTGACTTGACATGTATGCTTGGGGTCCCCAAACGTGTTAATTTTCCATACATAGGCCTAAACTGTATAATATAACCACATATATATATCTTCTTGTATACATCCACATCACTAAGCAAAGAAATAGAATATCCGAGCCTTCAAACATGGTCTTTCTACCAGCCAAGACGTAAATAAGGGTGAAAACATTACAATGGCAAATGGAGGTGCTTGATTTATGTTAAGAGCCTATCAAAAAATCCAGGCGATTAGATGGATGGGCTCAAGAGTACACAAGCACTACAAGAGTTCTTAACCTATGCGATGTGGGACTATTATTCCTCAACACCCCTTCTCACGTATAGAGCCTGAGGAACGAAACCCGGAATGAGGGGCGACACATAGATTAATAAGTGGGAGCATGGAAGTTTTTGTAAGCAAGGAGGATCGCTGGCTCTGATAGCATGTTAAGATCCTATCTAAAAACCTGGGTGATCTGATGGATTGGCCCAAGAGTATATAAGCACCACAAGAGTTCTTAATGTATCCGATGTGGGACTTTTATTTCTCAACAGTATATTATAAATAACAAACCCCCCGGTGAGCAAATTGTACAGCAGGATGGTGATGCATGGACAAGTCATTTTGAGGCATATGGCTGGAATGTATTTAAGATATATGAATTTCAGGAATATTGGCTCTATCTAAAGGCTTGGAATGGGCAAAGGATGCAGGATATAAAAGTCTGGGCTGAAACAGATGCTAAAACAGAGGTCAACTTTCGGAATGAATATTTTGCATGAACTCATAAGTTCATTCTACATCTTTGGGACGTTGTTGGTCAGCTCAAGGATTTTGCATACCTTAGGGTGAGCAAATACACGGCTGATTGACTGGCAGACTGGAAAGAAGTCAGATGGTAGATGGTTGGAAATCTGGGCTTTGTCTTGATATGATGAGTTATAAGATTTGGGGGGGAGTGTACATAGTAATCTGTGTTGCAGACGGTTGAGTTAATTAGAAAGACAAAATAAAATCAAAATAAAGTTAATAACAAGGAATACAGGTCTATTGTCAGAGCTAGTTAGAGTCTTGTTGATCTGCAGCTTGTTCCAATGTCATCCACCTGGCTGCTTACGAGGTGCATAATTGTCAAATAATGCATGTCATCAACACAATGTTTTTGTATGAACAGTTTGTTGAGCTGTTAAATATCCAAGGCATCATGACATGTCTACTTTTATAAGTATTTTATAGGACATCTATAGCTTTTTAGGCAAAACATTGTCGATGCTATCACATGATAGCTTGAAACATCAGAATAATGGAACTAATATAGCATTGCTTATACTTCATTTGTCTCAAACCTTCTCCTTTGGCACATCAGTTGTTTTTTTACTTCAGAAGTCCTTTGTCATTTGATTCTTTTAAGTGCAGGTTGGGGGCCTTTTGCATATTTCCAGATGTTGGCAGAGACGGGCAATAATATTCAGGGGTCAACTAATACAAATCCTCTTACTTCACGACCATCAGAGGTTGAAACTGTTTATGTTCAATCCGAGCAACAAGTTGGGATTTACATGCGAGACATAAACCCAACTCTAGACGCAATGGAAACTGGCAGGAGAGATTAATTTCGGACACCGGAGGTAACATGAAATCCTCTCTAGAAAATGGGGGTCAGTTGGTTTCCTAATCTTTCCAGTCCTGTATTCTCTTTTCACAATGTATAAAGTTTCCTCAGTGTGATTGTAAGCATGCAGAGTTTGCAAACCCTACGCTGTCTTGGCTCCTTGCAAGGAAAGATGCAGTGTGATAGATTGTAGCGAGAAAAGCATTGTAATAGGAGTCGCATGTATGTGAAATGCAGAAGCTGTAGCTATATGCAATTGATTTTTTTTTTTTTGTTTGGATGCATGCAACTACAGTTTTTGCAGCTCAATATTTGTTGTAGGTATGTTGCAATTGGAATTTGCAAGTATAAAAAAGCTATCATGGTTGGATAAAACAGAACAGGTATTTTCATCGTTTAAATACGAAGGTAATGTTATCCTCCATCCCTGTACTTATGTTAATATAAATATACTATCATCCTAAAGTAAATAAATATGAAAATTAAAATAATTCTATTTGTAATACGTAATGGATCTCGCCAAGGATTGAAATTTTAATCATCCTCCATGGCTGCGTGCCCGATAATTATGTTATACAATTTGAGGACATCAATCTTCGACCATTTGGTTGAAGAACTAAGAGTAGACTCATCAATCAGGGTTCTCCAGAGCACGAGATTTTGATAGACCAACTTGTTCTAAACGTACTCGTTATGAACGGTGTCCGAAGTAATTGTATTTCTCAGGCATTTTAAAAACACTTCATGCGCGCATGTTGCAAGCGAGTGATCCATGTATCTTCTGGTCTCCTTGGAGGATGAGGAGGGGAGCAGACCTTAAAGTACTTGTCAATTAGGTAGCCTTGATGATGATGTGACTGTCCATCTCATATGCATCTCCACGTAGGCTTGCACCCACTGAGATTGAGCATTCTCATGTGTGTGTTTTTTTTTTTTTTTTTTTTTTGGTGAGGTGAAAATGAGCATGCTCATGCGGATGCATGCGAAGGATGCCTACAATGGTGACTTCATCAAGCTAGCCTCGATGAGTTGGATCATATGTAATAGCTCGGATGCTCTATGGTGGTGCTCCAAGTTATTCCATCCTCCTCTGGCGGTTTATGTATGGACAATGATGTGGGGGTTGAGGAGAAGGGCACGGGTCTGCAGGTCTTCTTGGAGGGTGAGGGGGTTAGGGCAGGCCTTGGGTGGGCGGTAATGTGTGGGGCTTGGTGGAGAGTGGGACGTGGAGTAGAAACAAATGGTCAGCATCTGATGTGTGAGAGAAGACCAGGTCTGATGGGCTCGCAAGAAACGCTGATGGGATGAGAGCCTGGGAGAGGAAAATAGATAGAATTAGAGAGCTTCAGAGAAGTCCTGGAATCGTGCAACCACCTTGAAGCACGCGCTGACTCGAGATGCGGCATCTTGTCTTGCAGCCAATCTGGGTGCAGAAAAAGTTGCTGAAACTCGGCTTTCTTTGACATTTACAGTAGTTGCAGCTGTAAGATCTCGGCTCCAGCGATCCAAACAACTCAAATACAGCAAGTTGCTGTACTCGGACTTGCGGCCAGTCCAAATACAGCAAAACAAACAGGCTTTTGCCGCCATGACTTGAAAACGCTCGACCAGATGTTACCGTCTCTTGTCATCTGGATAAAGATGTCGAGGGATCGATTCGATTGGAGTCTCCCTCAAGGGGTGGAGTGGGAATAAGATTTAAAAAAAAAAAAAAAAAAACCGACTTGAAGGATCTCAAGTATTGGAAAGTTAACCTGCAATTGTGTATTGACTGATGCCTCTTGAGGTTTCAACCGCCATCGAACCATCTAAATGCTGTAGTTCGCTCCATTTCAAGCGGCCATTTCGATACGTGCCTCATGAAATTTAGGTGTGAAAATGATTTAACACTCCCGGAAAACCTCCCCGTGTTCGATTTTCTTCCCTTGTATATATATATATATATATATATATATATATATATATATATATATATATATATATATATATATATATATATATAATATTTGTATCACCAACTTTTAGGCCACTAACAATTGAGTCAGTAAAGTACGGGATATGGCAAATTAGTCAACAATCTTGACAGACCATGCAATTTAATCAATAATCTTGATAAATCATGCCAAATCAGGAAATCGCGCTGATGGAGTTCAATGCTGTTTGCTCTTTAGTATCACATGACCGCACCTAATTTTTAGATTTGCTGATATAGCATCTTAAGGATTACATAACTCTTAAGTCTGCCCAAATTGTGAGTTACTCGAATCATCAGCATTTTAGGACGCTACATGGCTGTCCTGTCGGTGCCGGTATCTATTGCCCGGAAGAATCGGGGTGGAATGGTGGATAGATGGGCTATTAGATAGGGATTGGCGGCAAAGGTAAGGAACGAAGGCGACGCAGCGGCGATCATGGGAGCATCGGAGGGCAAGGGTGGGGAGCAGATCAAGGGGTTCGCAGAGTGCAAGTGTTATGGATAGACAGAGGAGTGCAAGATGGCATTCGTCAAGGAAGAGATCCGCCAAACCAGGCAACAGATCTCCACTAAGGCAACAGGTCGGCATCGCCGCCGGCCAACCTGACAAAGGACCACATCGCCCACCTCCTCCGCAGGAACCTCGACACATGAGCTTCTCATGGGACTTCCGGTCGGCATTGCCGCCGGCCAACCTGGCAAAGGACCACATCGCCCACCTCCTCCGCCGGAACCTCGACACATGAGCTTCTCATGGGACTTCCGGTCGGCATCGCCGCCGGCCAACCTGGCAAAGGACCACATCGCCCACCTCCTCCGCCAGAACCTCGACACATCGGGGGCTCTCCGCTCCGCCCCAACCAGTCCCCATAGGAAGGAGGATGACAACGGTAGCCGCACAGACCGCTCACTTGCTCCCAGAGCTACTGTTCATCTCTTTCTCATTAAAATTCGACCTCGTCAGAGGCAGAGTGCAAACAATGTTAAGCTCCGTCAACGTGATTTACTGATTTGGCATGAGTTATCAAGCTTGTTGATTAAATTGCATGATTTGTCAAGTTGTTTACTAAATTGCCACTCCCCCAAATTCAAAAATGCATTTTTACGAAAATGTATTTTTCCTTTTTTTTTTAAGGGTAATCTACAGGCTTTTTCAAACTGCCATATTCTGGGTTTATGAAATTTAACCTAATGAGGGCCGCCGGAAGCTGGGCAGGTAATTCAGATGAAGCCCATCACTCAAAGTTTCCAAGGTTTTTCACTGTAATTAACTAACAAAGGTACCAATTTGGAAGGTACACAAACTATACGTAGTTTGTGTCCAAAGCATACCATTCACATCCTAACCATACACCTTTCCTATGAATTTAGGCACGCCGATATCTTGCCCATGCTCGAGAATGTTGTTGCTTGCATAATGTTTAGTGCTCAGAAAAACAAGTTTCACAATTGAACTTTATATCAAGTAACCTCCTCATCATTTCCCTCTCTCTTAAAAACCCAACGGCAGAGCCCCACTCCAACACTGTCAGACGCATCAATGAGCCTCACAGTAGATATCTCATTCAACACTTCATCGCCATACTCTCAACTGTTGTTAAATGCAAACTGATGCAACTTAAAATCACTGCAGGAAGTAAGCTGCAGTGCCAGGCTATTTCAGGGAGGAAGGAAGAAGAGGGTTTGGAAAAGATGAATGCGCAGAGAAGGTGAAAATACTTCTTTAAGTATGATAAAACTAAAAATATATGGTTGAAGCTTAAGCATATTGAAAATCCATCGACCAAACTTGTTTCATCTCATGGCACTTTGCAACTCATGGTTTTATTG
The DNA here is from genome assembly GCF_009389715.1 of Phoenix dactylifera. NCBI lineage: Eukaryota > Viridiplantae > Streptophyta > Magnoliopsida > Arecales > Arecaceae > Phoenix > Phoenix dactylifera. The sequence continues at coordinate 6,038,350 of NC_052399.1, forward strand.
CAGGTAGCAGTATGCTATCATTCAAGCCAAAGCCAAGTAGATTTTTAAACGTCACAAACTTGCAAAACATTAGCCTTTATAAAATGAAATATGAAGTCTAAATGATGAAGCACTACAAATGATGAATTGGAGAAGGTGAACACTTGCGCAAAATAGTAAAGATAACCAAGCAAAACAGATGATTTCTCTATCAGAACAATACTATTTGAGCCTGAAAACTCAAGGTGTTAAGTTTCTCCGGTCAGGTCCACGAACACAAGGAAGAGAGAGTACATTTCTCAAACAACCATAGCACTAAAATTAACCATAAAAGTCTCCTCAGATGAAAATAAATCATATAATTACCTATGCACAAAATAGGCAATACCATCAACCAGAAATCATGAATCGAGTGATCTTGATTTTGGAGCACGGAAGGCCAATTAACTTGATCTACATATCAAGCATCAAAATATCTTTCAGTAGACAAGACTCTTAAAGTTCACAAATAATGAACTGCCCGTGTTATAACAATTCTGCAATTCCCTAAATGTCCGAGAAAAGGGCAAGATGCAGGGGGTTGGAACGGGGGAAGGAAATATTTCTGGGGAAATAGAAGTGCTCGTAATCCAAGAAAGTGCTCATACTATTTAACTGTGACAACGACTCCAAACCCACAATTAAGGAATAACCTAGCTAAACACAGCTACAACCACTAATACATCAACTAAATTTCAAGTCCACAGTTTCACAAAAATCAGTGTCCACAAGATGCCATTCAAAGGTTCCTAGTTCGCTTACTTATGTCTTGAACATATCAAGCATTAAAACTAGGGAACGTCTTTCAATATTATTGCGTTTCAAGAGCCAAGTAATTCAAAACACATACCCAATGTCAAGCATTACTGCATTCTTCTTATATTGCAAAAAAATTTCTGAATATATTACAATCTACCTCCAATGCAATTTCAAAAGACTACAATAATATAAGCAACATGTATATTCAGAGGTGATCAAAAGTTGCAGAACAAAAAGTAACTCATTATTAAAATATTGATCAATATTCAACAAGTACAGATTCAGGTAATCATTAAGAGCCCACCCCCTTTGCTGCACTACCCTTGTAGGTTCTCCTAAGCATACTTGTCCACTATAACATATACAAAAGGAACATGTACACCATAAGGATCATTTGACATGTAATTGAAGCCCGTCCTACTTGTCCCAATTATTTGGTGTCGACTGATCAAGGTCCTCTGGTAACTATAGTTTTCCTACACGGAGATTAAAACAATTAACTAAGATTTTACCCTATTATACAATATTATTAAAAAAACAATCTTAGAAAATGAACGCAATCATGCAAAACTGACATAAAAAGTGCATGTATATATAGGCTCTTCTGCATATGCAGACGAAACAAACAGATGCAGCATAAGTGGCAGTCCAACATACAAGAAAAATTAAACTATATACATGACAACGAAACCTTGTTAGATGATTACGCCATCCCTTTACAGGCCAAGACACTTAGCACATTAACTAATTAAGAAAGGCATATTTGCTACAGCTCTTCACTCCCCCACACATCTAAATTATACTTGTTAACCACTCATCTTCCTCTTTGGCAACCTCAATTATCGAGATGATTGATTCCATGGTTAGCATACAGGAGCTAAGACCAAATTAAGCCAACCACTACTCTCCCACACAGACCACATGGGCAGAACTTTATATGCAACAATCAACATGCTAAACATGACCTAAAAATCACACAAACAACTAAAAGAATATCCTTGAGTTGAACATCATAAAACCCCATAGCACAATGTACAGATCTATATCCCTGTAAACAGTAAATCATTTACGTGGACAGTTAAGCATAACAGAATGCTCTCTGGAAAAGAATTGATCATAATTTCAATCAAACTAAGAGGGACATCATAGTCACAAGCTGCAACCAATTCACCTAATTAATGCCCTATAATATCACAAAGAGAATCACGGACCACATTCCAGCACCAGCACCAGATAAAATATGCCTGCTTTTTAACAACATTAGTCAAAGATTGACATCATGTTCCCTTCTGATATACATTCATATGATAGTATCACTACTCCCTGTATTGCAACTAACATGATCCTAAGTGGATCCATATAAAATCTAGAAATAACTATGCGTATTTTACTACCAGTAGGATTACTATAAAACCAAAATTTGTCAAAATAAATAAGATTAAAACTTAATTCCATACCTACGATTTTCAGACATACATCAATCCCCTCTTCCATAAGGATGACAAAAAAAAGTAGCATAGCATTAGCTTCAAACACGAAGAGAACACCATCAATGCAATCTCATCAAGCCAATTTTAGAATTAATATGATAGAAGCACATTCTTATCTGACAGCACTAGTTATCTTTTTTCATCAAACTTTGTACTTGTAAAATTTCTAAACCACATTTCCTGAGGTAATATATAGGGCACTGAAAAATGAGATTTCTAGATCAAAAGAGGAAATAAAAAGAGAAACTCTCAATAGTCCTCCCAATCACTGAAGCTACAGAACATACAATAACAGAGACAGCAAACAGAATAATTTAATGCAAAACAAATCATATAAGTGCTTGATCCAGAGTGGAAGTTCAGATCGAAACCATCAAATCCAAATCCGAAGAAGCTCTAACCATAATAAGAGAGAGTTAAAAAAACATCATCGTCTTAATCCACCAATATGATATATAGCAGAAAAATAACCAGAGTTCAAAACTCGAGCCCTTTTTTTCATCTCAGAGCCAAAATCTCCCAACTAATAATTAAAGCAAGAACCATAAACGATGATAACCGGATACGCAGAAAAAGAACGAGAACCAACAGATCTACCACTGTGACGAACCGAATGATCAGTCGACCCCTTGGAGGGAGGGGGCAGCGGCGGCGGCGACCTCGTCGGCGGAGAATTTGCCCTTGGCCTTGTCGGCGGCGCGGCCGCGGGCCTTGCGGTCGAGGAGGGCCTTGCGGTCCTTGTCGAGCTTGAGCTTTGTGACGACGACCTTGGAGGGGTTGATGCCAACGTTGACAGTGGATCCGTTCACCTTCTCGCGGGTGATGCGCTCGACGTGGATGACCCACTTCTTGCGGTAGACCTGCACGACCTTGCCCTCCCGGCCCTTGTAGGTGCCGCGCACGACCTGGACCTCGTCGTCCTTGCGGACGGGGACCGACCGGACGTTGTACTTGTTGCGGAGGTCCGACGAGAGGGGCGCGCTCATCAGCACTCGCCGGACGCTCGACGGCGCCGTGAAGTGCGCCTTCCGGCACTTCCGCCGGGAGCTCGACACTCTCGGGTTGTACTTCATCTCGTCGCTTCTCCTCTCCGGCGGCGGCTGGGTTGTGCTTTAGGGGTTTATTAATTTTTGGAGAGGAAGAGGAGGACCCCGAATCGCGGAAGGGATGGCTTATATCTTAGGGGTTTAGGGTTTCGGTGAAGAATGTACTCCATTATGACTATAATACCCTTGACCTTTGGGCAAAATTTTTGTACGAGTCCTGGGCTATGGAATTTTTAAGCTTAGGCCCTGAAGACGTTACAAAGTATGTTTAGCACCTCATTACCTTGGTCGGCATGGCGATTCGCCCGATCCCGAAGGGGGCAAATATAAAATAGTTTAGGAACACTGTAATATATGTTGCATTAGGCTACACCACAGTAATTGCAAAAGGCAAACAGTGAGAGTAACACCACCAATCGTGATATGTGTGGGGACAAATGGAAAATGCCTCTCAATGTCTACACTAATCGATGTGGGATGCTTAGGCCCCGTTTGGGAGAGCTTTTGGAGTGCCAGAAAGTACTTTCTGGCCCTCTAAAAGTACTTCTAGATATAAAAAAAAGGTATTTAGTAAAATTTTTGGAAAGCTGTTTTAGCTTTTTCGGGAAGCTAAAAACAGTTTTTGAGGAGAAGTTCCAATTTGGAGCTTTCCGAAAACGCTATTTTTAGCTTTATCGGGAAGCTGTATTTTTGACCAAAATACTCTCATTTTTTTTAAAAAAAATCCTTCCAAAAACCTCTCTCTCACCATCTGTTCCTCTCTCACTCAACCCCCCTCCCTCTCCCCCGCCGCCGCATCCCCGCCCTCTCCCCCGCCCCCATGGTGGGGAGGTGCCGAAGAAGAGGAAGACGGATAGTCCTCTCCTTCCTACGGCCGCCACCGGCCACGATGTCCCCATCATGGAAGGAGAGGTGCCGAAGAAGAAGAAGGTCCCACGGTGGGGAGGTGCTGAAGAAGAGGAAGAAGAAGGGGGCGCTCTCCCCCTTCCTACGGCCGCCACCGGTCACGACCCGCCCCCCTCCTGCGTCCGCCACGGCCAAGCCCCTTTCCGGCGCCGTCGGCCTCGCGGAAGGAGAGCACTTTCCGGAGGCCAGCCGTGCCCGCCGAGACTACCGCTGGCCACGGCCCGCCCCCTCCCGCGGCCGCCGCAGGAAGGGGGAGGATAATATTAGTCTCATTGTGTTTGTGTTAGCTTAGATTTTTTATATAAAGGCATTATACCTAATCAAGGATGATATGTTCGGCACGCTTATGCCTTGCCAAAATAACAGAATGAATATATGTATGTATGTATGCATATCTCACAATTTTTGTATTGTTGATGCAAGCCATTATTACCCTTGATCGGAAAAAGGGTCTTTGAATGCCGCACCAAGTTTAGTTGTAGACAAGCTACTAGAGAGATATGCCATATATACGCTAGAACAGAACAAGGAGATCGGTTGTAGAGAATGACCTAGCCTGCTATAGTAAAGTTTTTTTTTTTTTTTACTTGAAATTACTTGTTCTCCACATTGGGCACCACCATTTTCTCGCCAATTTATGCAGGCATACGATTTTAGCTTAAGAAGTGGGTCTCCTCCATTTTCAACACATATGACTAAATAACTTGGCTAACTTGTCTCATAGCTTGAATTTTATGGATGCATAATCCTAGTAATGTGTTATTTGAAACCATACCTTTGCCCTATAAGCATCTATCTAATGATCTGAGGGGGAAAAAAAAAAGAGCTTTGAGTCCTCTTAAATAACTTGGTGCTATTTTATCTGTCATATCTTGACATGTTTGTTAATGAAGTTGTACGTATCCTCGCACTAACAAGTAGAGGTACATAATACACACAAAGCTACATGTGATGTCACATATCTTGAAATTCAAATAGTAATTGACATTTGTTTATCATTATTTGTAAACATTTAATATAATAACTAGACTTGTAAACCCAACTATTAGATACAACATAAATAACATTATTTTGGTTTATGAATGCATACTATAATTATCTAAACTTGTTTTTCAGAATTTTTTTTATTATATTCATTTCCACATAGATGACTATTATCTTGATATATGAGTCTTATAATTACTTATCGATGCTTTTTACTTTCCTCGAGATTTCTTGCTTAGCATTTGTGCTACTTACCAATCTTTTTTAATGGAATGGATGGAGCTTGCCCTCTCTCTCTCTCTCTCTCATTTTTTGAATGAAAAAAACTTGACCCTCGCCAACTTCTTGAACACTTGCTGGTTTTACTAAGCAAAATATATCTAGTTAGTGATATGGGTAGGATATTGATTAACAATAAGAAACATATAATGATTAAAAATAAACAAAACCTAAAGACGGATTCATTTATTTATCTAGAGTTTTGGAAGGGTTCTTAAAAAGTTCTACCCCACGCTAACCAAATTTGATCCTTTGCGTGTTATTTTTTTTTGATAAAAGTCCATCATGTGTCATTTATTGAAGCTAAACACAAAAAATTTATTAAAAAAATAACGGATCCATGAATATATAAATATCTCTAAGATCACTTCTCTATTTAATATGAGATTATTACCGCTCTCTCAATATATTAGTTCTCTTGGTTGCAAATATTTAATAGATAAAATTATGCTCCGCCTTCCATCACTTTGTGAATAATTATGTTACCATGGTTGCAAACATTTAATAGATAAGAATATACTCGACCTTCCATCACTTTGTGAATAATTATCTTCCTAGCTATTCTTTCTCAAAAAAAAATTACTGGCCATTTTGGTATAGTTCAGATTCAAGAAAAATACGCAATTGCTAAATATACAAGATTACATGCTGAGTATAGCCGTCTGCAACAATATGTGATATAAGTTTCAATTGACTTATGCACAAGTTGTTTTTGGATGTGTAATTTGTTTTCCATGTACAAATTTGGTGACTTACTATAGAAGCACAATAAAAGTTTAAATTTTGTTGATGATTTTTTTTTGGTCACTGATAATTTTTTTTTTTTTAATCATAGTAAACATGGAGCCGGCCCGACGTGAACCGACCGAAACGCAACTAATTCGGGTGGTCCATGACTCGTCGGATCGTTGAAGGCTCACTGTGGTGGATTAGCGCTTTGTTTCAATTGCTTCTTCGAGTTTAGATGAAGCACACGGCAGCCCTGGCTCACTAAATTGGGTGTTTCCTGCGGGTGTTAATATGGCCACCAACTCTATGACATTTGGTCCGACGTTCATTGCAGGGTGATGGGCATCTGGCAAAGATGACCGATCCATGCATCCATATGATATACCTGTCATGTAGGCACATGAGTTGCAATAGAGAAACTATATTCCACTTTTATTGAATAGATTGGCTTGCTACACCAATTAGATGGACTTCAAACTCATATATATTCCACAGTCATTTTTTTAATTTCCTAATAATATATAAAAACATATATTTTATATATTTTTAAACTAAAAATAATAAATCTTACCACTTGCTTGGGGTGCATATTGGGGTAGTGGATTACATCCGCTGCTCTGTAATATTTGCAGATTGGTCAGAAATTGTGGTGTACACACTGAATTATTTTCTTTGTTATTCAACACTTAGAAGGGATCTTTTAGAAGCGTTATATAATTGCTTCTCTTTTTTTTCTTCACCATTTTTTTTCTCGTAACTCTATTAGTTGTGAACAGCTGTATAAAAGAAAATTAAAAAAAGCTACTAGTGACGACTTTTAAACCTAGATGACTCCGATACTTTAGCACAAGATGGAACTTATAATAGAATTCACCAACGAGCGCGGAGAGTCCATGAGGCTGCCCATTTGCCCGATATCTTGCAACCTACCAGATCGCCAACCCACGGTCAAAGCACGAGTAAAGCAGCTCCACTAATTTTCTAATCGTCAAACGAGGTGAAAAGCGCACCTCCCTCTCTCTTTTTTTCTCACTGTCGACCGTAGATCCCTAACAAGGACATCCCACGTGGTGGCCCCGCCCACGTAAAAAAAAAAAAAAAAAAAAATCTGGCGCTGGTTAAACATTGATGGAACCCAAGTCCACGGCGCTGAGAGACCGCATGGCCCCACCACGTGCTAGCTGTTAAGCACTCACTCGAGACGGCGAGTGCGGACTCCTCCATCAACCGCAAAATCCAAGCGCCTGTGCACCAACCTCGCCGCTCCCCTAAAGATCTCTTAAACCCCAGGCACGGAGAGGTGAATTGGGCCCCATTTGTCGCCCCAAGCTGGCGATCACGGATGCGTAATAATGATTTGGTTGGACCCAAACTGGTCCGAACCAGTTGATATTAAAACTGGACCTTCATCAAATCATAGATTCCTCCAGTGGGAGATGGCCTTCAGTCTCCATAGCATGCCGTTATCTTCATCCCACACGGGAAAGAATGCAGTTAATGAACATCGTTATCACCAATAAACATCGTTATCACCGACACTAATCTGGCCACTGTCGAGTTTTTAACGCACCAATAACATACTTGACCGGGTCGCACGCCGCGAAAGGACTCGGTATTTAAAACACATCACAAATTGCTTCCCAACCGAGCATGTGTCCCGCCTAACTCTCGTCCTTTGCATTAAAATCTAGCCGCCTGAGCACCCCCTCCTCCATGTTTTCCAGAAACGACATCGCAGTTCACGGGAGTAGTGGGGTATAACTCGGAGCCCTTTTTTTGGCCTTTGGTTAGAGATGGGCACTGGGCCGGGCCGCCCACGGCCCGGAACGGCACGGCACGAAGCGGGCCGTGCCCCCAGCCGCCCACGGCCCGGAACGGCACGGCACGAAGCGGGCCGTGCCTGGCACGGCCCGCCAGCTACAGTGACGGGCCGTGCCAGGCACGGCCCCTTTGATAGGGCCGTGCTGGGCTAGCGAATCCTGGCCAGCGGGCCGTGCCAGGCACGGCCCGCTTCGGGCCTGGGCCGGCACGGCCCGGTCTAGGCACGCGGGCCAAGCACGGCACGGCCCGCGTGCCAGCACGGCACGGCCCATAAGGGCCTGGGCCGGGCTGGCACGCGGGCCTGGCACGGTCCGGGCCTGGGCCCGGCTCGGCCCGATAAAATTTTTTTAATACATTAATAAATTATGAACACTAAGAAATCTTGATTTATGAATATAAAGCCACCTTAATGGTGGGGGGTTTGGCATAGACCCCTACCAGTTTATTAATTTCAATCAAAATGGTACATGAAGGGAGGTTTGGACCTTAGTCTGACCTCTAGATTCTAGAATACAATAAGAAACTAAGAAAGGGCCGAGGTTTGGACCTTGGTCTGACCTCCAGAATACAATAAAAATGTACAATTATAAAAAATTAAGAAATCTTACTAATCATCAGTGATTCAGTAAATCAGTCTTCACTCTTCAGTCTTCAGTCTTCAGTCTTCACTCTTCAGTAGTGTTTGTATCATCATCATCAGAAGATGTTGTACTATGTCCACCTTTATCTTGAAGTCTTGCCTCAGCATCCAGCCAATCCTTGAAGCAGAGAAGCATCTCCACCGTTTCGCCCGTCATCCTACTTCTCTTTTCGTCAAGAACACGCCGACCTGCACTAAAAGCGGATTCCGATGCTACCGTGGACATCGGCACAGCTAAAATATCGCGTGCAATTGCAGACATAACAGGATATTGATTTCTAACACTCTTCCACCAAGATAATACATCTAGATTCTCTATTTGATTTTCATCATATGCAGACTGAAGATCATTTCGTAAATAAAATTCTAGTTCACTACTTAAAGATGAAGAAGATGAAGAGGAACTTGAAGCATGTGTGTGTCTTCTCTGTGCAATGAATGAAAAAATAGATGACGAACGAGAACTACTAGAAGGAGGAATAGAGGTTTGTATTTGTGTTCTAGATCCACGAATTTTTTCATCATATATAGCATAAATATCATAAAGAAGTTGTCTTACCTCATCTTTAGCAGATTCAGCATCTTGATTCATATTTTCAGCGTATGCATCAAGTAAAATTAGCACGCCATTTAATTTAACTCTAGGATCAAATACAGCAGCTAAGTTATGCATAGGACATATCCTGTCCCAATACTCATTCCATTTAGATTCCATTAGGTGAATAATAGGCATTAAAACATCATCATATCTATGTTCTGCAAATTTTTGACTAATTATATATGCTTGTTGTAAAAATGAACATGAAGTAGGGTAATAAATACCAGAAAGAACATTGGTAGCATTATAAAAACTAAGCAAAAAATCTTCCAAAATTTTTCCTTTATTCCAATCAGTTTCAGTCAATGTAAATCCTAATCCACGATCATTAATATATGCACTTAATAAATTTTTATATGGGTATGCATCATGTATCATGCTATATGTGGAGTTCCAACGAGTAATTACATCAAGTTTAAATTTTTTAAAACGTTTACCATGATTTATACATAATTCCTTAAATTCTTGAAGTCTTGATCTAGAAGCATGAATAAAAGAAACTGCATTTCTAATTTTTGAAATCACATCTTGAATCATGCCCATGCCAGCTTGAACAGAAAGATTTAAGATATGACATGCACATCTAATATGCAGTAAATTTCCATCTAATATGGGATGCAATGAGTCTCTTAATAATACAACAGCAGAATTATTATTAGATGCATTATCAAAAGTAATAGACATAATTTTATCATTAATATTATATGAACATGCAGTTTGATAAATTATATTTGAAATTTGTTGCCCAGAATGTGGAAAATCAAAAGCACGAAAAGCAAGAATACGCTTATTTAATTGCCAATCATTATCAATATAATGAGCAGTAATGGCAATAAAAGAATTACTACCTACAGATGCTGACCAAATATCAGAAGTTAATGAAATTTTTACATTTAAAGTAGAAAGTGTTTCAATTAAATTTTGTTTCATTGCTAAAAAATTGGTCATAGCTACTCTTCTAAATGTACGCCTACTAGTTCTTTTGTAAGCAGGTTGTAGGTTTAATTGAACATATTCTTCAAAATTAAAAGATTCACATAAACTAAAAGGTAATTCATCCTTAACTATCCATTTTACAAGTGCTTTTTTTTGATTTTCATGATTATATGCAAAATTACTTACAAGTAATCCCCCTTGTATATTAAGGCTACTTTGAGTTTGAGCATGAGAATCATGCATCCTATGACTCTCTTGATGTCTTTTTAAATGCCCTGTTCCCCCACTACTACTACAACTATAAAGTTTGGCACATTTTTTACATTTAGCTTTCCAGACTCCCTCAACCATAACTCTATCAAATTCATTCCATACAGTACTAGTCCTCTTACGAGAAGAGGTTTGACCTTCACTCGGTTCACCAGTTCTAGAGGAACTAGGAACAGGGGGTTGGGGATTAGTTTCTTCCCCCTCAGAAACAGGAATGCCAAACTGACTTTCCTCAAAAGATGACATATCTATGATTAATTCAAAAAATAAAAACTAACCGCAAGGAGGAATTGAGTAGAGGGTCGGAGGGCAGAGGCAGCGCCGAGATTCCGAGCTTCCTCTTGTGCTCTCAACAGAAGCGACCTTCTCTTCTCAACAGGAACCTCCTCTTGTGTAGCACTTGAACAAACTAAAAATTAAATTGCTAGAAGAGCACTTTAGAAGAGAGAAATAATAGCAGTAGAGAAGGAGAGAATGAGAGGTTTGGTGTGGTGAGAATGAGGGAGGAATGGGCTATTTATAGAAGCCCAAAAAATTTTTTTCCCAAAATACCCCTCAATTCAGCCGTTATAGAACTGTTGGGAGGGGCAAAACCGTCTTTTTCCCGAAAATAGCCGTTGGAAACGGCTATTTTCTTCCCCCCTCTCCAGACGGGCCGTGCCAGGCACGGCCCGTCTGGAGCCGTTACGGGCCGTGCCAGGCACGGCCCGTTTAGAGACGTTGCGGGCCGTGCCTGGCACGGCCCGTTACCGCCCGTTACGGGCCGTGCCTGGCACGGCCCGTGCCGTGCCGTGCCCGGCCCGGCCCACCAATAGAGGGGCCGGGGGCCGGGCCGGGCTTGCCTTCCGTGCCTCACGGGCCGTGCCAGGCACGGCCCGCTTCATAAGCGGGCCGTGCCAGGCACGGCCCGTTTAGAGTTTTGGCCCGGGGGGCCTGGGCCGGGCCGGCCCGGCACGGCCCGTTGCCCAACTCTACCTTTGGTGCAACATTACGCCAATCAAACCTCGTGAAGGAATGTAGTGCATGTCAAGTCAACAAGCGTGGAAGATGATAGAAATCCCTGATGTGCATGCGCAGAACGATTTTTATTTTCTTACCACATATTTTATCATATTCATCATAAAATAAAAATCAAAAAAAAGATGAAACCCATCTACTAATAAAGTTCATCCATCCTAAAATTCAAAATAATATATACATATAACATCATATGTAAAAGAATCTGTCTATATCCTGCTCTTTTTGTACGTCAACGTCAAGTTGTTCTTTCCTTCCAATCGTTCCTGGAGCTCCTTTCTCCGTTCCTACATAACTAATACTCACCCATCAAATTAATTTTCCAATAATATATATTCATCTCCAAATTAATTAAAATTTTAAAATATTATATTTATCAAAATACAATATATGTTCGATCAATTTTTAATATATATTTTAAATTATATATATATATATATATATATATATCAAGTAGTAATTCAATATATATTTTTTAAAAAATTAGTACATATTTAGATAAATTAATATATAATTTCTAGAATTTTATGTTCCTCGATATATAATATATATATTCAGATAATTTTATGATATATATTTTAAAATTCTTTAACATATAGCTAATGAAGATCTAATTTATTGCTTTTTGATCCACGGTTCTTAGAACAAGTTCGTCGGTGGCATACGCCCTAAAAGACTTTTGTTCGTGCAAGGTGCAAGATTGTGCAATTCACTGGATCATTCGGTGTTGCCCCCATGTGCCACATGGCGAGGCGCATGCGAAGCGGCCGGATAAACGCGTCATCGCTGCGTGCGGCCAACTAGCGTTCAATCAAACGATCAAAACCTGCATCGAGTACTGCAACGATTATTTTTTTTTTTTCACTAGTAGACACCAAAAACCTATCTTCCAGGCCCACAAACAGAGCGACATCATTGAACAACGGCTGAGATCCAATCTTACAAAATGTGGATGGATTACTATACATGATGATTTCCGGACGCTATTTAGCAACAAGCTCACAATAGGCCACTTGGTTAAAATCACCACCAACCCCAGCTGCCCACCACCCACAGCGACCACATCCCCTGATCCCATTCCCCATGCCTTATAGCAGCAAACCGTCCGATTAAGGCGCTTTCGTTACAGTGTACCAGCACCCATCGACACGGCATCGACGGTAAAAGAGTAGAACAGCCTAAATGAAAAAGATAAAAATAAAATATATATATAAAAAGGAGCACAGAGAGAGTGGTTAAAAGAGAGAAGGGGACGCCTAGCAGTTATTGGGGGTGAACCCCAACACCGATTTGTCGAGATCGAAACTGACACGTGTCCCCTGCTGCTGGACGTTCCCGATGATAGACAGCGGTGCCGTAGTCGGCGCAAAGGCCAGGCAGTAGGTGCCACCGCCGTCAACCGGGATGAGGTAGTTCTTTGCCGGCAGCCGGAGCTCCCGCCCTTCCGGAAAGTGGAACGCCACAGTCGGCACCTCCACGCTGCTCCGCGACGAGAGGTCGTAGCACGTGTCGAACAGCGACATCCCCTCCGCCGACGGCAGCCCCGACGTCTCCCGCCGGAACGCGTCCCGCAGCGCCCCGTACGCCTCCGCTTGGAGCCGCGTCACCGCCGTCCCGGAGTCCACGATCACACCGCCGCTCCCGCTCTCGTCCATGGCGAACGACGACGGCGGGATCGACAGCATTTTCCCGCCGACGCTGATGCCAGAGAGACCCACGTAGTAGAAGGTATCCAGCTTCCGGTTGTGGAGGAGCGGCGCGGCCACTGCCGGGCCGGAGGCGGCGGCGGCGCCGCCGAGCTCGAGGGTGGAGCTCGCCGGGGAGTCGCGGTCGACGAGGCAGTAGGAGAAGGAACGGGCGGAGATCTGGGAGGGGAACGAGAGGGGCCCACCGCCAAGGGCGAGGAGCCCCGCGGCGCCGACGAAGAGGCCCTCGTTGTCGTGGCCACAGCCAAGGGCGACGCCGGCGACAGGGGCGGAGTAGCCGAGGGTCACCGTCTCCGTCGCGAAATCCCCGACGGTGTAGGACCCGTCGCCGTAGGAGACCTGGTAGAGGCACGATGAGCCTCCTTTGCCGCCGGAGGAGTTGCGGCAGGCGGAGACGTCGAGGGCGCGGCAACGGGGCGAGTCGCAAGGGAGGGGGGTGTAGGAGGAGGAAGCGGAGGGGTCGAAGACGGGGTCGGATTGCTGGTAGCAATCGGCGCAGGGCTGGCATTGAGCCCAGGTGACGTCGCTCCCGGTGTCCAGCACCATATACAAGGGCTTCGGAGGGCTCCCTATCCCGACTCTAGAGAAGTACTCGCCGCTGCCCTGGCTGGTCCCGGAGACGATGGGGCCCCGGATGGCCTCCGCCGACGCTTCGAACTCCTCCTCCTCCGTCACAGGCTTCAGATCTGAGCGTTTGACGCCGTGGGCGGCGAGGGCGAGCCGGGCGGCGATGGATTTCACCCGGGTGGAGTCGCGGCGGAGGCGGTCGAGGGTTAGGGCTTTGTAGTCGGTTGGGCGGGGCTGGGCGTTGGTGGGGAGGAAGTCTCGGGAATGTAGCTCAAGGGTGAGGCCACCAGATGTGGCGCGGACGGACTTCGCCTCTTGGTCGAGGGCTTGGTGGGGGTCGAAGGAGAGGACGCGGAGAGCCTGGTCGAGTGAGGCGGAGACGTCGAAGGTGGCGGTGGTGGGGGCGGATCCGGTGCTCCGCGTTGAGAAACTCCGGGAAAGAACAGGGGAGGCGGAGAGTAGTGTGAGGAAAAAGAGGAGCAAAAGGAAGTGGATTTTTTCCGCCATTATTGTTACCGTTGTGAGACGTTCAGAATGGGGAAGAGGGACGGAGAGGTGGAAGGGTGGATGGGGGGGCTTTTAAAGAGTGGGAGAAGTGGGGCGGGGGGAGAGAGGTGGGGGAATGTGGGGGAATTTAACGGGGGTTCACGTCGGTGGCGTTGGAACAGAAGAAAAGCCATAAGCGAGGGAGGGGCTTTGGACCTAACTCTTGCTTCTCAGGGAGAAAGATCATTGCAAAGAGAGTTGGATACTGGGTTACTTTGGGTCTTTTTACTCGGGTTATTAACTACTTACAGTCGAGCTCCTGAATGTTTTTTTTTTTTTTCCAGCAAGCTAGCTTTGTGGCTAGGCCAAGGGTTGCAAGTGGCTGGTCCGTGGGCTTAGTGGGATGGATTTCAGCAAGTCCAGATTTTGCAATTAGTGAGATGAGCTCTAAGTCTCTTAACTAATTGGATATTTCTAGGAGTTGGACTGAGATTGCACTGATGGCAGGCACCACCCTGATATTCCTGCTGGGTTAGTATTTTACTTTTGGCCATAACCTAGAGCTGTTTCTCCCTAAGTTAGATCAAATTTCTAGGTACAAATTAGTGTTTGTTCTACAAATTAAATTAAATTAAATTATTTAAGACCGAATGCAGGTGAGCTACACAACTAGGGACACAAAATTTGATCCTGACACCCTGCTGTATCTGGAACACATTTCAGTTAGTCTGGGCTTGTGCCTGTGCTATTTGAGCCCAACAGCTCGATTTGATCATTTGATTCGACGTAGCCAATTATGTACCTATATCGGCAGTCATTTGATCGATTATCCTTCTGATCACATGTTACGTGTGATTTCTTGTAGCATTTTTGATAGAAAATTGCCATATCCGATGGCCTAGTGCACCCAAAAAGCAAACCCGTGTATAGTTTAAGTCCCTGCTTGCATATCAGCAGGAGAACTATTTGCGTATTGTTTATGATTTGTGACCAAACAAATGAGTACGACGTGAGCTTGGGCCGTTGGGCCACCTGTGACCCAGTCGCGTATAGGCTAATCCAAGCTTAAGTCATCCTGATCCAACGGGCAACTATGTTTACAAACGGAGATAGCTTATACGGATATGCCCGCACCGCTTTTAAAGCAGGCCGTAGCTGTGCGAAAGAGCATCAACATTAAATTGTTTGCCAAAGCTCTTAATTGCTTTACAAACAATCTAAAATATAAAAGAGATCATGATATATATTTGTTTGGTATAGTTCAATTTTCTTCTTGTATTTTTGAAACAAAAGCAGAGAACAAAGACTATATCAAAAAAAATTCGTATTTATGAAATATAATTATTACAAAGATATTATGTCGTAGTCACAATTGCCGCACCATTATTATAAGATGTAAATCTTATCCATCATCGTCGTCACCTAAATATACATAAGATTTCTTGAATCAACGTCCATGTCATTTGTCACAAGCTGTTGCATGTCATTTAATAAGAACTGATGAGAGATAAAACAAGAACATAATTTGAATGAGCCGTTTAGTTTGCTATTGTTGATATAGCGTCTCATGCTTTGCCCGATTTGGAAATATTTGTATCTAAAATAAGCGAGTATAATATTTACTATAGTCAAAATTTAATATTTTGAGACATGGCTGAAAATTCCATATACCAAATTTCAAAAACAGCATGATCGAGATGTAGTTTTTATTTTTTTAAATAAAAAAATCCTCTAGTTCTTTCTCTAACATTGATACTCATTTGGAAACTTGGACCAACCAATCATCATGTAAGTGCATTTGATGGACTCACTCTCCCTGGATATAGCCTTGTCCTTCAATAAATTGGAGGGAAGTACTTGACCTCCTCCGTTTCTTATCACGGAAAAAAAAAGGCGACGTTCTCACTCTCCCTTCTTGTGTGATGCCTTGATATGCCATCACCATAGAGGAAGTAAGCCGGGTTTCATACAACCATTTCATGCTATTGTTTGTGCGCATTGCATGGTAGATCTTTTCAGGCATCGTGCAGCATGATTGAGGGTTAACATCGCATACGAGCATTGGATCCAAACCATTTCTTATAACAGATGGTTAGATCCTAGTTAGCCTCATTCTTAGCCGGCATTTATTGGACTCATCTCGTACGTGTCTGAGGACCCATCGATTAAATTCATCGTATGCCCTTCGCCCAAGAGCATCTCAAAATAGAAAAATTATATCCTACATCACGTGCACCACACCAATCACCTCGTCTTATGACTATAAGCTTCATTCATCTTATTTTTTGGGCTCTATTCATCATGCACTTGTCTCGTATCGCTGTCACCTCGCATCTCATCTCGGATTATTTCTGAGGTGCATGTGGTGTGGGGCTCCTGAAGTTGAGGTGATACCTACTCGTAGAACTAATTGCACTATCTATCAGCACACCTTCGCAGTGCTGCGATTATTAATAGCTGTCATGGATGATCTATCATAATCAGCCGGTCGACATTTAAATGCAAGTTGGTCACGTAAGCCGAACAAAAAGACCCAAGCCTTTCTTTATTTCCGCAACCTGGTTCCCTCGGCTGAGCGGTTCTAGTTTGGGGTAGGGGTGGCAAAATATGACCCGACCCGCCAATCCGACCCGTGTTCGACCCGCCATAAACAGATTTGGGTTTGGCCTAAAAAGGTTCGGGTCGTAAACAGGTCGACCCGTTTAACCTGTTTATTAATTGGGTCGGATACGGGTTTTAGATGTCTGACCCGTTTAAACCGTTTAACCCGTTTAACTGTTGGGCAGGTTAAACAGGTCTAAACAGGTTAAACGGGTTAAACAGGTTAAACAGGTCTAAACAGTCTAAACGGGTCTAAACAGGTCTAAACAGGTCGGGTTGGGCAGGTTAAACAGGTTGGGTTGGACAGATTAAACATGTCTAAATAGGTTAAACGGGTCAGGTTGGGCAAACAGGTTAAACAGGTCGGGTCAGGTTGGGTAAACAGGTTACCTGTTTATTAAACAGGTTAAACGGGTCGGGTCGGGTTACCTGTTTAATAAACAGGTCAGGTTCAGGTTTGCAATTCCTGACCCGTTTAATAAACAGGTCGGGTTCAGATTTATAGTTTTCTGACCCGACCTGTATTTGACCCGACCCGTTTATGCCTGACCCGACCCGATTGCCACCCCTAATTTGGGGTTGCCATGGGAGGCAACGCGGATGCAGTATTAGTCCCACATCGACTAACTACCTCCATCTTTGGTTTCTTTCGTGCTATACATGGCGCAGGTGCTGCTGGTGTCAAACTCACGCGGCTGCGTGGCGAGCACAGAGCGAACTATTCTTTCGCCTTTTACTAAAGAATACCGTGTGCTCGCCACTCCAAGCAGCATACGCCTATTTTTGGAGGGTTCCCCTTTTGGAGTGGGCCCTACAAATCAAGCATAAATTTTTTATAATAAATAATAATCAGCATTCACGAAATTATTCAGTTAATAATAATTTATCTATTAATCCTAAGGGCATTGATCCGGATTTTGGGTGAGAAATAAAATTCTGCACGGCAGTTGAAAGGGCCATCGGGTTAGCCGAATGGTCCAAATACCCTTCCATTGCAGACAGAAGGCTTGGATGATACGAGTCTTGTTGGGTTGCATTGCATTTTCAGATTAACTTATCCCATCTTGCGGCATGATACGAGTCTTGTTGGGTTGTATTGCATTTTCAGATTAACTTATCCCATCTTTGCGGCTGGATCCATGCTTCTTGGGGCCAAACAACAATCAGAGGTGGATGCCTATCTAAGCGGGTAACTTGGAACACATAAAATTTGGTCAACGCGTTGAGCAGCGAGCACTTGAAATATCCAAACGCCTAAAAGAAGTGAAGATTGTTCAAACTCACAGATCTCAGAGAAGGAGAGCAAATAGATAAACTTTGATGACAGTATTTCTGAAAATAGAGGTAGATAAACTCGTCGCAGCCGGAGGTCAGTGCACTTTCGACGAGTCTGTCATCGGAGCAGAGCTGCATAGGTGAGCATCATCCATGCGATATTAATTCTAGGTGCGGATAGTATCTATCTTGAAAGTAATTCGGCTACGGTGATCGACTGGATTTAGGATCATTACAGTAAAGACGATCGGCATCCATTGCTTTGGGACATCTGCGGGCTTTCAAGAGAGTTCGGCTTCTTTCGAGCCATTACTCGGAAGAGATTTTTAGAAGACTCACGAGTTATGAAATTTATAATATACATAAGAGATAAAGCTTATTTTAAATATTTTAATATCCAAAACTATATCTATCATTCTATAATTTGTATCTCATATCATAAATTTATAGTCTATTTTTCATAAAACATTAAAAGAATATGGATCAACATGAATAAGAAAATATGTATAGAAAAACACATTTAATATTCAGAAAAAGACAAATAATATTAAAAATGAATAACAAAGAAAAATAGATACCAGATGAAGGAAAAATTACAAAACTTGAATTGATTCAATCTCAACATATATCAGACTGCAGGAATCAAACCTATGCCCATAAACTCCAACCAAAGTTCAAGTTCTATATTAGCATGGCACCATACAATAGCATCATACTGTATAGTATTAGTAGAACTCATTGGTTGAAGTCCAAGTCTTAAATTAGTAATGTAAATGCATTATCAGAATTTCATTTTCTCAATCCAATTTTCTATGGTTATAGGGAGCCTCCCCCCAGCTCTCCAAAATACACAGTGGGAGATGGTTGCCCTGCTGGGGATTTAGATTGGGGTAGCTTATGAGGTTATGAACCTGGTGGTTGCCATAGAGGGAACTTGAGATTTGGAAGAGGAAATGGCTTTTGGGACAGGAGAGGAGAGGAGGTGACCCGGTGGGACGCACAGAGGCATGAGGATTGGACCTAGGGTTTGGGTTGTATCTTCGAGCGAAAGTAATGGTCAATCTTTTTTCACGACATCAACTATTGGATCATATTTCTCATAGATCTCAAAGCACTACAAACTATTTTTTCTATCTGCTTGCACAAATCTCGTAGCAGCTATTGTGCAATCCAACGGTGCACTGAATTATTTTTTCTTGCAAAAGATACAACCCAAATTCTCGGGCCTATTAAGGTGGAATATCCGATGGAAAGTCTGTTGTTTTTTAAAAAACAATCCCAGGATGTCAAGCCCATACAATGAGCCCGATAGGTTGTCCAAATTTTGGGGCCAAGGAATCAAAGGGATATGTCCAAGGTTATGGGGCTGGTTGGCTGCCACCATTCAGCTGCAAACCCAAAACTTTTCATTAACAAATTTGCTAATGAAAGGAGTTCCATTAGCTGATTGCAGCCATATCATTACGTTTTATGAAATTGACTGTGCCAGGAGTCACACTCTTTTTAAGAAGATAAGATAGAAAAAGCATCTTTTTTGCGGTTGATGAAACCCAAGGCATCATCTATTTAATTCTTTATGACCTGATGCGTGCTAAACTATAAGGTTTCGGCACATCTACCCTCCAGAATGTGTCCATCTACATATATACTCTTGTAATCATGAAAGTTGCACGTATGATGTCTTTAAAGTACTCCATTTTTGTTGCACCAAAAAGTACTCTATTTTTGCAGCTATACTCCTATTGCCTTACTATCAACATTCATTTAAGTGATATTTGGTTTGCAACAATTTTGTCTAGGTTATATAATAACTTAGCATATAAAATTGCCATTATATCCCTCTTTTTTTTATTAGTAGCATGATATCCCTCTATAATTTTGATTATTATGAAGTTTAAATCATGTTCAGATATCTCCGATCTAAAACATTAGTTTTCTTATATTTAAAAATGAGACACCAGCCAAAAGGGAACAATCGTACAAAGAAAAGTAATTTACAAATGTATACATACGGATATTTCATGAGATAAAAAATGTTGGTACACCCTCAAGTTGCAAAATTAAATCACTCAGCAATGCAGGCCCAAAATTGGCTAGTAGCCAAATATTCTCTACATAGCCACCCTAAAGTTCTTTTCAATGAAGAAAAAGTCGGTAAGAAATCTTCCACCCTACTAGGGAGAGAGAGATAGAGGGGGGTAGACGAAGATCTAGTAGTAGTAGATCTCCACTCAAATCTAGTCAAAATTAATATTAGATGATGGGGATTCAATATTGATTAATCGAATCGTTGAATATTATCTACTATTTCTAAACTATTTACACATAAAAAATTATGCAACTTGGAGACTTCTATCAAATAGTTAAAATATATGAATTGTTTCATTAAATTTAACCTATCTAATTTTTGATCATTTGATGCATAAACTAGAGGTCATATCTCTATGTTATACCGCCAACATACAATCTTGATCCGATTGGATTTAATATCCACTCGAATGCAACTTAGATCCAATCAGAAATGTAACCAAGATGACACAATGTTTTCATTGCATCAGTCCGGGGAAAACACCACCTGGACTCCATGATTCAAAGATTTGTTCTTTGACGCCAACGATGGACCTTTTCATTAAGCAAATGAAAAGGTTGTGATTCAAGATTATTACAACTCTTCTACGCTGATTACTGCGACTCAGATTTTATACTTTCAAATCATGATCTGGATGGCAAAAAGGTTGTGAAATGGAGTTCTTTCATTGAAGTGTGACCCCCAGATTTGTACTTTTACGATTGGATGTGTTGCCATAGAATTTGGGCTTGAAATCGTTTGAACACTTTGATTCCTCAATTGAGTGCAATCAAATTTCTTTCTTTTTTCTGATTTACTAAAAAGATCGATACTTTGGCCTTAAAAGAAAGAAATAAAAAAGAGATTGCATTTATTGCATCAATTTCAAATGCAGTGCTCATTTGAGATGCACAATAAAAACATGAGGCTTGCCGCGCTGTAGTCCTAATAATTTTTTTGACTCGCAGAAAAAAATTTTTCTTACCAAAATATTTTTTTGAAGAGGTTAATTCTTAGAAATATGATGTTTGGAAAAATAGTTTTAGTATATTCGATTGACCATAGAAAAATGGTACATTTCAAAGTAACTTATGTTTAGTTGAGCATCTACTTTTCTGAAAAAGTTGTGTGAAATATATATTATATTCTTAATAAAAAGGAAGACCTTATTAATGTACTTTAATAGCTTAAGAACCGTTTTAGAAAAAATGATCTAATTTTCAACGAGTGAAAAAGTCGCTTTTTCATGAATTTTTCTTTCCCAAAAAATATGAGAATCTTATTCTCATGAACATGCTATTTTTCTATCTTTTTTCTTTAAAAACTCCCCCCAAACAATAAGTCATTTTTTTATTTTCTGTTGACCACATTTTTTCTCTTTTTTTTTTTTTTTGCGAACCAAAAGAGTCTTACAAAAATACCATCCATACCCAAATAAGCGCGAGCTGAAAGGTGTTAGGTACTGCTTCCACTTGGATGCGGAAAAGGATTCTTCATTTTACTATTTTTTTTCTTCATGATGCTTTGACCACTCCGAAACCCTTTCTAGTTGATGACAGACATATCTTAATCCAAATTCTACCTTCACTCAGTATCATTATTACTGATCTAATCAAATGGTGAGAATCCTCTCACCAACCAGCAAATCAAGAGATGTAAATGCTGTCCCACCCCAAAAAGTTTAGCAGTCAAATACAGCCCTGTCAGCCCTGTTCTTGTGTGCCACTGGTGATCAATCTTCCCATCCTTTTTACCATATAAAAAAGTCGCCATGTTAATTACACAATCCATTAACCTATATATTAAGGTCTAGAAATTAAGGAGATTATGAGCCTATAATTAAACAAGATACTAAGCTTCATGCATATGGGTGGAGGCCGGCCAACATTAACCAGTGTATTAGAGGAAGAAAGGAATAAGATGCAGTGCTTTATGAGATTTGTTCACCTGATTAGTTTAATGACTCGGACGTCCACTTCACGCTCCACGGAGCAGCCAAAATCCTCTGTGGACGTCCGTCCTAATAACTAGGATTCTATACTGCTTTTAAGTGAAGGAGAGGGGAAGCAGCTTAGTTCACTATGTGCTTGAAAGATTTTGACGGCAGGACTTGATCACTAAGCAGAAGACAAACCAAGGATTGAAGTTTAAACCTAAAATTTCGAGACCTTTTTGAACTGAAGCTCAGTCCTGAAACACTTGCAAGCCTCTGAATCAATGGCGGCACAGCTCGCTGTTAATGACTTGGTCTATTAACTATAAAGGTCATATGAGCTTGCACTTTCATGCAATCTGAAGCTTTGAATTAAACAGGGAAAATGACCCCAATCTCCGCTCGGTTTAATCGCCAATTTGTTGATCAGAAAGCATTGGCTAAACTTATCGTTCCATTCCGATTTTGATGGACATTTAATATTCAATAATCCGTCACCAGAATTTGCTTGCATATAAAATGAAACCCAGGTTTGCGAAAAGAAGCATTGATGTGCATATAAAGTGGACAATGTCCACAATTGCCATACCTCTCCCTTTTTTTAAAGGAAAGTTCTAGGTTCGAGTCTTGAACAGTGTATCCTGGAATATTTGGATTCGGAATAATTTATTCTTAAAGAAACCATACGCAGGATAATTAATTGAATGTGAGTTACGTGGCCATGAAGTGGCGATCAAAACAAAAGCAACCAATCGATTTGTAAACGATCACCGGAACTCCAACCGTCCGTCAAAAACATATCTATTATAGAAAAAAAACATATCTAACGGATGCTTAAAGCGCCCGATGCTTGTCTTATTTTTATGAACTCTCGGTCTCTTTTTCGCTACAGCAATCATTCATTATGCCCGTCCTAAGCACCCGATCCTGATCCCGCAACTCGCAATCCCGAAGATGATGCACAGATCTCAAAGCACCCCGATCTTAAATTTTTCCCGTGACAAAATCGAGTTGGTGTGGCAAGTCGTGATTTGGCCGCCCCCACGTGAGCGGCCCCAATAATTGCCAACCCCATTAGCCATGAACGAGGACTTCAGCGCGGACGTGAGTGGGGCGGCCAAAGCAGCAGCCGAAATTAAGAAGATGCTAATCTAGCTCGAGGCTTATCCATGGAGGTTAACTTTCATCCAAAAAGAGAACAATCGCAGTTTTGGGCTCATATAATTAAAACTAAGCAGCGTATATGTATGAAAAGAATCAGGTTCCAGAAGACACGGAAAGACTCAGAACTTTGCTCACCTTATTAGATTATAGGACGTTCATGCATCCCAACTTATAACTGGGGAACCTAATAACAACTCCACAGTCCACTGCTCCAACCCTAGCCTGGTTGAGGTGATCGAGAGAGAGCAGCTCATCACCATGTGCTGGAAAGAGCTCTGCTTGTGTTTTAATCCTGAGAGAGATATTGGACCTGATTTTCACGGCACTGCAGTCTCCATGAATCCCAAGCTGGAAAAAGATGGCGGTGTCGATCGGAAATCCGGTTTCATCAGCCCAGTAAAGGCTAATAATGCTGCGACTGGTGCCGCAGGTGGTGCTCGTAGTTCCCCAAAGGTTACTACTACGAACAATAGCACTTCGCATGAAGATGGAGAGACAGATTCTGGTCACAAAAGCGAAGCAGCTCGAGTGATCCCTAATCCGGAGAAGAGTGATGCCTTGAAGGCCCAGACGAAGGCCATGGAATCGAACGAGCGAGCTAATATTCCACCCAAGACCATCACTTCATATGCAGTGCCCGCACCAAAAGACCAGACAAAGGCTGCAGGCTACGATGGAGATGATGGAGAGAGAGGGAGGAGGCCTTAGAAGGAGAGCATCAGTTACGAGAGAGCGCCCAGGTTTACAGGTGAAAGCTAGTTAGAGGAGACTTTCTTCGGCCTTGGACGGTATGATTAATTAGGCTGCTACCGTGGTTTAGATAAATATATATTATGATATTTTTCTAGTGTTTCCACTACTTCTAAGTTACAAATATATGGAGTATGTAATTAGACATCGGCGTGGCTTTCTGTTTTCTGAGCACTTCCTATCCTTTTTTCCTTTTCATTTCAAGATGATGGTATACCATGTTGTTTGAGATAAAGCAGGATGAACAATGAACTCTGTCCGTTTGAATCAGAGGGATGGGTTTCTCAGATGACATGTCTTGCTCTTGATTTTAACCATTGTTTCTCTCGTCAAAAAAAAAGAAAGAGATATTAACCACTGTTTCCTCATGTCCCAAAAGAGTCATGGCAAGAAAAAAGGTTTGGAGGACCAGTCGTTGAACCCTAGCACAGGCAGGGAAAGTTAGAGACAGAAATTATCCAGTAGGAGAACAAAGAGTAAGCATCAATAATATGATCTAAAGCAGTGTGCCAGGACTTAAGCAGAATAAAGAAATGAGCATGATTCTTTCAGGAAACCCACTCCCTAACTTTAAGAAGCTTATTAGGAACTAAAGCTTGCAGCATTCGCTCCTGACACCTGACCAGAGAATTAGAATCAGCTTTTTGTGTAAAGGTGGATGGTGTTTTTGTTTAGCAAAAAGAAGGGATTCAAAATATTAAAAGATCTTGGCTATTTTTTTCAATGTTATCTCAACATTTGGATTTCTGACAAGTCATCGCATATTGCTTAGAGTTGCTCGGCAGCTTTTTTAAATTAAAGAGGGATTTTTTATGATAAAAATTCCTCTGAAATAATTGCCTTTGTAAATCTCAAATGGAATAGACCTCTACATTGACAACAAGTCTAGAACTCAACCGTGGCCTCTCCTCTCCGGAAGAATATGACAAGGTGGCTTCTCGATCGAGTGTACGTGATGCTATTTTTTGTCAAACGACAAATTTACCCCACTTTAACCACGATTTGAGGTGCAAGAAGCATGCATGTCACTTTGAACCCATCCAAAATCTTATTTCAGACTTGATCTAAACTATGAATCTATAACCATTGTTTTGGCCAGAAATCCATGATTCCGTTAGACTTGGCCTAGCAGAATTAAACCTTGCCATGCGGCCCTAATAATTTAATTTGACTTCAATAAATCTTAAATTGCAGAAATTTTTTTATTGCCAAATTTGTTTGCGAAACCCTTTTGTTATCGAAGTCCTAAAAAATATTATATTTTTTTCTCTCGTATTTGTGGGTGGATTTCTGCCACTGAGGAAACATGTTTTCCTTCAGTAATTTCATTTCAATCGAGTTTTTATTAACATAAGAAATAGGAAAACAATTGGTGTGGACTTTTCTTCGAAAAGGGTTTTATTTTAACAGGAAAGAGGAGAGTAGATGGTTAATTTGGATTGTGCAAATTTGATTAAAAAACCAAATAAAAGATCTCAACCATTCACTTTGTTCTATCATGTGCAACACACGTAATGAATCTAATCCTAATTAAAGCATGACATAATGCTTAATGAACATGGTAAGTAATCATGCAATACCTGAGTCCAAAACTTAGATTGCAACTCTTTCAAGTCAGATCTAGGTCATAACCCATTTGGGACCTTTTTATGAACAACTCATTTGAGACTTATTTGTTTCCATATACGAATTCTATCATTGGAACTACTAGAGGACTATGTATGACTGGCTTGTCCAACCCCTAAGCTTGTTAATATTTACTTTTATCTTTATTTTTAAGAGAGAGAGAGAGAGAGAGAGAGAGAGAGCTAAGATTTACTTTTGTCAAATGCTTAGCTCAAAAGAGAGCGGGATAGATATGGAGAGAGAGAGAGAGAGAGAAAGCGAGAGAGAGAGAAGATGAGATTGTTCACTTGCAAATAAACATATTTAATATGCAAATAGATGAGGCTGTTTGGCTTATTCTCACAACTAACTAAATAATTACAAAAGATACCCATGTCTTGCACAATTTCAAAATAAACCTCACCTACATGGTTTAGCTTCTAAATCATGATTTCTATATAATTTGATATAATATCCACCCGATTAGACTTCTCTTATTCTAGATTTTCTTCTGAATTCGGTTAATTCTCAAGCTGATTAAACTTTTCATGCTCTCATTCTTCTAAATTCAATCCAATGTTATGTTGATCAAGCTCTCCTTGCTTTGGATACTCATCTTCGAAGTCTACTCTTCAAGTAAACCTTGTTTGAAAAAACTATCCAAGAGTCAAAGCAAGAGAGGTTTATCCTCAATTTGCATTTTTTTTTCTCTTCCTAGGTTACATACATGAATCTTATTTTTGACTAGTTTAATTGCTACATGGATTTCAAGTTTCCATCACATTTGCATAAAAGAGGAGTGCCTTTAAGATGATCAATTAGATTATATTCCAAAATTTCCTTCAAGAAGGAATAATTGAACAAATCAATGACATCTCACTCCTCCATTGCAACCTACCACATTAAGGGCCTCTTTGGAGAGAGGAACCCATTATCCATGGATACTCCGGTGGGAAAATAGGGAGGCATACGAAAGTGGAAGAGGTGGAGACTGCATGGTTAGAGAAGAGAAAATTATTTAGTCCCTAAATTTTAGTGATAATGTAAATCACATTTGAGGCAGAATTCGTATTTCCTGAAATTTTGAGATTCGGAGTATCTGCCTGCTTCAGGACTTTATTTTCCCCCCTCACTTCACTTCCATCATTCTTTAATTCCTACAGCCATACAATAATCATGGATAATGAATGCGAAGCATCAAAAAAAGGCTATCAATAATATCATCTCTAGGGTTGCTTTCTTAGCACAATTATGCCTCAAGTCCATGCATTAGCTGGGCCTCCTAATAATGGATAAGCCATCGACTAAGATTCATTATATTATATCGCCTTTTTTTTATATAGATAAGCCCTTATTTTTTATGTGTCCTTGGGCTTGACAAGTGTAAGAATGCAACAACTTGAGAAAGGCTATTTTTATTTGTCAAAGTAAGCAGCTTTTTTCCTTTTTACATAGTCTTTTTACAAAGCCTTGACACAAATCTTTCAAGTGCCGTGACACAACTAGCCAGGCGTTGAACTTTTTGGACAATCTTTAGTGAATACATTTTTTGTATTGCTCAGTTTTGCTCTAGTTTTGCCTCCATGCCTCATTGTATTACCATGAATCCCAAATTTCGTTGGAAAGCATCATAAAAGAATATTTTGGCCAAACTTCCATTATCAACAAGAATTCTATTTATATTATAATTTACAATTGTAAGAGAAATAATTACAACATCATCATGAGGAGTCTATACTCCTCCTAAGTTGGCGTCAGAGAAAGAGATGACGTCTTCCGTGTATTGTCTCTTTGAAGCAGCTTCGGCCTCCAGCGGGGCCCGATTGTTTGAGGTGCTTGGAACCTCAGGAGGAATACCGGCAATGGTATTAATAATCCATATCGTTGG
The DNA here is from genome assembly GCF_009389715.1 of Phoenix dactylifera. Taxonomy (NCBI): domain Eukaryota; kingdom Viridiplantae; phylum Streptophyta; class Magnoliopsida; order Arecales; family Arecaceae; genus Phoenix; species Phoenix dactylifera. Next base: position 6,065,886 of record NC_052399.1, read on the forward strand.
ATGATTATTGATGGGCTCCACGGGCGGCAGATCAGAGGCTGAGGCAGGCCCTTCTTGGTCACACCGATTATGTACATACCGGTCCAACCATCCACGTCGGTGACTACCTCAATCTCATCCTTGAGTTGGATGCACTCCTCGATGTCATGTCTGTGGTCTCGGTGGAATCGGCAATACTTCTTCTTATCTCTTTTGCTCGCTAGGACATTCATTCAATGTGGAGGGCGCACGTAACCTTGGCCTTGAATCTCCATAAGAATCTGAGTCCTCGGTGTAGTGAGTGGAGTATACCTTTTTAAATTTTGAGGAGAACTCTTGGGCCGTCGTAAGCTCTTTTTATCCCAAGGTGAAGTACTCCTTGACGCACCTCGCTGTTCTCATCTCCGTTTTCCTCCTCGGAGGGGTCTTCCCCCAGTAGACTTGTGATAGAAGGCCATGACTTTCTCTATTTTGGCATATTTCTCAGCTCGTGCCACCATTTCGGCGAAGTCAATCGAAAAGTGTTTCTCCAAGGAGAAGAGAAAATGAGACGGTCTTAAGCCACCCTTCATTGCTGACATCGGGCTCAACTGATTTAGATCGTGGACTTCTAATGTCGCTGCATTAAAGTGGTTGACATTATCTCTAAGGGACTCTCTCTTCTTCAGCTTGATGTCAAGCAACGCATTGGAACTACAACACTGTCTTCAACAGAAAATGAAGTGCGAGTAAAAACACGTCCAAGCTGCTCGAAGAAATGGATAGATTTAGGCTGAAGCTTTGAGAACCAAAACTAAGACGTTTTAAGAAGATTTACAGAAAAAGCTTTGCAAAAAAACGACGTCAATGGCTCCATGCAGCATCATGAGAGTTTTAAAACTCTTCAAATGATCCAAAGAATCCGAGGTGCCATCATATGGCTCCACTTAAGACATCCTGAACCAAGGTGGGATCGGTTCTTTCATAATCTACCAAAAAAAAAAAATTCGTGAAGAAGTCGAGGTCATTATTCGCCCTCGATTCTTATCCTCTAAGAGCCTGAATTTGACGGCCTATCTTCTCAATTTTTCTGTCAAGGTCGGGGTCCCGTTAAGATAGAGGCTCCATATGGTGAGGTGATGAAAGATCCAGAGCAGAATCCTTGGGGCTTGGCGGTCGCTTCCCATCTCGACTAAGACTTCTTCATCCGGTGTGTTGACTCTGACGAGATCACTCTGGGATTTGGCGTTGCGAATGGAGGCTAATATGGCACGTGTGGCGCATTGGTTGCTAGAAGTGGCGACTAGGTTGAGCAGGTTTCGATCGGACTAGTTCTGACTGTGCTGTCGTTTGTTGTAAGCCCTGAACTACTGCGATCAAGGCCTGCACCAATTGTACAAGCAGATTGAACTGCTCAGTGTTCATAGGTGCAGCCGGCTATACCGGCGAAGCGTGCTCCATAATCTGCAATGATCCTTATGAGGCCAGAGCACAACATTGCGAGGCATGAGATGCACCGTGAGTCCTTTGCGACCTCATCTTGACAATTCAATTCCTCCTTTCGTTTGGTATCGAAATAGTTGGGGGCCTTCCTCTAGCACCAATCTGTTGCTGTTGAATCCTGAATCAAGATCGGAGCGTTACCCGACTAGCTCTGAGGTCGGTGATAACCAAACTAAATGATCCGACCAAGGTGTGGAAGAACTAGTCTCCTCCGAGGATGACCTACAAGAAGTCCACTTGCTAGAAAGTATTCAATGGGGGACCTTTCGATGTCTAAATCAAAATGGTAAGGCAACAGTATGAAAGAAAATTTTTTTTGCAGAATAGAGTCTCTAAATGAGCTTACTTAAGGACCCCTGAACTATCCTTTTATATAGGGTAGTCAACCGATCTGTTATCTGATTTGGTGTGGCATGCCTTAATTGCTAGATAGCGGTCAGTCACATATTTACAACGTGGAAAATATTTTGCATGAGCAGCATGCGGCGGTAATTATGCCGATCATGTGTTGACAATAGTGTTGCCATAACTGTCAGAATTTATTAACATGTGTCGAGTAGCTTCTCGGTATTAATCGAAGTTGTTCACCTCAACTAATACCAAGGTCAAAGAGGTTGGTCTAATATAAGGTCAAGATATCCAACATTTTTTCCCATCACCTTCCATAAGGGAACTTGTGATTCATTAACTACTTCCTATGAAGAAATGAGAAGGCCCACTTATTAGTCCAACACACATTCAACCTAGCCAGCACCCAATTTTACTAATGGAACTAGAGTTTTAATTGGCCATTAGTTATGCATAGAATGGAGGGTGACAGACGATGTCGAGGTATAGTGAGATACCCAACTGCAATGATAATATATTAAATAACCTTTAGCAGAGACACACCCGATTTTGTCGACCGTCATATTGAAGCAATTTCCATAATTATCATGATAGAGCTAATATTTAACAAGAACTCGAGTAGTTCTTTAAATATTTAAAAATTTTGAAAATTATTATAAAATAGCAAAAAATATTTATTATTTCAATCAATTTGTATCAATTAAGATGATAAAGCTAATATTTGATCAGTCATGCTACAATAACCACATCGAAAAGATTGTTGCTATAATTGTCATGCCACTTAGAATGAGAAGGTTCATGCAGCACATACATTGATGCAATTCCCAATCAGGTTGTGGTATAGAGTACCAAATCTCTTATATGCCATAAGATATACTAGAAGTGAGGAAAAATTTTGACATAGTAGATTTGTTATATTTACTCTTGTTTATAATTTCTTAAAAAAATTTAAAATCTGGAATCTCATAATTAGTGAGGGTACCAAATTGAGTCGAATTGAGATATCATTTATCTTGCATAAGATTTTTGGCAGAAAAGTTTTTAATAATCATCTTGACCTATATTTAGAATATTTTCATTGATTTTGTATAAAATAAAACAAATGAAAAAGCTATTGTTCTTCCTTTTTTTTTTTGATGATAATTGGCCCTTTTTTATTGACATGCTTTGGTTAGCAGCGCCATCACTGCTAGTGCCTCAGCATACCTTTAATGTTGATCCAGCCCCTTCCTTTTTCCTTTTTTGCTTTTGCTACCCTCCATCCAACTCTATCACTTATTATTAGCTATTAGCCCTCTCACAACCATTGCTCTCTGTATCTCCTGTCTTGGGTTGATTTTGTCCCGATGATAGATAAAAGAATTTCCAGTATAGATCTATATTGTATATCATATTGCCTATATTTCAAATAGCTAAACTGAGCAGCGATTTGGGTGCTAGGTGCTGAGATATCAAGAATACCTGTCTTACCATTGATTTGTCTCCATGATAAATAGGAGAATTTTCAATATTGATGGACATTTGCATATCATATCTTTTGATATTTCAGATAGCTTATCTAGGGTTTAGGTTTCTGGATCCCAAGATATGGAAAATAAAATTCTTGATTTCATATTCATTTTACACTTTTAATCTATATATCAATATATTTTAGGCAAAAGGTTGATACCTATATGCTAAAAGAACAAATAAAATCTGCAACAATGATATGAGGAAATAAAAAATTATTGGATGGATCAGGTCCAAATGGATCAAGCCACTAATCAATTACTGCATCATCCATTCTTATATCCAAACTATTCAAGATCAAAATGGGATGAGAATTTATACTGTCATTCACCATATATATATATATATATATATATATATATATATATATATATATACTTTGGAATTTAGACTGGTTTTTTGTATTTGACACATTTAAGGATGCAAATAAGATAGGCGGATTGAGTTATAAGTAATTTTAATTTAATTCGATTTTTTTGTTTAGGTCTCATACCCAATTTAATGCAAGATCGGATGGAATTTTGGGGGTTTCTCAATCTCTGATAACTTTTCTACAAGGAATACCATTTAGTGTGAGCGAACACGTCCCAAGCAGTACGAACTGCAAAAATGTACGAGCAAACAAGCAATACTTGTACGTTGGGAGGACCGCTGAAACCCTTATTTTGTCCCATCAGGTGGAACAAATACCAGGATATACCTTCATACCTCTCACACGGAACCTCCCTCCAATCCCACTTAACTCGTTCCCAGGAAACACCAAAACCAGCAGCAAGGCACCCGGCCGTTTCCCCCAGGCCCAGGTGGAGTCGACGCCCCTTCGAATCCCCCAAGGGGCAAAGGTAACCCAATCCAAATTAAAAAAAACAAAATAATAATAAAATAATCGGACAATAAAATACTGGAGGATTTTTCTGGAATCTCCTCTGCCACCCATACGCGGCGTGGCAGGTGCGCCTTGACATCCGGGGCGAAGATTCCTCTCCCGATTCTCCCCCTCGCCAAATCCCAGCCGTTCGTTTCCCGATCGAGAGCGACATCTTACCGTCGTCTGTCTCGGGTTCCAGTCGCGGTCAGTCGAGTCTTCGATCTTATCTCCTCGTCCTCCTGCTGACGTCGATGCCAGCCTATGGCAGCAGAATCCCACCGCGGATTTTTTTTTTTTTTTGTTATGAACCATGGAATATTCAAAAACCCCTCGATCCAAGATTCGATGGCGTACGCGACGCCCCGACCTCGATTCCTCCCCCCTTCCCATCTTTCCTCTCTCTCTTAATCCCACCCTCCCTTCCGTTTTATCCCTATCTCGTAGTTTCTTGCCTTCTTGCCCGAGTTTATTCCTCCCTTTCCTCCGGCTCTAAGATCCCCTTATTCCCCTTTATTCCACTCCCCCTTCCGGTCCGTTCGAAGCGATATCCCATTATATTTCAGCGCCTCGGTCGTCCCAGGCTTTTCTTGTTCTCGTGCTGTTGTTCTCCATGGATTTGGCGGAGCGGGCACGGAGGTGCCATGAGTACGTGGAGGCGCTCGAGGAGGAGCGCCGGAAGATCCAGGTGTTCCCGCGCGAGCTCCCCCTCTGTCTCCAACTCGTCACCGAAGGTTCTTATCTTTCTCTCCTCTTTGTTCGTGCTTTCTGTGGGGCTTTTATTCTTGGAGTACCAGGCTGGTGATTTGGGTTTTGGTGGTGGTGGTTGCAGCGATTGAGAGCATTAGGGTGCAGATGGGGAGCAGCGAGGAGACGGTGACGGACGGGCCCGTGCTGGAGGAGTTCATCCCCTTGAAGCCGACCTCCTCTTCGATCGAAGAGGAGAAAGGCGGCTCCATGGAGATGGATCAAGAGAGATCGGATACGAAGCCGGATTGGCTCCGATCCGTCCAGCTCTGGAGCCAAGACCCAGACCACTCGCTCCCTAAAGCGGTGAGAGAGAGCGAGATCCGGATGTTTTATTCTTTGTTCTTCGTTTTATTCCTCTAAATCGTACTCTCGTGGCACACTAGGAGCCTCCGAAGAAGCCGATCGCGGTGAATGCGAAGAAGATCGGCGGAGCCTTCCGCCCATTTGACAGAGAAAAGCACGTCCCGGCGCCGGTGCCGTCCGCGGCGGCGCCCGCGAGCTCTACTACGGTTGGCGGAGGAAGCAGCGGCGAGAAAGAGAAGGATAAGGAAGGCCAGTCCCAGCCTCACAGGAAGGCGAGGCGGTGCTGGTCGCCGGATCTCCATCGCCAGTTCATCCACGCCCTCCAGCAGCTCGGAGGCTCCCATGGTTGCTCCGAAAACTATCATTCAATCTGAAAATGAGATAATTTTATTGCCAGTATGTTATATATGTTCCTAAATTTGAAACGGGATTGGTTGCAGCCGCGACGCCGAAGCAGATCCGGGAGCTGATGAAGGTGGACGATCTCACCAACGACGAGGTCAAGAGTCATTTACAGGTAAATAAATTGCATCTCTATCAATTTGATTGTTACTCTAAATTTTTATTGTTAAACTTAGGATTGCAGAATCTGATGATTTTGAAATACATAATAGGATTAGCCGCCCCTGGTCGTTGCATTAATTCGCCATTTTGATTGGTTCTTCATGATGATCTTAGGGTGCCAACAGAGCATCCCATGCATCGGGACTTATTCAGACTTTAGGGAGACCCTTCCTGTCGCTAGGTATATTCTCTTCTTTTGATTCCCCTGGTCATTTGATGCTGGTGATCTTGGGCCGCCCCTGGCTATAATTTAAACTCTTCCTCTCCTCGTCGTCTAGCTCGAATTGGACTGTGGCAACCTGTCGTCCTGGTTATCGAATAATACTGTAGGCTTTGATACTACTTTAGCATCTCATTGGTGACGTGATTGCCAGGATTCCAAAATTTCAAACCAAAGGTGGTGGAGCTGAGAGTTGGTGCCATTGGCCTACCTGCCTTATCTATTTGTCTAAAATTTTCCACATGACAGATCATTGTAATACTCCCGTCTATTGGATTTGGAAGATTGGCATCTCCAATAAACAATGTTATGCTGAACTCTTATCCTTATCTTCATGGACCCACTTATTGTTTCCACTGATCGAATTGGTGACGGAGGAGCTTTCTCATCTGAAATTCATAGTTTAAGTTGCTGATTTTGGCAGCCATATTTTGCATGCATCACTGGTATGGTTGGTCCATCCTGACAGTCATCAACCCGCATTACATTCTTGGAGGCCTGTTCTTTTTGGCAATCGAGATTCACCATTTTCCATTCCATAATCTCCTTTCTATTTTAAAAACAATATCTTTTGCTTGCATGATCGCCATAGTGGGAAGGAGTCTGCGCCAGAAGGTGTGCAGCTTAAGTTTGATCCATTTGATTTTATTCAGAATGACAACCTTTCAAAAGGTACAGATGAAATAAGTAACATGATTCAGCGAACTTTCACAAGAACAGGTTTTCTGTGACTCCGTGGAGTCTTACTTCTGTTCGAAAATTTTGTGAGAATTTTGTTACAGCACCATGTTGCATACAATGAGTATCCATTCTCCTGATTGTAGTTTGTTTGAGTCGAAGTACTTCGTATCTTATACTTCTTGGATGCACAATTTCGTGATTCGGTGGTCTTACATGTTCAAATCATGTTGTTGTTTCAGAAATACAGGCTGCACAGTAGACGGCCAAGCCCCGCAGTCCAGAGCAGCGGCACCAGCAGCCCCCCGACTCCCCAGTATGTAGTGGTTGGCGAAATATGGGTCCGGCCGCCGGATTATGCAGCAGCTGCGGTTGCAACAGCAGCACAACCAGCCAATGGAGCTGGTGGAATCTATGCTCCTGTTGCATCGCTGCCATCGGATTTGAGACATCAACAGCAGCAGGTTAAGCAGCAGTCACATAGGTCTCCCACCGGGCCACTACATTCACAAGGTAGATGCAGTGGAGATGACGGTGCTGCCAACTCTGCTTCCCCTACTACCTCGTCATCTTCTCAGACCACAACAGCTTCACCTCCCTTTTGACCCTTCGGAGAGCAGCCAGATAGCATTTTTGGAGTTTGCTTTTTTGTGTTTTCTGTGATGAAAGTAAATAAATAGAAGCATATATGTATGAAAGTTTATTTTGTTGTTTCTCTAATGACCTGTATGTGAAACAGCGACTGGAAGTTAAAACATCATCAGTAGAGGTTGCTACCTTGCTGCTGGTGTATTTTGCTCCTCTTCTTAGCTCTATCCTCAGTTATCGTTTGATTCCCAAGGTTTTATATATATCTACTGCTAATTAATTTCTCCATAGTTCTTAACAACCTTTCAGGATATTGGTCTGATTGCTTTATTTTTTTCCCCCTTCATTGAGTTGAATTTGATGAGAGTTTACAATATTCGCATATTATCTCACATGAGCTTTCGAAAAATGTTGCGATAATTTTTTCTCGATCTAGGAACAGCTGGGGACATAATGGGTTATTGTCTATGACATTTAACCGTATGTGACATTTAGTCATGTTTCCGATGAGTGCCCTAGCTAGCTTAAGAGATCAGTTACCGCAATCACAACCCTTTGCGGCTGTTGTGATCACTCGAGACTGGTGTAGTACATGAACCACCACTATTCCATGTATATATAGCATGAGCCATGGTCTTTTGCGTGATCCGATGTACAGCATGGCTCTCACTATCAATGAATGGTATAAGCCCCGCCGGATCCAATGGATCACCATCGCTTATGCAGTATAGAGATCCTGCTGCATCACAGCCATTATGTAATACATGAATGGCTATAATTCTGGGACCAATATCTTTATTTTATTTATTTTTTTGGTGAATCGGTTGCTCATACTACTCTAGCACGAGCACAGTTAGCTACATCAGAGCCAAGCAAATTACAAAAAAAAAAAAAAAAAAAAAAAAAAAAAAAAAAAAAAAAAAAAAAAAAAAAAAAAAAGAGGGAAGGATGTTAAGTTCAGATAAACACTCCCGTGCTTTGAAGCTGATATTTTTTTTTGGAAGCAGAAATGCCGACTCGACGTAGTAGGTTTTGTTTGCGTTGCCTTGCATTGGAGGCCAAGCAGCCGAAGTTACTTGTCAACTCACATCACACATTGGATGAGGATAGGCATCAACCGTTCAACATACCTTTGTCTTTTTCAACTTATTTAACATTTTTCTGTGTCGTTTTACAAGTCGTCCTTTTCATTACCCAAAAGCAACACCAGTCTCTCTTTTTTTTTTTATTGCATATCTTTCATTTCAAAAAGATATCCTTTACATAATTTGTAGAATCGTCTTTGTCTAACGATATAAAAAATATAATATTTCAGGTCTCTGTTTTTAAGATTGCACTATAGTATGTTGAATAATGCTATGAGGTAGACGACGACTCCTACGTGCCACTAACAACTCCCACTTCTGATGAGAGGCATCCTGCCTTACTAGGTTTCTCTCGCCACAGACATACTTGCCTTACATAAATTGGAGTCAAAAAAAAAAAAAAAAAAAGGAGATTTAAGTCCTTCCCGGCAGCTGTATATTTGCATGATCTATTACAACTTCCACGAAGAAGGATTTAAATCGCATGTTTTTTTTTAATTAGGTTATGAATTGGATCTTAATGAACCTTAATTGATTTGGATCCAGACCCCATCCATATCCGATAGTTTGTTTAGAATATAATGTAAATCTTACTCTTGTAATTTTTATATTTTTCATAAAAATTATGTTGTACTTTGGATTTAACTCATTATTGAATAATTTTGAGAGCATAAAAAGATCTAACTTTACATATAACAATACTTGCTGAAGACCTAGGCTGAGTTCCAGTCAACATATGATCCAACATGATTTTAGACTGATCGCACTCAACTCAACCAAATTCTTGGGCAGACCATGTATTCAAATATGCTCGGCATGGAACCAACTCAACCAGATATCCTTGTATACTTGGCAATATTGTGTTATTTCCTTCAACTATCAATAAGGTGCATGCTATATATGGCTTTTTTAATAAACAATATGGTGATGTCATTAAGGATTTTTGGACATAATTGATGGAATAAACATTTAGACACTTGGAAAATAGCTCCCAAGGTTTGAATATAGAACTTTTGACATACAGAAGATAGTAAATACTGGATTACAATCCTGTTTGCATTGAAAACTCTGCAGTTGATACAACAAAAGATGGTGAATTTATATCTAAATCAGTTACGAATTTATCATGTCATGACCACCTGATGAACATGTTTATGCTTAGATAGTTTGGACTATGCTATGGTAGTTCTGAAGGTACCAAGCTCTTGCAGCCTTGAAAGATGCTTAAAATCTACAAAGTTTGGGGAGAAATATTCAGTTCAAAGATGACGCAACAATCGTCATTGGCTTTCAGAAGCAAGCTACGGACTAAATGACCACTGCCTAAAGTTGACGTGCACTTTAATAGCATTCAACTATAAACCACACGAAAGATCATGAGGTTGAGTAGCTAAAAGCCCTCGCGTCACAAAAAAATAAAAAGAAGGAGAAATGCCGAATGTGAAGCATGACCTTTGTAATGATTTTATTAAAATTGCTAATCACCATGACATCGTGACCAAACCCGATGATTTTTTTTGTTTAAAGCTCCGGCATTATTGCCGAGAGTTAAAACAAGTGACACAGAGTTTTGATATGCTATGGATTAAAATAACTGATCGATGACAAGGGATTAAATTAACTAATCATTAGCAAGACTGAAGATTAGGTACAAATGCAACTAGTACTAATAAAACATAATTATAGGTGTCATTGACTGCTTGCTACAGTGCATGTAACGTTGTCAATGGAACAATTTAAGTTATCTAGTAGTATTAACAAAGGCAGTTCTTTTTGGATCCTCCGAAAGGTTCACTCGGCCGGCTGCCGAATATTCGGATTCCGTGGCTCGTCGAAGAGAATCTGAGGGCATTTAAGTGCATTTAGACCTAGGTGCAATGAACCTTTCATAAGGCATATTCTCAAAAAAAGAATATTCTTGGAACATTCAACTGTTGCCAGTAATTTTGTAGCAATTCAGAATCTCATCCAAAATCAGCCTCTATAAACTCATGCAGTGTTTATCAAAATGGGATGGGGATATATTCGGGATATAATTGTATCAAATGGAATCGTACCGACACTTTGTTGTCCAAAAGTTTCATTTTCCAGTGTATGCTTGGAAATTTGGATCGTGGACAGTGCCATATTTCCATTGACTTTGGTGGATGAGAGACAACAACTTCGCCACCGCATGGAAGGGCATTGGCTTTTCCACTACCTGTGAGGTCCAAAACGTAACCCGGTATATTTTTTTTTTCTTTTTTCTTTTTGTGTGCGAGTTCGTTTGTCTCTACAATAGGGTTAGGGGAGGTAATTTTCTATCTTTTTCTATTCTATACTGACTCTATTTTCAGGATCGACTCCAACTAGAATCAGGCCCACATCATCTTGTCCAAATGCGATCTTTCAATTCCATCCTAGTCTGTTCCAAAATAAGCGGCTAATATTAATCTAATAAGTGCAATAGTCATCATCAGACCAATCGGTTCGATCGCTCGTGCCCGCCCATTCTATCTCGCCCTAAATGGAATGGATCTTTTAGTCATATTGTGCTCCGACCTGAGTTTCCAGGTCCGTTTTATTCGCCTGCAACCTGCTTTCTTTTGCCAACACAAAATTAGCGCTGTCCCTTCATTCTATGCTGACCCAAACTCGGGCTGGCTTTTTAGGAAGCCCGTTCCCACAATGCTCACGCCCTAGCTAGCCTGCCAGCGGTGGTGGAATTTTTTCGTTCTCTGATGAAAAAAAAAAGGTTGATATCATCAGAACCTCTTTTTTGAGTACCACTGGGGATGCTTAAAACCACTTCATCAGTGGCAAAAACTAACACAATCCAGGAAAGCTCATTGGTTTTTACCCTATAAAATTAGTGAGGAGGGTCCTAAAGAAGGCTATGCCAAGTACCCTTAAGCCAATCCAACCTAAGGAGAGGGATTTTGAGTTCAAAGATTTAAAAGGGATAATCGTTGAGCATCCGCTGAGTATTGTTTTTGTTTTTTATTTTTATTTTCAAAAGTCTATGAAAAAAAAAGTATTAGACTGTCTTGTATGATGAAATCCTTTCGATTTTTAGAATTGTTATAAGATTTTAGGTTTGGAAGTGTTGCCGCTAAATTTTGAGCTGAGATCAATAGTAGCTCGGTGTACTCTGAGGTTGGTAGGAACCGAAGAAAAGTTAGGTCAGTTGAGACCGAGGTGAATTGGAACTGATTGGCACCGAGACCAACTTGCAAGAAATCCACTTACTAAAAAGTTTCCAGCAGTGAATCCTTCAATGCTTAAGTCAGAATACTACAACAACAGTGTAGAAAGAAGAAAATTTATGGAGAAGAGACTTTAAATGAGCTTACTTAAAGATCCTCGGGTTATCTCATAGGGCTCGTTTGGTTCGCAGGAAAAGGAGGGGGGAAAGTGTGGTCAACGGGAAAGTAATGAAATGCCTCTTGTTTGGTTGGAGTTTTCAAAGGAGAGAGATGGGAAAGTTGTATTCCCATGGGAATATGATTCCCACATTTCATGGGAAAGTCTTTCCCATGAGAAACATGGGAAAGTTACTTTCCCATGAGGTGGGAATCACTCCTTTTTTATTTTTTTCCCAAAAAGACCCTTCAGCATTAAAGAAGCATTAAAAAAGCATTAAAGACCTAATTTTTATTAAGGGCATAATAAGAATTATACATAACTTTCCTAGAAAAGTGGATGGTCAACCAAACATAAGCACTTTGGAAATTTGTCACTTTCCCATGGTTAACCAAACATGCCAAAAGTACTTTCCTAGGTATCCTCTTCCTAGGAATCTGATTCCCAGGAATCATATTCCTAGGAGGGAAAATACTTCCCGCGAACCAAACGAGCCCATAGAGTAAGATATGCATTTGTTACCTACGTGCCTTAACTATGTGTTAACAGTCGTTTGCACGTTAACATTATGGTAACCATCCCACGCGAGCAACATGTGGCGTTAATTTGAGCAAAGCGGTATGAGCGCAGCTCATGCACTAACTGCAACTTTGGTATAACTGTTAATCTTTATCACTTCAAGAAAAGTGGCACCTCAGTCTGCACCAAAGTCATTCATCTCGGTTATGATCGAAGTCAAAAAGGTTGGTTCAACTCGAGGTCAAGATGCCCAATATTCTCCCCCATCATGAAGTACTTATTTGTCATTAAAAAAAAAGAAGAAAAAAAAGAAAGGAGTAGAAGAAATTTTGTGCAAATGCTATTTTAACATCATTTCTATAGCATTTAAATTTGTAAAAAAATAAAAATACCAAAGTAACAATGATTCAATAGAAACCTTTTCAATTAATCAAATCCTAACTTCACAAGGCATTCACCGAGTAGGTTTCCCTTACCAAAGATGCAAATAGAACTATACCCCGACGGTTGCACCCATCCTTTGTTGGGAAGAGAATCATGGAGCATTTCATGTGCGTAAGTCTTTCATCATTGCTATGAAATGATAGGAAGCTGACCAAAGAAAGAAGAAGACCACCGGAGAGCTGCTGCCGCGGGCTCAATGATGCCTGAATTGAATTAAACTTCTTCGATGGCTCTGCAAAATGCTCATGGCATTTCAACCTCTTCAGAGACGACCATTCCCACCAAGCCCACAAGCCCAAGATTTCCATTTTGTGGGGTTTGTCTGTGCTCAGATTTTTATTTGACCCAACATCAATTCACAATTGGCCTGGATCAGCTCGGCTTGACGACTTTTTTTTTTTTTGAAAGGTGTTTGGCTTGACAACTTAATAATGTACTTTCCCAGCTTAAATGATATCTGAAGTCGCTCTCTCTTTCAATATTTTCGAGGATTTATGATGAAAAGCTTCCAAGTCGAAACTAAACAAAAAATAAGGTTAAGCCGAACCAGGCTTTAAATTTATTAGAGTTTGATTTGGTCCGCATCTATGTAGTCCACCCAGGCCGGGTCAACTCTTCGTCTCCAGGACGGGCGTTAATAATGTGAACTTCCACCTCTGAACCTCACGTTAACATCCCATATGCCGTAGAAATTGGCCTCTAACGTGGCTAGGCCGGTAGACATCCAACTAATCCAAAAAAATTTAGTCAAATCTTGTTGACGTGAAGTATAGTTTTTTTTTTTTTTTCCTGTTGGGTGACAGCAAGAATTCTATTAAAGTCTTAAAGAAAAAACCTCTACATGCATCGGCATCAAGAATTTGAGCTAGCGGAGTAGGAAGAGACAAGGCCAAATTTGCACGAAGTGTAGTTTCTTTAGCTACAGTTCATGATTATTGAACAGCTTCTCATTAGCATTAGCACACATTCTTGCGAATTTAGATGTTCCACAAACTTTGTCGGTGCCGCACACAAAATATTTGAAACGACAGACTGTTTCTCGGTTCTCTAGATTGCATTTTAGAACTTGAAGGCGAGGATGAGGTCAATTGCAATGCTACACTTCTCCATAAAAATGTAGCATTAGAAATATTTAGACCAATATATGACCATGGACCCTACAGTGATCGAGGATATGGCTCAATAAATGAATATCTGAGCAACATTTAGAAGGCACCACCTTGCTATGAAGCTGATAAGAGATAGCTAGACACTTAGAGGCGAAAAAGATCTTTCAACTCCAACAGGATGCCTCAAGAGCAAAGCTATGTCTGTGCACAAATTTTATGCTCCCCTCTTTCCACATTGATGTGTTAGTATTGGGGGAAAAATGAGTCGCTCCGAAACATAAGGGTACGCGGTCAGCACGTACCTGAAGGCGCCCGACCTGGAGGTGCTCGACCAGGCGCCCGACTTGAAGGTGCCCGACCTGCAGGCGCCCGACCTGAAGGCGTCCGACCTGGAGGCGCCCGACCTGAAGCCGACCTGGAGGCGTCCGACTTGAAGCCAACCTGGAGGCGCCCGACCTGAAGCCGACCTGGAGGTGCCCGACCAGGCGCCCGACCTGAAGGCGCCCGACTTGGAGGCGCCCGCCCGACTTTAAGGCATGCAACCGGGCCCGACGTCCGACCAGGCGCTCAACTCCGAGACGCCCCGTCCGAACACTTGACCTCGGCATCCTCGACTTCGAGAGCCCAGCCTCCCAACCGCACCGCCCAGCTGCTGCGGTCACATCCTCCTGCAGTTCGACCAGGGACCATGCCCTGCCACTGCCCTCAACAATTAATGCGCATGGTCTTTGCTGATCTCCGGCTCACTCAACAATTAATGCGCATGGCCTCTGCTGATCTCCGGCTCACTCAACAATTAATGTGCATGGCCTCTGCTGATCTCCGGCTCACTCAACAATGAATGCGCATGGCTCCTGCTATCTACGGATCTCAAACCCTCCACGGTAAATCCGTTCGGCCGTGTCTGATCAGCCACGACGACTCATTGTTGTCGGCCTGATCTCCTGCGGTAAGGCATTAATTCACACGATCATGCATTAATTCATACGACACGCTCGATCATGCGGTAACCGTTCGCTCCGTCACATCGCAGGTACACCTATATCTCTCTATAAAAAGAAAACCTCCTCCTCCTTAGAAGGGGGTTGAACTCGAAAAAGAACTCTTGAGATACATTTTCTCTCCCCATACACTTGCCCCCCTCCCTCTGACTTAGACATCGGAGGACCGGCGCTGGAAACCCCAGCCACCGGCTTTTTGCCCGCCCCCTGGAGGACGCCGCCCGCCAACGGACCGCCACCCGCCAACTCTCGCCGAAGCTCCTCCTTCTCAGTCGAGCGGTCACCCCCGGGTCCAATTTCCAGCAACAGTTAGTATCTCAGAAGTGGTTTTCTGAAACTCCAAATGCCATTGTATTTCTACCGGATGTGATATTTATGCATTCGCACATTTAGAAATTAACCCTGTAAAAATTTTTCATGGGCCGGGCAATTTCCATGCCTTGACTTAGATATACCTTGTGTCAGTTTCCTTGCTTGTTTAACGCACCTAACTGATTCAACAATGCTTTGATTATTCACGTTAGTAACAACCCAATAAAAACCAACACCCCCTCCCAACTTGAAGTCCTGTTTAAGGGTCAAGCCTCTTGCAGCCTAATAGAACACCACCTAACTAATTCATCAGTCATTATGCCTAATTTTTACCATGTTTCACCTTCTAGAAGAGAGAACGTTTATATCTGAATATACTATATCCCCTCATCAAGGCATCCAAATTGTACCTAAATATAAATGGATTTATGTTGATCCAATCGAGGAGAAGGAAGATTTCCTTCATTCTACTTAATTTGAATATCTCAAACGAAAACTAGAAGAAGACGGAAGAATAACGAAAGTAGCGCTTAAGTCTCCTTTTCTTTCATTCATTCTCCACCCCTCCTAAACTGAGTTACAAAGCCTGTATTTATAATACTAGAGAGGTCCCTCCTTTTATAATTTGGATTGGATTCCTCTCCTACTTTGAATATGACTAGGTATCCTAAAATAAATATGAATAATAGAAATATTCTAGAAAATACTAAAATTTAGAAATATTGTAGAAAAAGCTAAAATTTTTGAGAAGGTAAATCTTGACTTTTACATCAATCTGTCTTTTGTCACTCCACTTGATTATTCATGAATTGGAAGATAACATCAGGTCAAAATCTTTCCAAAAAGAAAAGTTTTAGTTTAACTAGGCCATTTTGGGGCCTCAATGATTGGGTAAGCGCAAAATTATATATCTCGAAGAAATACCCAATTTCAAAAAAAAAAAAAACCTCCTCAATCGGGCATCGTATGACCAAGTTATAGTCTTCGAAAGTTTGGCTGCGACTCAACTTCTAAATATGGCAGATCTCGCTCCTGAACCCTATCTAGCCCTGCATGTAAAGGTCAAAGTGTTCTACATCGAGTTTAATGATCCTAATAGCCAAAATAATCTACATCGATTTAATGATCCTCCTTGATATTCGTAGTGGCCAAAGTTATCTACATCAAGTCTAGTGATTATTCTGAATACTTGTAGTAGCCAAAATATTTTATATCGAGTTTAATAATCTCCTTAGATACTTGTAGTAGCCAAAGTGATCCATATCGAGTCTGGTAATCCTCCTGAATATCTGTAGTAGCCAAATGGTCCACATCGAGTCTGATGATCCTTCTGAATATTCGTAGTGGCTAAAGTGATCCACAAAGAATCTAAGTACTCATTGTAACCAAAATATTTCACATTAAGTTTAGTAATCTTCTTGGACGTTCGTAGTGGCCAAAATGATCCACATTGAGTTTGATGATCGGCTTAAATACTTGTAGTGACCAAAGTAGTTCCCATCGAGTCTGGTAATCCTCTTAAATCATATATGGATTAAACAAATCAAAACTCATGAACCCTAATAAGGCCCGGCCTATTTAATAAATAGGTTGAAGCATGTTGATCTTTTTATAACCTAAGCATATTTATTTTAAACAAATGTTTAATATAGATGGGTTAGGTGTCTAATTGATGGATCCCATGTCTCTACTTCTACTCACTTCAGCAAAGAATAAATAGCTTTATTGGACCTTAAAATGCTAATTTTTTCTTTTATGGAAATAAACGGAGAGGAGTTTTGGTATAGCTAGGAATTTTGGTGCCCGGCCATTTGGTCTATTTGGTCAATGACAGCCTCCCTTCTTCTCTGCCGACCGGACCGGCTCTATGGGCTTGCACTCTGTAGAGAAGTGCCTCTTGGGGTACTCTTAACCAAAACTTCGTTGGTGCAGTCAGCAATGACAAACAAGTGCTATGCAACCTTGTGCAGATAAAAGAGCCGAGGGATGCTGCTGTTCAAACTGACGACGAGGCTCGTCGTCAAGGCCTTGTTAGACCCAAATTATTCGGGGCCAGTAGGCAACGGTGAGGAATGACATCGGTTGTGGACAGGAGCAATGTGCTAGGGATTTTAGCTTCGAGGGATGCAAGGATTGTTACAACAATCTAGAACCTCATGTAAAAAGACCGGCCAAGTGATGTTATTTAGGTTTCTTGGTTATGTATAAATTACAATTATCCAAGATATCTCTAATATATAGCTGATGCAAAGCTAAATACATATCTACATGAATTTTTACATATTTTCTTTGTTTAAATCTTAATGTCCTTGCCATGCTAAGAATTCATACTCATTCTAATCTAAGCACAAGTATAATAATCTAATTTCAAATACCGTAATCAACCCATGATCGATCCAAATAGGCTCGTAATGCAGCATCCTCTAGTCCACATGAGCCATGCAGCAGATGGTATGTATAACAATTTAGACTAGCCTAGCCAATATAAAATTAAACAGACACCCACATGGGTCTGCACAACTGTTTGATCAAAGCGATAGGAAATATGACAAATTACTTGAAGGTACATTCTTAGCATTTTTTTGGGCTCCAATGCCATAATAGTTGGCTTATTTTGTTCTTCGCAAGGTAAATAAGGAATTCTTTTATGTAGAAACCGACAATAAGAACATTGCCCTAAAACAAACTCTACTTATATCTATCAAGAGCTAATTCCATAACAGCAAGCTTACTACTATGCTTCTTAGTAGTATGATTCTTAATTCTCAAAAAAGAATTCATATTTGTTATCCGAAAAAATACAAAAGAATTCTGATCCCATCATGGGCCCCCTCTGTAATCCTATTTGTCCGACTTTTCATCGCCACATGAGAAATTTCTTTCCAGCTGTTTCAACCTGGCTCAGGATATTTTTTCCTTTTGGTGGTTAAAAAGAGAGGGGGAGGAGAATTAATTCCACCAAAAAATGTTCGATGCAGGTAAAAGATTTCTCATAGGCGAAGAGCATCCGGTCCCCACATTTAATCGACATCCGCACGTTTCGAACTGAGTCACTCCGTTGGAAACAAAGCCCGGTTCCAACTAATAACTACTACCACCTCGATGGTTAGAATTTTCTTTCAGTGGGCAGATAGGACAAGCACTTCGAAAACTCAACTCTAAATGTCACTAGTTCTCGATGAAATCTCCATTAGATTATCAAATGACAAAGGTACAGCATATACCTCACAGAATACACATTCTAATTGCATCAGGAAGAATCCTGCTGGTTCTTTACAGAACTGAATAATAGGCAAAATTTGAGCTATCACAAACACCATTTAAGTGGCACAATTGCCCCATCAAAAGAATGGGTTTAAAAGATAAAATATGCAGGATGATGAGCCCTCCATGTTTGTCTGGTTATACAATACAAATAATGGTTCCCCATCAAAAGCACCACCCAAGAATCAAAATAAGCAGGGTGGTGAGCCCTTAGGAATCCAAGTTTGTATCTGGTTATACAAATCAAAATACATTGCAGCACATCTCCCGACCGGTCGCGAAGCTTCTGGTTCTGCAATAACCAGATAAAGCATAACAGCATTGGTTTACATGGCAATTAGAGCATAGCATTTAAGGATAGTTTCATAAAAGAACTTCCAAGAGCATTTCCATGGGCTTCGGCACACAAAGTTTGCCATCCATCTATCACATCCAGAAAATGCAGATATATTGGTGCCACCTTTGCAAGCCAGCCAGGAGTATTAAATGGAATATATATACACACACAGACACACACACACACACATACATATATATACGTATAAATATAGATATACATATAGATATACATATATACACACATATACATATACATATACATATACACACACATATACACATACATATACACTCACATATACATAGGTACACATACGTATGTATATGTACACACATGTATATAAATATATGTGTGTGTGTGTATGTATATGTGTATGTGTATGTATATGTATATGTATATGTATATATATATGTGTATGTATATGTGTATGTATATGTATATATATATATATTCAAGGATGAACTAGTTCTCCATAAAGTCTTTGCGAGAGTTTCATTGTTGATATGATGTGATTTTGGTGAATTCAGTTGTATCTATTACCTTCGTCTCAGCAATTTGGAGATGGTCAATTGGTTAAAGAGACTCTGTCCCTTGACTGTCCGCAGATGCTTTTTTCTCTAAATATTTCCTCCTATGTCTTAGCTTCCTAGACAATGTCACCAGTCCACATTAATGATTAAGCAATAAGTGAGGCAAAGAAGGTAGAAATGCGTACTTAATGTCCAAAAAAGCAGCACAACATTAATATAGCAAAATATACAATAGAAAGATAAATAATTTCTAGGAAGCGCATTGTCTTTAGTAAATAATTTCCCAAGGTATTGGACTCTTTCTTGTATGAATAAAGTTATTGGACACATCATCTGAATACTAAGGTAAATAATTTCCTAAAGACTATGGATTAGAATAAAGTCCAATAACTTTATTGATATAAGAAAGGCATATGCATCTATAATCTGCAATGGACCACTTTGATAACTCTAGCCAATTGGGCAAATCTACAGATAATTAATACATTCAATTCAAACACAATCTAAACTCAATCTAAGGTATTTCAATGGAAATAGAATAGGTGAGATATATCATGTGAGATCCGACCCAAAATGAGCCATTTTGAAATAAAGTAGACAGGCCCAACCAACTTCAGTGAGGAGAGCAGATTGAAACAGAGGATCGTGATCGCAATTCTCCGCTTCTTCTTTGTCTCTTTAGTTGAGTGGATCTCGATCCCCCGCCCGATCGCTTGTCGTTGGAGAAAATTATGCAAAGTCATGGCCAATAAGGCTCCACATGCCGTTCGGTCGAGCTCATCCATAATGAAGATTGCGGGCAGTGCAACAACCCGAGCTTATCCCCAATAAATCTCGCTCATCCCTTGCATCGAACCACCGTCGAGCCCTCTTCTCTCCTTCATCTTTCTTCTTCTCTAGTGGCCGACGTGCCACCCCAATTGAGCACCACCGCTTGAAGCCCCTTCTCCCTTTCCATTTTCTCTGTGTACTTTGTTCCGAGACTCCTCCCTATTTGAGCGCCGCCGACGCCGCCAGCCCACAAGATCGAGCCATCCTCAGTTGAGATCCTCTATCTCTGCCACTTGTTGGTGAGCTCCCCTTCCCCCTATTTCTTTTCTCCTAGCCAAATCAAGTTGTTCCAAGCCAAGTCCTTGGCTTTCCCCTTCTCGCCGGTGATGCAGGAGCATTCCCTTAACCCTATGGAGGCGTGGAACCATGATTCACAACTATTTGGGCATGAGGAAATTAGCTAAGTCTTAGTTTGTATTAAGTCTATTTGTGTGCGAGATTGAGTCCGTGTAATAAGTGATTAAATTCGCATTAAGTAGGGTCTCAGCGCCTTAATTAGATTGACCCCGCCACCAAGGCCTAGCCGCCAGCAAACCTTCTTCCCTCTCCTCTCCTCTCTTCTTTTTCTGTTCTTCCTTCTCGTCTTCTTCTTCTTCCTCTTCTTAGTTCTCATTCTTAATTTCTTTTATTTAATTACTAATCCCTATAAATATATAGATTCTGTAGATCTTGTTGCTAATTTCTCTTCCTGGCCCATAGGCCAAATGTTGTGATGATTTCAAACACTTAACTAAACTCGAGCTAAGATTCTAGTGTAAGCCTTACTTTCCTCTCTTTTTTTCTCTTTAGATAGACTCAGAGATCTTACTTTCCTTGTTGCTCGAATCTAAGTTAACCTAGTTTGGAGACCCTAAACCACTCTAATACCCAAATGATAAACCAGCCCATTATTTAGCCCTAGCTAGATCTTTTGAAATTTGGCTACTATTGATCTTTGTTTGACTAGTTGAATTCTCCTTGTTCGAACCCACCTGAGCAGTCGGACATTATCACCTAACTGACCTAATTTGAGAGCATAAGGCTATTTTCAAGTAATGTTTAATTTTTGACTTCGTTTGACTTCTAGAATGATAATATTCTTCAAAGTATATTTTCTGAATTTTTTGACAAAATAATAATTAGTTTGATTAAATTTGATTATGATATATGTTTTATACTAAATTAAACGGGTTAGGTATATTAATGTTATGATAGTAAATATGTTAAAATATATTATATATTATGTTATAAAATCTGAAAAATATGACTGGGCAAATTATGAAAAAATTATTATATATATATATATATATTCTCGGCACGGCTATAATTTAGCTCCGCTAATAGAAATTATTCATTAGCCCTATCGACTTATAATCTGAGAAACTGGTTTCAACACCATATCATCGGTGATTAGAATAGTAGTATTTGGACAACATACCACTGATAGTTAAAAATAGTAGTGTTTGGCACTTTATGTATTCTGACCCATGCCACTGGGTTACGTGGCCATAGCCTGATATTGAATTTCTGGTATTTATTTATGAAAACAACAGTATACTTCAAAAAGAGATATATGTATTCCTCAAGAATTGATTTACTTCATAGTCAATATCTTGCTTTTTATTTTTTTATTTATTTGGCATGCTTAGACTCCACTTTAGGGAGTTAAAATTTTTCTATTTTTTAGATCTAGATGCATGATTGCTCGAGACTTAAAGAAATATGCTAGATCTTCTAAAGATACTTTCGTTTATTGGAGTTCTAGTCAGACTATTTAAACTCATTAGAATATTTTGTTTGAATTAAGAAATAATTAGCAGATGTTGACTTATGTCACTTTGAAACCATTGTAAAAATTATTTGAATAAGTTCTTGATTTAATAAATTTTTAAGAATTATTATTGTTTTAATATGATCTATAGCCTTGCATATTTGTATAGTCTGCTATATAGATATGTGACGTTCATTATTCTCTGGATTCAGAGCGTGACACATCATAACTTTGATATTTTGAAGTTCAAGTTAATGCAAATAACTCTAGACAAATGCATAAAAGTCATCTTTTCCAAACATTATTTAGGCATATGATAAATTTAAGAAGTCACAAACTCTGAAACAAAAACATGCGGAAGTAGAATGAACAAAGAGTAAGATTTTGTACCATAAAGAGGAAATATGTTTCTCAACTGCATTCTCTTCATCTTCATCATAGGCAAACCACTTATCCTCAAGAGCAAGGGAGTCCCAATGCCCAACATCTGGAGGAAAAAAAAGGCACCATTAAAATTCAAAGGTTTCCAATTCAAAATATCAGAAGAGAAAGAAATTCAGTGAACATTGACCTTGAAGTATGATATTTGAATTCCTGCAATGACCCTCCAATTTCCAATATGCATGCCCACTTTTTTCCAAAAGCATGGGCTCAGTCCGAAGGGCATCTTGTCTTTGTTGCTCTTTTAATATGTTTGAAATACAAAAACAGAATAAAGTTAATAAATTTTGAAAACCAGGAAAAAGTAACTTTCCACCCAGATGATGAGAGAAAAGACAACATACAAGAAAAATGAACTAGAGTAGAAGTATAACAGAAATGGTATCATTTGACAACTGAGAATAAAGTTCAAGATTTCAGCATATTACATTCCATATTACATATTCTAGGTTAGCAGGTTAAATTCTATTTTACAAAATGTTTGTAATATTGGAATTTGAACAATGATACTATGAGAAAACAATGCATATGCTAAGCTCAGTGTAAAATACACCTTATATCAACTCAGAAATCCAGTCCCTGATGTCAGCATAGTTGCAACCTTCAGTTATTGATATTATGATCACTAAATTTTACCTTTGAACTGATTGTTCATATTGACTCAGGATTCATCAAAAAACTACAATCATCATAATATAAATGATAGGATAATGCCATCCAACATAATGCTTGCCACTAACTGTGAAAGCTTTACATGAAGAAAGATTTTGTTCATGAAAACTGATATATTTTGTCTGCAAAACATTTTGCAATGCCAAAATAATTCATGCATTCTACACACATGACATGTTCGAGCAATATTTTGGAATAAGAGATTTACCTCAAGTGCATGTTGGCTCTCTCCCAGTCCTTCAACATGATAAATTTAGGTATGGATTGCATGCAACAGATGATCAAAGAATGGAGAACATGAAAGAATTCAGCTTGTGCATGCCAATTGAGGAGCTACTCTCTCTCTCTCTCTCTCTCTCTCTCTCTCTCTCTCTCTCTCTCTCTCTCTCTCTCTCAAACCTCGTATAGATGAGTCGGAAGGCCGTTAGGAGTTAGCAATCTATTTTTTACTATTTAATTAAAATTTATGTCTTTACCTTTTAGAAAATTTGTCACCTCCAAGAACTAAGAAAACTTTTTAGTTTTAGGGGATCCCACTCATAAATAGACCCTAGTTGTACTTTTCTAAAATCAAGCCATTGGTCTACCCTCTTTCTTCTCCTATTTTGCCAAAAAAGAAGAAAAAAAGGAGAGAGAGAGAGAGAGAGAGAGAGAGAGAGAGAGAAAGAGCACATCCCTCTCTTTCTCTCCTATTTCTTCTCTCTCTTCTTTCTCTCTCTCTCTAAAAGACCTATAGACCCTAGTGAAGGCCCAACCTTTCTATTTTATAGATTTAGGTTGACTCCAATAAAGAGACCTTGAACTGCTCTGATGTTCAAGCAGCCAGTCAGACCGATCACTCTAGCCCTATGAGTATCCCTGAAACCACCTTCAATGAATCTTGTTGAACGATCTTGACCTTGATTAAGTCCATACCTTATGATTCATTAAGCGAATTATTTTTGATGAATCTTGTTAAACGATCTTGGCCTTAATCAAGTCCATACCCTATAATTCATGAAAGAAATCATTTAGATCTAACCCACTCGAAACCATTGTATGTGAATCAAGCCTTCTCTTACTATTTTTAATTCTATTAAAGTTATCAAATAAAAATTATTTTAGCTTTTAATGTTTTTAACTAGGTTTAGCAAATTTGCCTAGTGACGTTTGACAATTTAAAGTAAAAGAGGTAAGTAGATCCTTCACTCCTTATTATTTTTCAAATTATAATATTTTCCATGCATATGATTTACCATTAAAAATATCATATTTTTCTTAAATTATGAATCAGCAAATATATTATAAAAATTATACTTTATTATGGAAAATAGTTTCATAAATATTGTTAATAAAAATAGCTTGTTTATGAAATATGAACCTGTTCATACCATTTAATATTGTTCTATCTACCTATGTGCATATTTTAAGAAAAAAGTATAAATATTCTAAAAGCTCTCAAATAGATATATATGACCCCCTAAACTTGGAAAAAATCAATACCCAAAACTAGCATCCATACAAAACACGGCCCTGCCAGCGAATATAAAGTTTGCATATGAAACAAAAAAAAAAAAAAAATTCAATTGCGAAACATGACCCTATCACAAGTACAAAGTTATAGTAGCAAGAATATATGTGAGTAATGTTTTAAACTATGATAGAGTTAAATGATATGAAGAATGATTTGTGAATTTATTTGAAATATAAGCTTGAAACTATGTTTATAAAAAATAGATGATTTACTTTATGACTTGCTTTAATATGTTATACTATAAAATACTTTATTTTTGCAATAACTATTTTTTTAAATAATACATGGATATGGAAAAACTTAGACTTGATCCAATAAAATAGTATAAAATTTAATTATTGAGTTATGTCACTCACATATCTTTTTTTTTATTTTTCTCTTTTTAGATAAATAGGATAAGTAGAAACAAAGAATGGTCCAGGCTTGAAGTTCACGATAGCAAGCTTGATGATTTTATAGCAAAACTTTAATTCTTTAGTCGGTTATAAATTTGTAGCTTAGTAATTTTTTAAATTACAAATTATAAGTTTGATATTTATGTTTGGATTTGAGTGATTTGAATTGGTAATTATTTTGTTATTTAATAGATAATGAAATTAGATATTTATTTATTATATTTTGTTTGAGATAGATTTGGAAGCTAAATATAATTGTTAGCTTCATATTATCATAAGTTGTACCTCTCGGTAGTATGGTCGTATTATAGCCCAGATTTTCCATCACAGCAAAAATTTTAGAAATCCTTCTGTCCTTTTAGTGGAGAAACAAGGATAATGTTGGTTGTGGTCATGATTAATATTAAAAATTAATATCAAAGGAGTTTTCCTCGTGCCCACAACCAACTTTATCCTTGTTTCTGCACTGAAAGGGCACAATGTCTTCTAAAATTTTTATAGTTTCACAAGCATAGCTTACTGTCCAGTTAACTGAAGCCATTATGTAATGTAATGGTGCAAATTGAATGAAGCATACGTAGTTTAAATAAAGGGAAGCAGTGAGAAAGTTCAACAGTCCAAAAGAGTGAATGGCATGCAGTATCAGACATACTCTTGGGTAAAAGTTCCATTGATTCTAGAATCTCAGCATGAATTTTCTCCGTCTCAGACTTTATTGTTGAAATAAGATTGCCCTGCTCAGAAACTGAAAGAGGAGCTTCTTTCAAAGAAAGCATCGCTTTGGCCACATCATCTTTCAGCTTCTTCTTGAGATCCTTTTCCTGTACAAAATTACATTCTAAACAAATAACCCAACAAGAAACAACTGAACAACAAATACATAAGCCACATATCTAAATTTGAAACCTTTCTTTTAGCAGCTTGAACTTTTTCTTTGGCTGCCTTCTTTCTTTCAATATAATTTAAATTTTCCTTGTCAATACAACGCCTCAATTCTCTGAACAAAGTGAGTTGGTTAAAATCTATATAAGCAATTGAAGTAATGAACTAGTGTTTGTCAAAGATAAACAGGGTACCACTTACTCAGTACCAAGGGACTCATCACAAAGAAAATTCAAAACTCTAAGCTTCTTTGATGGATCCAAACTATCATATCCCAGCAGGCCATTGTTAAGACAATCCAAAGGAAAATTCTTGAAGGGACATTGAGACCCGGTAATACATGTTTTAAGAGCGTGCAGCCATGATTCTCCACTTCTTGTTGAGCAAGACAGAGGCCTACCAAAACTACAAAAATAAACAAGTGGATCTCTGACATGAGAACTAATAATGAGATTAGCAAAATGAGATTTCAAAAACAGAAACATGATAGCAAAGTGGCATACTTCTCTCCCTTGTTCTTTTGGATGAGAGATAACAATTTGATATGAAACTGAACAATCAACGAATTTGCTGCATGGCGCCCAACACGTCCTCTTGCTAGTTCCCGAAGAATAGCTTTAGCTTGACCTTTCTTTATATCAAGCACCTAAATATTGGCACAATTAAAAGGACATATCACACAGATCCAAGTCCAAGGCATGCTATCAATCTAGGCTGGAAGGCAACTAGAGAGAATGGTACCTAAGTTGCAGTAAGTTTGAAGTAACCAACTTGAGAATTAAGCTAGTACACCAGACTCAATTGTTAACAGATGCATTTGGGGGAAAAAGGGAGCAAGAAAAGGAGTTTTTATTATTTTTTTGCAGGAATAACACATAGAATCAAAATATGATTTCCTTTTTTTTCTAGAAAGAGCAATCATTTATCAATTCATGTCAAAAGAAAAACAGCAGTTTCCTTCCAAAAGCTAGTAGGTCAAGCCACCCTTCTCTCTAAGTGAGATGTCTCAAATTCAAACCTGAGTAGTGGCAAATAACCACCATACATAAAAACCATAACTTCATTTAGGAGCGTAACATTCTACCTTTAAAAATGCTTTACAGAATTCCAGAAACTGCAAGGCATCTCCCACATCTTCGGCAGGGAATTCAACATCCCCGACCTTTGTTAAGGGACTGCCTTCAGGCAGCACAGTCTCTTCAACAGTCTGCTTACAAAGCTTTTTAATACCATATTTTCTAAACTTGAGTACTTTTGGAAGAGACTCGGCTTTTGATTCACTGGCATTTCCATTAACTGGCAATTTTGTCTCATCGCCATTGCTGCATGCCCGTCTCTCATCACCATCTACCGACACCTCTTTCTCTGAGGCACTATTTGAGCCTTCAATAAATTTTTTTCCTTGTAAGTTTTCCTTCTCTTGGTTCAAAACAGCTCCACTGCATCTAGTGGAATTCTCACTACCAATGTCTCTCGTTAGTTTCTTTGAGCGGTTCTTTTTTTCTTTTTTCACACAGAGTTCCCCTTCACTGTCACCACCATCGGTATCCTTCTGCTCAACATGGTAGTTTTCCTTATCACGACCTCTTTTCAGAGCTACGGACCCCTTTCAAAACCAAAAACAATTGATGAAGACAGAGAACACGAACTTTAAAATGAAAGACGAGATAGCGATCAAATCATACCATTTTAGAAGCAGGGGTTTTTCTTGAACTCATACTTTTAATAACATTCGCTGCATTAAGTACTTCAGATCCTTTTTGCTGCAGCAAGTCAGAAACCGAGGAAAACCCAGTTGCCTTGGCAGCATGGACGAGAATTCCAGTTGGTTGCTGACCTCTCTTCTTCCTATAAAATCAAAATCCATAGTCAATTCCGGGCAGCCATGAGAACTAAAACCTAAATGCAAGAACTTAATGGAAGGTCTCCTCAGCCCAATTCATTATAAAAGCAAACGTTTAAAAAGATTAATTTTTTTATCAGACTGGGTAGAGGAATTACATGCAGCAGCTACAGTTGCAAATGCCGCGGCATTTGGGGCAGCTCCAATTCTCCGACTTCGCCACCTCTTCCGCCTCCTCCCCGTATCTAAACCAATTCAATCCAACACCGCTAGTTACCCTAAGCTAAAGGTTGAGAAAAATCAAGGAACTGCTGGGGGGAATGTTCAAATAACCTATTGCGGAGGCAGCTGTGACAGAACTTAATGGTGCAGAGCTTGTCCTTCTTCATCTGCTTGCAGGCAGCCGCGAAGTCCCTTGTCTTTTGTCGGCACTGAAAACAAAAGGAATAAATTTTCCAACATCGTTGGTAATGTGAAAGGAAGAGATCGGATCTTTCGGTAAAAAATCGACACAAGAATACCTGATGGCATGTCTTCCCGTGCTCGGAATCGTAGATTCGCCCTCCAACGACCCGGACACCAGGATTCTTGGTCCGTTTCGGAGCAGCGGCGGCGGCGGCGGCGCTGGTGGAAAGGGACGAGGCACCTCTCTTCCTGCTCGCCCCCTCGTTGTTGCCGCCGTAGGCGGAGGAGCTTGAAGGAACGGCCATGGGATCGGAGATGATAAGGAGAAGGATTGGGGACGAGAAGAGATTCTGGGATTCAAGAGACGACAGGGAGAGAAGACGAGGGGCGATGGTAGAAGAGTTTATAGTTTGGAAAGTTTGGGAATGGCGCCTCTGAGATTTGGGGAGCGAAATTTTGGAGGGCAAGGGGGGCGTTTCTTTGAAAAGTTGAAACTTTGCCTTCCCTCCTCATGTCGGTGGACATTTGGGGACGGTACGATTTCAGGCCAATATAAGTTTTGGTTGCATCTGCACCAGGTGAGTGAATGTGGTGGTCGGATAAGCACATTTTCGCCCCCAAACCTGGGTTGGGACTTGGGATGATACGACTTTTCCGCTCGTCACAAGGAGCAGGTGTTTGATTTCGAAGGTCATCCACCTCCTAGAACAAAATTCTCAATTTCGCGATCAATCTAGTCGAGGTAGAGAATAGAGATTGAGTGGTACAGGATCGGTCGACCGACGAGGGATAACCTCCTCTAATCTCCGAAAAAAAAAAAAAAAAAAAAAAAACAACAACGCTTTCAAAGATTGTCAAAGACCGTTACCTTAACATTAGGTTGAGTCCGATACAAAATTGAAATACATGGAAGGATGGTTAAGTATGGTAATTAAATAAGTATATATTTCTTTTAGGGTGTACTGGCATTTAGTATCTTCTCTTTCGATTATGGTTTAATTGATTTATTAAAATACGATAGAATGAGCTTAAGTTTTTAAATCACTCCGTGGAAAGCTTTGGATTTTATCGGTTATAGGTCATGTAGATTTTGGAATGCATTCAGGCTCTTTCCTTTGTCATTCTAGTGAATAGCACGCCCACACAGTTTTTGGAGTCCTTCATCGGTCATCGGTAGAGTTGTGCGCTCTCACCTCTTCTCTTCATTATCTGTGCGAACGCACTGTCCAGAGCATTTCCTTATGGTTCTGAGATTCAGGTTGTGGAGGCCTATATGCCGATGGCGGATTCTATCCAGATCTCGCATCTGTTGTTTGCCAATGATTGTATGCTTCTAGTCCGAGCGACAAAACAATCAGTACATGCAATTTGGAGAATTTTAGAGGAGTACTATGGGGCTTTCGGGCAACAAGTTCATCTGACCAAGTCAACTATTTACTTCAGCCCGAGGATCGAGCCACAATTGAAAGCCACCATCATGAAGATTTCAGAAATGGGTGAGCAGGAGGCACCATGAGATATCTTGGGGTTCCCATCACTGGATATTGCCTTCTCAAAAAGGAATGCTCAACCATCGAGCAGTGCATTAGACACAGAGCATTAGACACAGGCTAGAGGGGTGGTAGGCGAGTGCTCTATCTATGATGGCTAGAGTCACTCTTGTTCAGTCATTACTCAATTCGATCCGGGTTTATCTGCTATCCAACACCATCGTGCCTCTAGCACCACCGAGGACTCTGGAGGAATTGTTGAAGAGTTTTATCTGAGACAGATGAGAGGGAAGGAGCAGCATTTACCTATTAGCATGGGATGTGATCTGTCAGTCGAGTAGTAGCGGCGGACTGGGCATTCACTCCTTGACTGTGAGCCGAGAGATTCTGGCGACCAGGCATGCGACCAGGTATCTCATGGAACCTAAGATTCTTTGGTGCACCTTGATGAGGGCCAAGTATGGGGATTCGACCGTTGGGTCTGACTTCCGCACCAGGTGTCGCATCTCTTTTATTTGGAAGGAGATTTATGCACATGCCCCGATGGTGCTCTGTTCGATCAGATGGGCAATTAGGGACAGACGAGCTATTGATGTTTTGGAGGACAAATGGCTAATAGAGCATCCACTTGGCTTGTGGCTTACCATGATCGACCCGAGATGCCTGGTCAGATGCAAAGTCTATGATTCGATCATCTTAGGGGAGAGAAGATGGAATGAGAGCCTTGTTTGTGTGCCTTCAGAGAGAAGCTGGTTGAGAGGGCCTTGGCACTACCGATACATACAAGAAAGACCGTGGATGGAGGGTATGGAGAGCGAATGGGAGATCGAAGGTAATTTCTCGAGACATATATTACCTTGTCAAAGGAGGGGGGAGGGACGGCTCAACGGATTGATGGAGGTTGGATGTGGAGGATGCATATCCACCCTTATGTTGCCTTATTCATTTAGAAGGTGGCACGGGGATGCTTGCCTTCTAGAGCGTGCTAGCTAGAAGGAGAGTGACAATCACTTTAGTTTGCGAGGGATGCCCTGATGTGGAAGAGTCTATCAGTCATGTTTTTTATAGATGCCCACGAGCGACTCAGATTTGGGGATGTGCTATGGCTTCACCCAGTATGTTGCAGGTTACGGCCTCGATTGAGAACTTCTTAGGCCATCTAAAGGAGTCCTTAAGGAGGTTCAACATTGTGGAGTGGGGTATCAGATGTACCTATGTAGCCTATCATATATGGCTGAATAGAAATGTTAGAATCTTCGAGAACAAAAGGGTGCACCCGAGGACAGTGGTGGACAGAGTATTACTTTATGCTACTAAGATCACCAATACTACTACGGTGGTTTTACCTATGTTGGCTAAGGATATTTGGGACTCCCACTCAGCTTTTACAACGACCAGAATTGCCTTTATCTCCTAGGAGCCCCACTTCTTAAGGTAAACTTTGATGGCAGCATTTCTAAGGGTAGAGGCAGAGGAAAAGTGTGGCTTTGTGATCAGAGATCAGGACTCCAGACTCGTTGCAACCGGAGGTCGGCACATTTTCGATGTGACTATCATCGGAGCAGAGTTGGGAGCTGCATAGGAGGGCATCACCCATGCAAAGCTATATTTAGGTGCGGACATCATTTACCTTGAAGGAGACTTAACTACAGTGATTGAGTGGATGCAAGGCCGACATAATAATATCGACCAGCACCCATTACTTTGAAATATACGCAGGCTCTTGAGAGGGTTTGGCTCATTCCGGGCCACTCATGTTTATTGGAAGGCAAACAATGCTGCTAACTAGGTCGCCTCTTATGTTACACATCATTCCCGAAAGATCCTTTGGGAGAATCACTAATCTGTTCCTTTTTCTCTCCATCAACTTCTCTTTACTGATTTTATTGGTTGTACTTATACTCGATCAGTGTGAGCCGTCACTGTATCAAAAAAAAATGTCAAAGTCGGTTATCTTGACATTTGATCGAGGCCGATAGAAAAAAGAAATACACGAAAGAATGGTTAAGTATAGTAATTAAATAAGTATAGATTTCTTTTAGGGTGTACTAGGATTTAGTATCTTCTCTTGTTGCCCAGATAGACAACCCAAGAGGGGGGGGGGGGGGGGGTGAATTGGGTTTTTAATATAATTTGGCTAATTAAAACTTTGTGGATGATTAATTAAAAACTATAGCAAGTTATTTAATTAACGCCTAGTGCTGTGAGTAATGTGCGGGGAAGAAGATGAGAGACAATGCACTACAAACACAAAGTTTTATAGTGGTTCGGAGCTAACCCTTGCTCCTACGTCCACTCCCCAAGTCTCACTTGGGAATTTCACTATAACCCCCTTGGATTACAGCCGGTTGTTTTGCAAGCTCACAACCAAACTTGTTGTTTTACGAGCTCACAACGAACTCGGTCGGTTTTCCCAGGCTCACCGACTAGAACCAACCCCGATTGTTTTTCCGGGCTCACAATCAAACCCTTACACACGTTGGTTTTAACTTGGCTCACCAACCAACCTTAAACCCCTTGATTCAATCCCCCGATTGAATCAAGTAAATACAAGAGATAGAAGAAAACAGAAAATAGCTTCTCAAAAAGCAGATTTAAGACAATATAATCGTAAAGGAGTTAGAAGCCCTCAAACGCTTTTAAGCTGGTGAAGAGGTATGGCTTCTGGAACTCCGGTCTCCTCTTGAAAGAGTGGTCGACTTGAATGCAGGAGGAGGAAGCTTTGATTGTTGGAAAGAAGTTGTTGGAGCAGTAAATGCAGATCTCCCCTTTTTCGTTTAAGAGCACTTGGAGAGCTTGAAAACTTGAATGCTTGGAGTGGAATGTCTGTTCCTTTCCTTGCTACAGTCCTCTGTGGCTATTTAAGCCAATCCCCACGGAAACTAGCCGTTACTCTGCTTTTTCTGGCCGTTCTGCATACTCTGCGCAGCCTGACAATATGACCGTTGGTGGGTTGGAGTCGACTCGCGCGATCAGGAGTCGACTCGGCTGTAGCAGGAGTCGACTCACGCTTTTCCGGAGTCGACTCGGCAACTGTTCCAAATTTGAATTAAAGTTGCCGTCTTGACTGGGAGTCGACTCGTCTTGACCTGGAGTCGACTCGCCAACTTCTGGAGTTAACCTGGCAATTTTTGGAGTCGGCTCATCCACTGAAGTCCGTGGATCCAAATTTGAATTTTGTCCACTCGAGTCGACTCGACTGTCCTGGGAGTCGACTCGAATCTCAGAGCCCGAACTCTCGATTCTCTGTCGTTTGGCTCATCCAGTCTTGGAGTCGACTCGAACCTCCTTGGAGTCGACTCGGCTCTCAGTTTCCGAAAGTTGGTCTTCTGCCTTTTGACGTGTAGCTTGTCTTGGAGTCGACTCGAGCTGTCTGTGAGTCGACTCGAATCTCAGAGGCAGTAACATGGTCTTCTGTCTGTTGATGGTCACTCAGTCTCGGAGTCGACTCGTGTACTGCGGGAGTCGACTCGAATCTCAGAGTCCGAAAATCGTTCTCTGACTTTTTTCTTGTGTTCCTCTGAGAGTCGACTCTTACCTTCTTTGGAGTCGACCTCCCAACCATCGGAGTCGACTCGCGTTCCACTGGAGTCGACTCGAATCTCAGACCCGAAAACTGCTCTCTGACTTTTCTGCCTGTGACTGCTTGGAGTCGACTCTTACTTCCCTGGAGTCGACTCGGTGAACATTGGAGTCGACTCGCGCACTTCAGGAGTCGACTCGTTGACAGGTTCTGAGATGAAGCTTTCTGTTCTTCTTTCTGTTCTCAGTCGGAGTCGACTCGTACTAATCTGGAGTCGACTCGAGCTCGTGCCAGTGAACTTGATACGCTTGGAGTCGACTCGTGATACTCAGGAGTCGACTCGAGTCTCAGACATTGGTTCATGCAGACTTCTTAACTTATCCAAAATACTATGAACCAAGTCTAGAAACACTTGGACAGGATTTTCACTGAAACACTCAATTGAATTCATTAGTAATCACAAGATATACTCAATTGCTTTGAGCTCATCAAAATCAAATGGGGTTTTAATCAATCACTCCACAATCTCCCCCTTTTTGATGATGACAAAACTTTGAGTATATGTAAAATGAATTGCTCATAAAACAATGAAGTAAAATCCATAAATGAATTCAAATGTCTGATAATTTAATTTATCCAAGTTTGAAAGGAGTGAAACATTAAATTTCGGAGTTAAAGCTCCCCCTTTCATTTGGAATTATATAAGCCTACATATTATGCAATCAATTGTTTGGCTTATATGTCATTAATGATTTAGCTTGATTAAAATTCAGATTCTCCCCCTCAACATATGCATTCAACTATGTTTCGATTCTCTGAATTTCCTTTTAATGCTTTGAAGTTTTTGAACTGAATTTTATCTTTTTAGAGGGAAAATCTGTCAATTTGTTCTTGAGTAGGATTCAGCTAATCTCCGAATATCCCTTGAATAGATTCTGGAGATTACTCAATTAGGAGCCCCAAAAGAGAGATAATGAGCCTCGAGGTACCGAATCCACTTAGAACAAATTTGTGTGTGTTTTTAAGAGTTTATCGTTATATTTATTTCCATTGATTTCTTTTACATATTTTTTTAATATTTCTCCCCTTTTACATATTTTACCATATTTTATACATATTTCTCCCCCTTTTTGTCATCATACCAAAAAGGAGGTAATCACACACAATCAATGGCACAATCAACAAATGGCACATCAAATGGCACATAATTGAAGATAAAATGTCTACTCATTGTATTGATATGAATGTGAATACATTTGAGAATACAATAAGTAAAGCAAAACAAGACAAAACACAAAAACATCTATGGCCTCCTCGAGGATGAGGCTCCCCCTCTCGAGGATGCATCTCCTCCTCTGGAGGATGTGGCTCCTCCTCTCGAGGATGTGGCTCCTCCTCTCAATCGGCTCTGCTCCATGAGGAGGGTGACTGCATCTGTCACATGGCCAAGCTGTGCGATGATAGACGTGGTGGCTCTGCTATGTGTAGTGGAGAGCTCTATCACCGACGCCTGAAGCCCAGTCACCGATGTCTGAAGTGCGTCCAGCTTGTCGATGAGTACATTCGACAAGCGCTCGGCCCCCTCGGTGGTGGTGTGCATGTCACGACCTATCTCCTCTCGCATCTGTCGAGTGGAGCTCGTGACCTCACTCATGCTGTGGAACTGGGCCTGGACCAAACTCCGGATATTGTAGATCTCTTCCCGTACATGAGCCGTCATGTCAGTCACGGCTGTCAAGGAAGGGACCAACTGAGAAGATACGGGTGCAGGAGTGGGAGCAGGCACCGCACCTCGGAGCTCCCGAAGCAGCTCGTCCCTCAGATCTTGGACGATCTCCTGCCGCAGCTCCCGGAGCTGCTCTGGATCAATTCGAACCTCCATAGATGGTGTAGCCGAGGAGGAAGGTCCGACAAAGGTGGTAGGAGCAGGAGGAGTGGATGGGAGGTCTGGATGGTCTGGAAGGTCTGGGTAGTCTGAATCTGGCTCAGGACTGGGTGATGGTCTGGTGGTCTGAGCAGTGAGAGTAGACTTCCTAACCCAGATCCCTTCTCTCTTCCGAAATTCCATCCTGTGCATAGTCCCCGTACACAAGCGATCAGTCCATCGCAAGGCACGAGAGGGTTCCCTCTCAGGAATGGGAATCTCGTACTGCCTAAAAAGAAGAGTGAATAACATCCCGTATGGAAGTGAGAGCCTAGGTCTATCTAGGGGCTCACACATATACCTATAAATTAGCTTTGGGAAGTTGATCGGGGTGTCCTGAAGGATATAAGACATAATAGCTAAGTCCCTCTCATTCACAAAATCAAATCTCCCTGTCTTAGGGAAGATGGACCTGGACAGAATGCTCAAAAGGATTCTTACTTCAATAGGAAGTGAACTAGCAGATACCTCATCTAGGGGGGACTGAGGTGGATGCCCTAAGACGACCGTAAGGGCCGCAACTCTATCCTCAGGGTGTGCGGGAGCCACTCCTACTAATGGAAGATGAAGGATATGGGCAATGAGGTCCTCTGTGACACGCAACGGGACACCTACTACCGTACCCTCGATACCTCCATCTCCCCGATGGATGGTACTGTAAAACTCTTGAACCAGGCCAGGATAGGTGGGAAGGTCCAAGGTGAGGAAGTACTCTAGGCCCTGGGCTCTAAGCCTATCGCCTATGGTGAACCCCTCCCGGGAGAGATAGTCGAAATCGACAAACCTCCCGGAGGTGACGGCCTTCCCGGTCAACGGCCTAACGAGAACCACCCTAGGCGGGGACCGATCCGGAGGTGGTTGCCTCGCGGGATCGTGCCGCGCCTTGGAGCGTCGCTCGGGACCGGCCTCGGGACGGGACCTCTTCCTAACGACAGTCTTACGAGGCATCTTGACTTAAACGGGAAGAAAAATACCTAGAGGACGGTGAAGAACCGACAGAGGAAGCTCGGGCGGACCGGAAATGACCTAGGAACGGACGGAAACTCAATGTCCGGCGAAGAATCGACGGGAAAAGGTCTTGGAGACGATCGGGGATGACCTAGGAGTCG
This sequence comes from Phoenix dactylifera, assembly GCF_009389715.1. Classification (NCBI taxonomy): domain Eukaryota; kingdom Viridiplantae; phylum Streptophyta; class Magnoliopsida; order Arecales; family Arecaceae; genus Phoenix; species Phoenix dactylifera. The sequence continues at coordinate 6,101,896 of NC_052399.1, forward strand.
GCTCTAGGGCTTTGTGAACAGTGGCGGCTTGAGGAAAAGTGTTTGCGAAACGACAAACCTAGGGTTAAAAAGTCGGATCCCGACTGCGAGTCGACTCCCCTGAGTCGCGAGTCGACTCGACCTCGAGTCGACTCCAGAATATGCGCGAGTCGACTCTCTGTTAGCGCATGTAGACTTCGAGTCGACTCCCGACAGTGTGCGAGTCGACTCCCCCTCAGCTGCCAACTTTGCGAGTCGACTCCCGCTAATGCGCGAGTCGACTCCCCCTTAGGAGCCGGCTCTGAAACTTACTCGAGTCGTCTCTAACCTTGGCACGCACCTAAAAACCATGCCATAATCATGCCAAATGAGGGAAAATCACCTAATTAAGGACTGATTTGATGATCACTGCATAGAAACTCTATTTTAACCTCATTCTAATCATCAAAATCAATTAATCTAGTGAAAAACTCCCACTAGGATGGATCAATCACTCCTAATCCCCTTCTAAGCACACTAAACCTCTCTTCACTTAGGGGTTTTGTAAAAATGTCTGCTAATTGATTATCAGTACACACAAATTGGAGTGACACATCACCATTCAATACAAGATCTCTTATGAAGTGATGTCTTATCTCAATGTGTTTAGTTCTTGAGTGTTGAATTGAATTTTTAGTTAGATTTATGGCACTTGTGTTATCACAATTAATGGAAATTTTATCTTGTTTAATGCCATAATCTTCTAATTGTTGTTTAATCCATAAGATTTGAGCACAACAACTCCCGGCTGCAACATATTCAGCTTCTGCAGTGGATAATGCAACCGAGTTTTGTTTCTTGCTAAACCATGAGATTAGGTTTTCTCCTAGAAATTGACAAGACCCGCTGGTACTTTTTCTATCAAGCTTACATCCAGCGAAGTCTGAATCTGTGTACCCTATTAAGTTTAGGCTAGATTCTTTAGAGTACCACAGCCCTATGTTCTTAGTTCCAATTAAGTATTTAAAGATTCTCTTAACTGCAGCTAGGTGTGATTCTTTAGGATTAGCCTGATATCTAGCACACATGCACACACTAAACATAATATCAGGCCTACTTACAGTAAGATACAGTAAAGAACCTATCATACCTCTATAAAGTTTTTGATCTACAGATTTACCTGATTCATCTTGGTCTAACTTGCATGATGAGCTCATGGGGGTGCTGATTGACTTGTTTCCCTCCATATCAAACTTCTTGAGCATCTCCTTGATATATTTTGCTTGATTGATGAAGATGCCTCCTTCAGATTGTTTGATTTGAAGCCCGAGGAAATAGTTCAGCTCTCCCATCATGCTCATCTCAAACTCACTCTGCATCAAATCAGCAAATTCCTCGCAGAGGCGATTGTTAGTAGCACCGAAAATGATATCATCAACATAGATCTGTACTAATAACATATCCCTATTTTTCTTTTTCAGAAATAATGTTGTATCTACATTTTCCCTAGAGAATTCATGTTCTAATAGGAATTTACTAAGTCTCTCATACCATGCTCTAGGTGCTTGTTTTAGTCCATAAAGCGCTTTGTTCAGTTTATACACATGATTAGGGTATTGATGATTTTCAAAACCAGGAGGTTGTTCTACATACACCTCCTCATTAATAAACCCATTTAGAAAAGCACTTTTTACATCCATTTGATATAGCTTGAAGTCCTTAGAGCATGCATATGCCAATAGAAGTCTAATCGCCTCAAGTCTAGCTACGGGAGCAAAGGTTTCATCAAAATCTATGCCTTCTTCTTGATTATAACCCTTTGCTACTAGTCTAGCCTTATTCCTTATAACAATTCCATTTTCATCTAGTTTATTTTTATATATCCATTTTGTACCTATTATTGGATATTCAGAAGGTCTCTCTACTAGATCCCACACTTTGTTTCTAGTAAATTGGTTTAGTTCTTCTTGCATTGCATTTATCCAATTTACATCATTTTCGGCTTCTTCTATATGTTTGGGCTCAAAGTGTGAAACAAAAGCTAGATGGTTGTTCAAATTTCTAAGAGATGCTCTAGTCCTAACCGGTTGTGATGGATCATCTAGAATTAGTTCCTTAGGATGCCCGTGAGCATACCTCCAAGCTTTAGTTAGCCCATGATCCACTATAGGCTCTTGGTTTGATGATTCTCCTTCAATCAACTTTTGATTACCATCTTGTAATCCCACCTCATCTATCTTTTCTTCAAGTATTTCAATATCATCATCAAGATTGGCTTTCTTACTAGAGGAGATGTCACTAGAGTCATCAAATACAACATGTATAGATTCTTCTATAACTAGTGTTCTTTTATTAAAGACTCTATAGGCTTTACTAGTTGTAGAATAACCTAAGAATATTCCTTCATCAGATTTAGGGTCAAATTTCCCTAGATTATCTTTCCCATTATTATGTACAAAACACCTACATCCAAAAACATGAAAATAGTTAACCTTTGGTTTTCTGTTTTTCCACAGTTCATAAGGTGTTTTCTTTATGATGGATCTTAATAGAACTCTATTTAATATATGGCAAGAAGTATTAATGGCTTCTCCCCAAAAGTACTTAGGGAGGTTACTTTCACATAACATCGTTCTAGCCATTTCCTCTAGTGTTCTATTTTTCCTTTCCACAACTCCATTTTGTTGTGGTGTCCTAGGTGTAGAAAAATTATGAGTTATCCCCTTTTTACTACAAAATTCATCAAATAATTGATTTTCGAATTCGGTACCATGGTCACTTCTAATGGCTATGACTGAAGACTCTCTAGCATTTGTTACTTCCTTATGGAACTTTTTAAACATGGAAAATGCTTGGTCCTTATGTGCTAGAAACATGACCCATGTGTACCTAGAGTAATCATCTACTATGACTAGACCATATTTATTTCCACCTAGGCTTGTTGTTCTAGTTGGACCAAATAGGTCCATGTGTAATAATTCTAGAGGCCTAGAGGTAGAGACACATTTTATGAGTTTAAAAGAATTCCTAGATTGTTTGCCAAATTGACATGCTTCACAGATTTTGTTCTTTTCAAATTTTAACTTTGGCAAACCTATCACGGAATCTCTTTTAACTAATTTAGTTATTGTGTCCATGCTTGCATGACCTAACTTACGGTGTCATAACCAACTAGCATTATTATCTTTAGTTTCATTAACAACTAAACATTGGTTATGTTTTGCAAGGTCTTCTAGGTCTACCACATATACATTTCCACGTCTAATCCCTTTAAAAACTAAACTATTATCATTAGTATTTGTTATAATGCACAGTGATGGTTTAAACATAACATCATATCCTTTGTCACATAATTGACTAATGCTTAACAAGTTATGCTTAAGACCATCAACATATCTAACATTATCTATAAAAGTAGAAGGGGTGATTTGAACTTTACCAATACCAATGATGTGACCTTGGTTGTTGTCTCCAAACGTCACAGCACCTCCCTTCTTAGCTTCAAGGGTGAAAAATTGGTCTTTATCACCCGTCATGTGCCTTGAGCAGCCACTATCCAAATACCAGCAATTTTTGTTGACCTTGGCTGCAAGACACTCCTACACAAGCAAATCATGTCATCTTAGGTACCCAAGTTTTCTTGGGTCCTTCATGGTTAGTCAAGTTGGTTCCTTTTGGAACCCATACCCTTTTAATTTTTCTTTTAGTTTTACTTTTCCTAAAATTACATACATTTGCTTTATGGCCTACTGTACCACAACAAAAGTAGGTTATTTTCTTAGTTTTTGTTTCCCCAGCTTTAACAAAGAAGTTACTAAGAAGTTTTTGCTTATTCCTTGGTTTATATCCTAAACCGACTTTATTAAACACTGCACGTTGACTATTTAGTATCATGTTTAATTTTTCAGAACTATAGGTAAATCTTTCAACTAAGGGTTTGTATTTGTTAAGTTCTTTAGTTAGTGTCTGATTTTCGGCTTTTAGATCATTAAGTTCTTTAGTAAGATCCTTATCTAAGGTTTGTTTATATTTTTTAAGTTCTGAAAATTCCTTAGTTAGTTTTTCATTTTCTTTAGTTAAGGTGTTGGTCTTTTGAGTTAAAAGTTGGTTGCTTGTTTTAAGTTCTATATTTTCTTTGGTGATTAAATCCTTATCCTTAACTAATTTATCGTATTTATGTAGGTATGATTGATTGGTTATTTTCAGTTCTTTATTCTTAAGATTTATAGCCTTATATTCTACCATTAATTCATTAAATGCATCATAAAGTTCATCAAATGAAAAATCATAGTGCGTATCGGAAGTTACCTCATTTTCGTTGGCCATGAAACAAAAATTGGCCTTCTCTTCTTGTTCTTCATCCGATGATGAAGATGATGCGTCGGAGTCCGATAGGGTGGTGACAAGGGCTTTCTTCTTCTTCTTGTACTTGCTGCTCTTCTTTAGTAAGGGACACTCAGCTCGGATGTGTCCCGGCTTTTTGCACTCATAGCAGCCGATCCCCTCACTTTCCCTTTCCTTACCTTTGTCCTTGCGGTAGGAATTTGAGGGGCCTCTCCTTTGATGATAGGACTTCTTGTGGTTGATGAATTTCTTGAACTTGCGCACAAGAAGAGCCTCACCACCATCTTCCTCATCTTCTTCTTCTTCATTGCTGCTGCTGCAAGACAAGTCCTTGTTAGAAGAAGTAGATTTTAAAGCTATTACCTTTTTCTTATGGGAGGACTCTTCCTCGTTGTGTTGTTTCATGGTAAGCTCATGCGTCATAAGGGATCCAAGGAGCTCTTCAAGTGGAAGCTTGTTCAAGTCTTTAGCTTCTTGGATTGCCGTCACTTTAGCTTCCCACGACCTTGGTAGACACCGAAGGATTTTTCTGACAAGTTCACTGTTAGTATAGTTCTTGCCAAGGCTTTTTAGGCCATTGACTATATCAGTAAACCTAGTGAACATGCATGTAATTGTTTCGTTAGAGTCCATTTTAAATAGTTCATATTTATGAACCAAAATATTTATTTTGGACTCTTTCACTTGATTCGTGCCCTCATGGGTCACTTCAAGTCTGTCCCAAATCTCTTTTGCAGAATTGCAAGTAGAGACCCTATTGAATTCATTACGGTCTAAGGCACAATAAAACACATTCATAGCTTTAGAGTTTAATTGTGCCTTCCTCATGTCATGTTCATCCCAGTCCATTTCTAGTTTAGGTACCTTAACACCATCTACGTATATGGATGGGATGTATGGCCCATTTACTATAATGGACCACATCTCATAGTCTTGGGCTTGGATGAATATTCTCATCCTAGCCTTCCAGTATGAGTAGTCAGATCCATTGAAGAAAGGGGGTCTTTGGGTGGACTGACCCTCAATGTGAGAAGATCCAAATGGGGTTGTCATCTTGATCTTTTAACTCTTGAGTGGAAGAGTTTTTGGCTCTGATACCACTTGTTGCCCAGATAGACAACCCAAGAGGGGGGGGTGAATTGGGTTTTTAATATAATTTGACTAATTAAAACTTTGTGGATGATTAATTAAAAACTATAGCAAGTTATTTAATTAACGCCTAGTGCTGTGAGTAATGTGCGGGGAAGAAGATGAGAGACAATGCACTACAAACACAAAGTTTTATAGTGGTTCGGAGCTAACCCTTGCTCCTACGTCCACTCCCCAAGTCTCACTTGGGAATTTCACTATAACCCCCTTGGATTACAGCCGGTTGTTTTGCAAGCTCACAACCAAACTTGTTGTTTTACGAGCTCACAACGAACTCGGTCGGTTTTCCCAGGCTCACCGACTAGAACCAACCCCGATTGTTTTCCCGGGCTCACAATCAAACCCTTACACACGTTGGTTTTAACTTGGCTCACCAACCAACCTTAAACCCCTTGATTCAATCTCCCGATTGAATCAAGTAAATACAAGAGATAGAAGAAAACAGAAAATAGCTTCTCAAAAAGCAGATTTAAGACAATATAATCGTAAAGGAGTTAGAAGCCCTCAAACGCTTTTAAGCTGGTGAAGAGGTATGGCTTCTGGAACTCCGGTCTCCTCTTGAAAGAGTGGTCGACTTGAATGCAGGAGGAGGAAGCTTTGATTGTTGGGAAGAAGTTGTTGGAGCAGTAAATGCAGATCTCCCCTTTTTCGTTTAAGAGCACTTGGAGAGCTTGAAAACTTGAATGCTTGGAGTGGAATGTCTGTTCCTTTCCTTGCTACAGTCCTCTGTGGCTATTTAAGCCAATCCCCACGGAAACTAGCCGTTACTCTGCTTTTTCTGGCCGTTCTGCATACTCTGCGCAGCCTGACAATATGACCGTTGGTGGGTTGGAGTCGACTCGCGCGATCAGGAGTCGACTCGGCTGTAGCAGGAGTCGACTCACGCTTTTCCGGAGTCGACTCGGCAACTGTTCCAAATTTGAATTAAAGTTGCCGTCTTGACTGGGAGTCGACTCGTCTTGACCTGGAGTCGACTCGCCAACTTCTGGAGTTAACCTGGCAATTTTTGGAGTCGGCTCATCCACTGAAGTCCGTGGATCCAAATTTGAATTTTGTCCACTCGAGTCGACTCGACTGTCCTGGGAGTCGACTCGAATCTCAGAGCCCGAACTCTCGATTCTCTGTCGTTTGGCTCATCCAGTCTTGGAGTCGACTCGAACCTCCTTGGAGTCGACTCGGCTCTCAGTTTCCGAAAGTTGGTCTTCTGCCTTTTGACGTGTAGCTTGTCTTGGAGTCGACTCGAGCTGTCTGTGAGTCGACTCGAATCTCAGAGGCAGTAACATGGTCTTCTGTCTGTTGATGGTCACTCAGTCTCGGAGTCGACTCGTGTACTGCGGGAGTCGACTCGAATCTCAGAGTCCGAAAATCGTTCTCTGACTTTTTCCTTGTGTTCCTCTGAGAGTCGACTCTTACCTTCTTTGGAGTCGACCTCCCAACCATCGGAGTCGACTCGCGTTCCACTGGAGTCGACTCGAATCTCAGACCCGAAAACTGCTCTCTGACTTTTCTGCCTGTGACTGCTTGGAGTCGACTCTTACTTCCCTGGAGTCGACTCGGTGAACATTGGAGTCGACTCGCGCACTTCAGGAGTCGACTCGTTGACAGGTTCTGAGATGAAGCTTTCTGTTCTTCTTTCTGTTCTCAGTCGGAGTCGACTCGTACTAATCTGGAGTCGACTCGAGCTCGTGCCAGTGAACTTGATACGCTTGGAGTCGACTCGTGATACTCGGGAGTCGACTCGAGTCTCAGACATTGGTTCATGCAGACTTCTTAACTTATCCAAAATACTATGAACCAAGTCTAGAAACACTTGGACAGGATTTTCACTGAAACACTCAATTGAATTCATTAGTAATCACAAGATATACTCAATTGCTTTGAGCTCATCAAAATCAAATGGGGTTTTAATCAATCACTCCACATCTCTTTCGATTATGGTTTAAGTGATTTATTAAAATACAACTACCTTGTCAAGTAAATTGATTTGTTGAGATTTTATCATTTAGTTTTTTTTTCTGAGGAGGAAAAAAAAAGAAAATATATTGGATGCAAAGGTATTTCTGAAAACCTCAATTTTTACTTTTTTTCTTTATCTTAGCGCGTGTGTGTGTATGCATGTAAGTATTCCTAAATTTTTTATATGTGGATGCAAAATCAAGCAAAAAAGATGCTTCGATCATCTCTATTCATATTAACCTATATTTAGTTAAAATATATGGATTAAATACAAATATGTATTATAAAAAGATATAGTGCTTATTAGCCTCCAAAGAATCAAAACATTATTATTTTTCTTTTTAAAAAAAAAGAGAAACAAACAATGAGCTAAGTTTTTAGGCTCACCTATTCTAGACTAGCATCGAGCCTTTGGGTCAGTAATAATTCATGACCTTGAAGGGCTCAACGTGACCAAATTTAGCAAGACTGCCTAGGCCCAAGACTCCCACAAGAGGCGAATGACAATTGACAAGCCCAGCCAGTTAGTCATGAGAACGCACGTCCTCAATTCAAACATGGACCCAAATTGTACCAAAAAGAGATGGGCCCAATCCTACCAAAAAAGAGATGGGCCCAAATCCATATTTCTTTACGAGACCATCCATATCCCAGTATGCTTCCAATAACTGAGCTGTTTTTCGCAGATGATTACCTACTAGTATTTCGTATAAAGATTAGAATTCTTATTTCAAGTCGAGCATTCACAGGTTGCACGAGTCCATTTCCTGTCTTCAACGTCGAAAAATCGAGTCAAAAAACGTTTGTCGCATCGGGAATTGATCTTTGTTTCTTATGATATGCCATGGAAACGTCGTATCCGTTTCTTATAGCTATCTTTGCTAAATAGTCCAGATATATGGGCTTGTCGGCCAAGTCCCTCCAAAGACGACCGACCAATTGCATGCTTTCTCCCATATACATTTGCGACCCATCTTCTTGGTCGTTTTTACGGCTCAGGCACTAGCATTGGTCGTATCCTAGGCGCAGGTGTTGGTGGAAGAATAGCTTTTGAGGATGGAGTCAAAAAAAAAAAAAGTTTAAATAGATAGACATCGAATCATAATAGAAACTATGCCTGCAAGCAGCGAGTGGCCTTTGTAAGTTGTGAGAGCCTATCAAACCATAGGCACCTTTCCATGCTATCCATGTCCATACTCTAAGCAAATTAATCATTACATGCACATGTTAGGAATGTAAATGCCACTACATTCCCTTTTGTTTTATGTTATAAACCACCTTTAATTTTAGGCAAATATATATTCAAGTTCCGAAACCAACTCAACAAAAGCTTACAAGGAAAGTTTTTTACTAGCTATGCCAAAATTATCTAACTTCTGACAGGAGTGGTCCAATGTATTTGGAGGGCTAAGGCTGTTTTGTCTTTGAGGCCTTTCCTGCAGTGGACCGGCCTAAGCTGAACTCATAGGGGGGCATTTTTCTTTTCCATTTTGTCTTTAAGGCCTTTTCTGCTTTGGGCCTTCTTTGAGCTGGGATCTTAGGCGACCGTCTACGTCGCCTAAGGATTAGGCCAACCCTCCTTTTGACGTACCTAAAAAAAAAAAAATCAGCATAATACTTGTAAATCCTTTGAAAAAAAAGCCAGCTCTCTTCTCCTTCTCCTTCTCCTTGGAGAAAAGAAACCCTAGCTCGTTCAGCCAAGCTTCCAAGACTCCACGGTCGGAAAAGCTTTGGTAATGAGCCATTATGACCAGATTAAGCCAACTTCAGAGCCAAGGTTTGATGATGAAATCAAGTTTGGATTGATCCACCCTTCGATCTTCTCGAAAACTAGCCCATACTCATGGTTTCTCATAAGTTGGCCGAGACCGGGTGCGGCACCTCCAACTCTCCAAGCAAGGGATCAAATTGGCAGCACAGGTGGGCTGCACTTAATTGCCCAAGAATTTCTTGGCTAATTGTTAGACTTAAAAGCAAGTCGAGGACACAATGGGCGTTACAGTATACCGCGAATTTGTAATCAAAATGTAAAGAAAGGAACGTAGATTTATCCCTGTTCGGACCAAAGAATGCGACTGCATCCATTGACCCATTTAAATACAAAGCTTATTAAAAAAAACATAAAATTAATTGGTAGACAAAATGCATGCAAACAAAAACTGCATGTCCGCGTGGAAGTGAAATCCTTTGAATTTGGTGCTTCAAATGCTAGAATTCGGAAATATTTCGATGTATTTTAAGGTCCGACATGCTATGGTTTGTGGAAAAGGATGCATATCTTCCATAAGTTAAGACAGAAAGAATATATATATATATATATATATATATTATGTGTGTGTGTGTGTGTGTGTGTGTGAGAGAGAGAGAGAGAGAGAGAGAGAGAGCCCCCATCGTGCACGTCTAAAAACTATGGAAGACTCTCTCCCATAGCGTAACTCCAACTGTCAATTTTATGGCTATATAAAATTTAGACGCCCATTGTCATACTTATTCTATAACTGTCAATAGGCAACATCAATTTATTCACTTATCAAACAATTAAGTCTTGTCGGATCCATCTGCAACGTGCTCTAAGCTCGCATAAGCTGTAGCCATAGCTCGGCATTCAAAAGACAACCATAGGTTTGGTTCTGACGAATAAGCATGCAATTTGGGTTGGTGTCATCCTGAGCCTATCTACCCATCCCATTCATCGGTTAGAATTAGGTTGAGATCTTATAAATTTGAGCTGGACTTGAGCTCAAAAATCCCAATTTAATCCTAAGTCGAGCTAGGTTAGAATTGACCTTTAACCTAACACTTAATTGACTCAACTCAACCCAACACTATATATAAATTATTGAATAAAATGTATATTAAATCTATATTTATGTTTTACATAGATTATTTGCATATTTTATATGACTCTCTCTCTCTCTCTAGTTTTATTAAATTATGTCTAAGCATGTTAATGAAATCAATTAATGATTGAAACCTTAGTCCAACAACTACCAATCCAACAAAAAATATTCCAAACATTTTTCATATCTAAAGTTTCTTTTTCAGCCCATTTAACCCGGTTCACAAGATCTAATCCGACCTGACTTGACTAACTTGATCCAACTCGAATTTTAGCTTAAAATGGGTTTGGATTGGGTACTTGGGTCACGGTTAGGAGGTATAAAGGGTCGGCTAGATTAGGATTTGCCCTTCGTCCAATCCAATCTTCAAGTGTCCGATTGCCACTTATGCATAGTGAGGGTCCAAGTTGTTTTCAACACAACGCTTGGAACCAAATTGTCAATTTACCAAGATTATCTATGACTTTCTGATAGTTCTATTTACTAGTTTACTGAGTTTGCTGTCAAAGTTGTGCTCATTAGGATCTAGAGGATTGTATTAGAAGACTCAAGGTGCTCGCTCTTGTCGATATTTCAAAATACGAACTTCCGCATATCAAGTATGTTAATGACAACATGCCCTATAGTTTGGCCTAGTAACCCTACCTTGAGTACCCTCCCTTTAATTTCTATGAACTTTTTGTGAGTAGCTTTTATTAAGAATTAATACATCAAATTATAAAACATGCCCACGTCAGAGTGAGGCATGCCAATCTGCAATGCATGAATCATTCTTGCAATACATGGGTCAATATTTGCAATATAACTTCGAATTAAAGAGGATACAAACTCTTCTTTCATTTTTATTTTTCTCTCTTACCGATCATTAAACCTCTTTTATGAATGTTAAACCCTTTTTATTTTTATTTTTCTATTTTTTCATTAACCTCACTTTTCTCCCTCCTTTTTTCTGGGGACTAAACGAGTTATTGGGCAGAAGTAGATCAAAGTCGCATTTTTAAAACAAACTTCCATCGCCCCCTACTGTTTGGTCCATGAATACAAGTAATCGAAGTCAAAAGCAGATCAAAGTCGCTTTTCAAAATGAACCTCCATCCGCCCCCAACTTTGTGGCCCATAAATTTAAACAATCGAAGTCAGAAGTAGATCACAGTCGCTTTTTTAAAACAAACTTTTTTCCCATAAATATGAGCGATCGAAGTCGCTTTTGGCCTGAAATCCATTGTCCCACTTTTGACCAATTTGTCCAAAAAAAATCTAGCTTTAGCGACTTTAATCCACTGCAAGCAAAATCAATTAAATGTGGCGAGAGAAGGAATGCTGACTTGATTACGATCACTACTCTCTTCGGTAACTTATTCTTTAGCGAGATTTTATGAATTTTTGCGGACTCATGTGGATTTACATACTTGATTCATCTTTGGTGTCTAATTTATGGATCTATGATTTGTCCCTACTCCCTAGCGTCAATGCTAGGGTTTACGTGGTTTCTTGGCTTGACTCACAAGTTTGGGTGTTGGATTTATAGAGAAATATTGAACGTGTGGTTTTCCTCTGTGATCTGAACTTGGTTTTGCTTCTGCTGGTCTCTCTCAGTTTTGGGGGAATGTAATATTGGGAGGTAGTTTGTTTTTTTCCCAACCTCCCATGGTAGATGGGGATTTCTCTTAATGTTGTGGAGAGAACTCTGTTTTGATGCGGGGAATGGCCTGGAATTTATTTGGTGTTACCGTCTTATCTCCATCAACCTAACTTAATATCCACTGGAGGCTTGCCCTGACATTTTTTTTTCCATAAAGAAAAGGCCGGACTTCATAAACTTCGATTAAATAGCACAAATCAACTATAGCCCTGCAGCAAAGTAGAAATAAAGGTTAATGGTTCAATGAATTCGGTTCAAAAAAAAAGTCAGTTTCTCAAATGCAAGAAGGTTAGGAAAATTATAACGTACTAGTTTTGGGTTGGTTTGAGTCTTAATCAGATATTTAATGATCTTTATCAAAGTCATATTTGGAATTGAAAGTATCGTTCAATCTAAGTCAATTTCTCATAAATACGACTTGGATTGGAATATTTTCAAATTGGTTACAAATGAAAAGCAGGTCGATCTATATGCAACAAAACTTGGGACCCACGGATGCATATTAACATATAACATACTTGGCCATCAACATGTTGAATCTTTATACATTCAACTGCACCGCTCTTGTTATTTTATTTAAAAAAACTATGAATAATAATAGAGTCAAAAAAATTACCGAGTCCCTTGGTGTTTTAGCCTAGTCAGTCTGCGTAAGTCTTCTTCTTGGCTACATCAAATCTCACCTAACTAGGTCGTGGACCGGATTGCTCCTAGGTTAAAAATCTAGACTAGGTAGATCGGGCGCCTAGGTTTTCAACAAGTTGGCCAAAATAAATCTGGCCTATGTTGAACAAATTGCATGCAATAATTTGGCATGCACGGGAAATTAATTAGTAGCTAGATTTGACTACCATATATCTAAGCAAGATCGAGCAAAGCACGGTTCAGCCTATCTTCAAATTTCACGTTCCGAATTATAACATACAATCGAAATACGAACATGCCTACAGCCAAAATAATATAGAGATGTATTTCTTTGATTACCGCGTCTGCAATTAGTTTGTCTCCTTCTCGATCACCGCCCACATTTTTTGAACTAGGGGAGCCTCTCTTCTTGCACCAACTTGCAGCAGGCCAAGGCGGAACTTCTGCTGCATCCAAATGTACGTCCGTTCACACGGATTTGGTCTGGTGTCTACGGTTTCTTCCCGTCCTAGGCATGGTAGGCTTGTCGGCCAAGTCCTTGCTGGAAAAGACCCACCTACAATGCTTCAAAAATTGTGATACTGTCGCTTCTCCATTCTTTATTTCAGAAGTAGTCCGACCCACTGGACACTCAATTTCTTTAATATCTTACTGTTAATAAAAAAAAAATTGTAGCTAAAAAGTTTGATTTTTATTAGCTACGATAGTATACTTGTATGCACTTGATATGAAATCAATATCCTTTCATCAAAGAGATCAATATCTCAGCATCAAAAATAATGATAGAATCCATATAAAGAAAATTTCTATAAATATGTATATAGTTGATAAAATCAAGAAATAAGATTGCATGGTTCGTTATATTTTCCAAATTCAGTTGCATGGTTGGTCCACAAAAATAAGGAATGATTTTCATTATATGAGATTATATAGCCATCCCCATATGGAGTAGGGAATATTCCTCCAGGAGTCAGTTCCGGCTTTTAGATCATCTATTTCCATGGACTATAGCCTCGCACGCAGTTAGGTGAGAACGGTACGAGATGGATTGGAAAGTCATCACATGAGGCTATCGAATTATCAAAATTATCATGATGTTCCCTGGAAAATTTCAAACTCCGTATCACAAACGGCCCCACGGTAGAGCTAAAAGTTCGGCCAAACCACAGTCAGCAGCTGTTCCTTCGGGATTTACAGTACATCTGTGAACAAACGGTCGAACACTTGCATGACCATTTCTATGGGATACCGACATTCATGTTTGACGAATGTTAGAGGCAACAGCGCTCGCCGAAAGCCATCATCCTTATTTTACCAAAGAAGCCTTTGGGCTTTTGCGCATTGAGATGGACTCTTCCAATTCCGTGAGAGTTGCCTGCTAGGGTAACTACTAAGCATATCAATTATAACCCATGACTTTTAAAACTGTGTGCGGACGTGTATTTAGTCCCACATCGGTTATTCGATGGATAGATCTTGGATACTTATACAGGATCAAGGAACCCAAATAATATCTTCCGGCTAGCCATTTTGGGTGAGGTCATGAGTTGTTATAAATGGTATCAGAGCGGATCCGACCCCATAACCTATGTGGACTAGAGGACACTGCAGCACGGATCCATTATGGCTGATCACGGGCTAATCGTGGTGTTTGTGATTAGATTTTAATAGATTTAAATCCTTAGCCTGACGAAAATGTCAGGGTTTGAATAGGGGGAGTATGTGAGGACCCGTGCGGGCGTGTGTTTAGTCCCACGTCGGTTATTTGCTGGGTAGATCTTGGATACTTATACAGGATCAAGGAACCCAAATAATACTTTCCGCCTAGCCATTTTGGATGAGGTCCTGAGTTGTTACTTAAATAGTATCAGAGCGGATCCGACTCATAGCCTATGTGGACTAAGGAACGCTGCAGCACGAATCCATAGGGGCTAACCACGGGCCGATCGTGGTGTTTGTGATTTGATTTGAATGGATTTGAACCCTTAGCCTGATGAGGACATCAGGGCTTGAACGGGGGGAGTATGTGAGGACCCGTGCGGATGTGTGTTTAATCTCACATCGGTTATTCGATGGATAGATCTTGGGTACTCATACAGGATCAAGGAATCCAAATAATACCTTTCGGCTAGCTATTTTAAGCGAGGTCATAGGTTGTTACAAAAGCTATAGAAGAAAGATCTACGTTTAATGTGTGTTTAGCATCTTCATGAACTCGAGCGATCACCACACCTGACCAGCAACAAGGAACTGTGATGGTGAAACATTTCTTGTCACCTAGTTTAATTAAGCTCCAAGTTGGTAGGATGCAGAGATCGAATTACATCGATCCAAATCTGAAGGCAGAGAAGATTTCAAACTTGCAGTTAAAACATTTGATCATCAAATTTTTGTTTTAAAAAAGAAGCTCCTTCTGAAGTGATTTTTTTATTATTATGTTAAATGGATGATGTGATCACAAAGACTCATATGCTACAAATAGAAACATGCATGGAAACCTTTACAATCCCCTCCCCACACCTTGGGTTAGAGAGAGCTAGATGTCTCATCTCTTTTTTAATCTTATCAAAAAAATTTTGTACCCCTAACGGAATAAAATTATCCTTAATCACAACCTGACATGCATCAAACTTGTCAAGATCTAACAAATAGCAGCATTCAGAGACGTAAAACATGAACAGGCTTGGTCTGGTCCACACTTGGCCGACATAAGCCATCAGATGCGTGACTTGCGCTTTGAGTGGCCCCAGGAAAACTGCTTGGCCACAATAATTATTCTAGTCCCATCATCAGAAACTATGAATTTTAGTTTTAACAGCTCGAGCACAATAATTACATTATTCTTAATTTTGTTTGGTGTATTTTTTTCGACCTACGTACTTAGGAGTATATCATACGAAATGACACATTGTATTTGGAACCCAAGCTTAGCAGAGCATAGTTGATGCTGGAATCAGTCCGTCTACACTGTGGGTTGGGTTGAGCGTACGAAGGCCGGCCCAGGTCAATGTACGTGGTTGAGAGCATGCATACAAGAAAACGACAGGCGCAGCAGGTTATGACGAGTCCACCGTCATCCCCGCTGACGCCTTTTTCCTGCCCATCGGTCGCTACTTGAACGCTATTACCTATTAATAGGTGCTTAAAGTAGGGTGAGGACCAGCGATAACTTTTGATATCTAAAAAGCAGCTCTTGCACCAAATGTTAAGGTGCATTTTAAGAAGTCAGCCTTTTATCCGTTAACTTTGACATAATTTATATATCTGGGTTTTCTTAGCTGATTCAGTTCCTGGAAGAAACATTCTAAAGCCTACAGGCTTATCTGGGATAATTATATGACCGACTAGGCCAAAGTTATGCGAGGAAGGTTTATCCATCATTTGAGTTCTTCTAGATGGCGACATCCGGATGATCAAACCGAGTTCATATTAGAACTTTCGATCGGTTGGATTTGGATTGCCGATTTGCAGACCCCAAATTCAGTTTGTACTTGAGTTTTGTCAAAAGATGAATCCGGGCATCATCCACCTTATTGATTCAACAAAACTTCCCATATGAAATTGGGCGAAAATAAATCCAAATATGAACCTAAATAAATCTGAATAAACGAATTACTTAATTAGATGAATATGATATGTAAGAAAATAATAATTAAACAGCATACAGACTAAATAAAGAACGTATTCTGCATAAGATTTAATTAACAAGCACAAATAAACTATTATGATCAGCCGCACATAATAAAAATTGATATTAAAAACAAATTAGTTTCTCAAATTCAAGAGGTATTGTGCTTTGCGATTGGTTTGGGTTCGGATCTGGTACCATATTATTCCTATTCTATTCATATTCAAAATATAACCTAATTTAAATAACTATAACGCAGATTGGAGTGTGTTTCTAGATTGAAAGCGGGTCAATCTAATCCACTTGCGACCCATCGACATCGATTCACGTACGCCACATCCATAGATCCATCGAACCCGATCAAAAAGACGGAACGCTAGGCGACACCTCTTTTCTTTAATTTATTATTTAAGTTCCCGTGGCGAAAGGCCTAGTTAGCTGCCAACTTCTGACAGGTTAGGCAAGACACCCGACTTACTTTTGGCATGGCGATCAAGTTTGGATAAGTCCGTATCTTTGCCGACCTAAAAGCCAGCCTACTGCCCGAAGATCCTCATCTTCGAACTTTCTAGAGTTTAACTTTATTGAGAGTATTCCCCACGGCCCATACAGAGTCAGGGTGGGATTTGTGGCCAAAAATTCTAGTTTTAAATTGGGGGCAGCTGAAAATAGGCGTATCTATGATGCCTTGATTGCTGAAGTAGAGCCGAAGGCTACATAAAAGAGTATCATCTATGTAAGAGATATTTTGAGAGCGGACGGCATCCAGTTTGAGGAAGACTCAGGCGATGGTTGGCTAAATGCAGAAAGAACAAATGACAAGAGAAAAGTAATTGGTTGGGCCGCCTTTCAAGTTGACTATGCGTATCAGAAGACACGAATATGGTGGTTGACTAGGTTGCTTTCTTTTTTCTTTTTTTTTTGGTAAAAAACGGCTACTCATTCATATAGATCTAACATGAGTACAGCCTGCCATGTCCGTAGAAATAAAAGACAACAGAGAAGAAGGAGCGTCTACAGTAGACGTCCACAAAACATCCCCGAAATGCCGGGCCACAAAAGAGGCGACCCAGTCTGCGGCCCTGTTCGCCTCTCTAAATACATGACCAATCTGGAAACCGACCATCATCTGAGCCATCCTCCGAGTCTCCCGAATGAGGGGGTGACCGTCGCCGTACCTGTCCATCCCCCGGATCCAATCGATCACCACCGCAGAGTCTCCCTCGAGGAACACTCGCTCGGCGCCAAGGACCTGCCTGGCATAGGATAATCCCTCCCAAGCAGCCCGTAGCTCCGCACCAACAACTGTAATCCCAGGTGTCCGACGCCCACCAGCAACCACCAATCTACCACTGTGATCCCTAATCACAAAGCCGACCCCTCCAGTCAAACCGTCTAGTGACCTACTGCCATCGAAGTTTACTTTGAGATAGCCAAGGGGTGGGGGTACCCAAGAGACAGTAACAAAAAGGGGCGCTGAAACAGCGTAAGGAGAACCCCAGGTGTCCCTGGCCATCCCAGAAGAAAACTCAGTGGCAGTCACCATAACCTCCCTCGCATGTCGTGCCGCTCTGTCCACCACCATCCTCGGAAGCCCCCGCCTCCCCTCAAATATGCCTACGTTCCTATCCAACCAAATGTGATAAGACAGGTACGCCCTCATAATCCCCTCTCCTGCCAACCTGGGCCTACACATGGAATCTCTCAGCATCCGCAGCAGATCCTGCGTCGAGACTACCGCATCAATCAAGGGAACCGAAGAACACTGCCATATCTGTCGAGCTCTAGGGCACAGTAGGAGAACATGCTCAATGGTCTCTACGATATCACCACACGTCTCACAAAACTGAGATACCCCCATACCACGCCGAGCAAGCAAACTCCTCGTCGGGAGACATCCCCAAGCCACCTTCCAGATGAAAAGTGCCACCCGTGGGTGAATCCGTAATCTCCATATCCACCATCCCACGATCTGTCGCGCTGGCGTCCTGCAGAACAACGCACAAAGATCCCTGGCCCTCACCCGCGACCGCCCCGTCGGAGTCCAAAGCAGCCTATCCGACACCCCTCCAGAGGGAATTGGCAAGGCCAAAATCAACTCCGCCAACTACTCACCAAACACCTCCCTGATCAACCCCACCCTCCAATGACTCCCCTCAGAATCCAGCAGATCCCTGACCCTGCACCCAGCTAGTCTCGCAGAGTCCACCATGGTCGGCATACGACATATCGGCCAATCAGTCACCCAGCTATCCTCCAGCACATCTATCGAGTGCCCGTCACCAATCACCCATCTGATCTCCGGAAGCACCACCATAGCCCTGGCACACATCACTCGCCATATCGGAGAGTGGTGACGCTCCATTCGCCCCCCAGGCACCAAGACACCATATTTGGCCCTCATCAATGAGGACCACATACTCTCTGGCTCAAGCACAAATCTGGCTGCATGCCTCGCCGCTAACACCTCCCGTCTCGTCATCAAAGACTGCACTCCCAGCCCCCCGGCACTGGTCGGCTGGCAAACACTCTCCCAGGCCACCAAGTGGATCCCGCCTCTGCCGCTCCTCCTCCCCCAGATAAACTCCCTGAACAACTGCTCAAGGGACCTCAAGACTGACACCGGAATATCGACGTGGGATAGAAGATAAATAGGAACAGATGAAAGTACAGAACGCACCAGTACGATCCTCCCCATCATAGACAATGAATGAGACTGCCAGCCCTCCAGCTTGCGTCTGACTCTAGTCACAAGGGACACACAGTCCCTAATCCTCAGACGTCGGCCACATAAAGGTACCCCCAAATAAGACATCAGGCCCCCCTGTTCTCCCACTCCTAGAACCTCCAGTATAGGTTGCTTTCTTCATTGTTCAGCATTTTAGTAGTTGTTTGGGAGATAGATTTGAGCTCCTTTTTTTTTTTCTTTTTCATCTTATTATATTTTCTGGCTTGTATGGGTGTATTTGTACTACAGTTATATGATGTATCTATATTATCAAAAAAAAAAAAAAAAAAAACAGCCTACGGGCGTTAGAGACAAAGATCAACGTCGCCTTTGGGTGTTCAAACCCATGGTTTTGCACGAGTTGGCAGAAACCAGGTGCGGCATCGTCAGCCAAGGAGAGAAATTGGCAGCCCAACACACGGGCTAACCTTCTCTGCAAGTGGATGACACTATGGTCCACGTGGGCTGCAAAATACCACAATTTCTGACCCCAAATCATCTTGTTCCCCAGGAACGTACTGTCGACATGTCTGAGTCCGGGGAATGAGACCCATTTTTACTCAAGCTTGCATGGCGAACATTGAATTGATGGTCGCAATACATGCAAAAGGAAACTATGTATGGCATTCCGGCCCCAGGAATTTTGCACACATATATTTGGCATCCGTACATGTCTCGGTGTATTTTATGGTCCTACTTGCTAGCCTCGATGGAAAGGCACGCAATCAGTATGGATGGAAACAAAAGCATCCAATAGATTTATATCATCGGTCGGCCACATTTACATTACAATATATATTTGTTGATTCCATTTAAGGGATAGCCGGATAGCGGATTCGGAACAGTCTCTCATGAAGTAATCAAGTTTTGTAGGGTTCATGTCACAACCTAGGATCTCACATAAAATAACTAGCTAGAAGGTTATTATTTGGTTCCTTGATCCTATATAAGTACCCAAAATTCGCCCAGCGAATAACCGATATAAAACTAAACACACGTCCGTACAGGTCTTCACATACTTCTCTCGTTCAAGCTCTGACGTCCTCGTCAGGCTAAGAGTTTAAATCCATTCAAACCTAATCACAAACACCACGATCGGCCTGTGGTCAGCTCCAATAGAACCGTGCTGTAGTGTCCTATAATCCACATGGATTATAAGTTAGGTCCGCTCTGATACAATTTGTAACAACTCAGGACTTCACCCAAAATGACTAGCCGGAAGATATTTATTTGGTTCCTTGATACTATATAAGTACTCAAGATCCATCCAATGAATAACCGATGTGGGACTAAACATACGCCTGCACGGGTCTTTATAGTCCATAAGTAGCATCGGCCACGTCTGATTAAGCTGAAGTAGGTTCTCACTATCACAGATATTGTTTTATGAGGTCATGCTGACATTCCATAATTTGAGCTACCCCCATAACAAGGGGGCCAATGAAGATGTATCTTAAGTACCAACAAAAAGAATATGGTCTTGTAATGTGATCTAGCAAGTACATAGCAGCCTTACTTTCATCTTACCATGTTTAACCACAGTGGAATCATATGATCACTGTTCTATCGGTCTTGGCAAATTGTCATGACGTTACTAAACCACTGAGGAATGGCATCTCTATGTCTCTCTTTTTTCCTTTTTTTTTTTCAATTCTGGAGTCATCCTTTTGAATTATCATCTTGTGATTTTGTAAAATACGTCTTATATGAAAGAATAGATGCCCCACAAGTCAATCGCAAATTTATATTACCAAGGATTTTTCTTTGATTTTCCAAATCATATATGTGACATTTGATTATAAATAAAGGCATTGTGCTTCATCATATGCTATTTCTTATATTTGTGATGAACCCCTTAGATTAGGGCAATAGTTTTAGGGCTATGATGAGATTATACTAGTGTGACCTAAAACCCTAAAATCCTAATCTTAAAGATTCCTAGTCGTTGGTACATTGAGTTGGGGATCAATGCTACCGGCAAGACTGGCACATCTTATGTATGCTCGATGCAGAGGGTGATTGATCTCACAATCACTTGTGTGGAGACACTAATACAAAGATGTGGGTGTTCATTAGAGAAATGAATTCACTAAATTGACCTGTCAAGAGAATATCTTATGGAGTCTTACTTATATGTCTAAAGATGATTCTCTTAGTGGGAGTTGTGCAACTAATCCTTTGACCTAAGATCACCATGGTATCTTATGCACATGAATCCATATTTTAGTTTATTCTTATTCATGACAATATGTTGTGCACGGGGTCTTCCGAATATGGTGAATTGTGTACGAAGGTTATGAGTAGGTCGACAAGGAATCAATCACTTCTAGTAAGAGAATACCGCATCCTATTTATTCTAATCATATGATAATTCAGAAAATCTTTGATCAAAGTGGAATGAAAATTATAAAGAGGTTCTAATATTTCATTATTCGAATTATCATTAAAAGATTGAGAGAAACATGAATTTGTAATTGATTTTGACATAGATCCATACTCATATACATATTTGGGATGCAGTTTGATTGAAAGATTGAATTACACGGTAACTTGCCATTGAAGGGTATATTTGGTATTTCTACCAAATTTCATATCTTCCGGATAGACATGATACATTGCTAGATGTCAATCTTGTCCTGCAGGTTTGATCAAATTAAAGAGTTTAATTTGATCAACAATTAGAAAGAATTCTAATTGTTAAATTCGGGTTCGCGTATTTTTGGAGCTAAATCGATTAGAAGAGTTCTAATCAAGTTAGTTCAACTTGCACCCACACCTACTGCTAGCTAAATATGGAACCAAATGGGTCGTACATAAAAAAACTGATCAAGAGTCTAATTAGATTAGATCATGTTTGCAAGATGAATATGCTAGCACGTGTTGCAAACCTTAGCTCCTGATTCGACTTGGATTCAAATCTCATTCGAATTGGATTCGAATTTGATTCTTGATTAATCTAATTTGATTAGATCATATCCTAATATGGGTTAGCCAACAGTTGGCACCTAATTGGCTTGGTTTGAGTCTAATTGGATTAGATTTGATAAATCATTCATTTTTGACTGTTAGATCTTCATCTACCGTTGGATGAAGACATAATGGTGAGTTGATTTGAACCCAATAGAATTGGGTTAGATAGGGTCTTTAATCATGACCATTTGATCTTCATCAGCCATTGGATGAAGACATAATAGGATCATGATGAGGCGCCTTGGATTGGAGCCCTTGGATCATCATCAAACCGTTGGATGATGACATAACTCCCCTCTTTGATGGCGCCTTTAATCTTGGCCATTGGATCATGTGATGATGCATCAAAAGGAGGGAATGATGGCGTGATGGGCTGATGGCGTGAGGATGATGGCGTGAAAGGAGAAGAGCGCTTGAATTAAAAGAGCGTATCATGAAAGCGTCTCTAGGTGGATAAGGATGAAATAACTAACTCCTTATCATGATACGTCTCTCTTTCTTTATAGCGCCCCATCCTAGATACGCCTCCTCATATGAGATGCTCCCCTTTGGATCATGCATCCCTTGATGGATGAATGGATGGGATGCAAGCATCCCCACGCCTATTATAAATAGGCTTGTGCTTCCGGTGAATTCCAATAAACCGGAACTCTAGAATTTCAACTCTCTCTCTTATCCCTTCTTTCTTACAAGACTTTTTTCTTTCTAACATCTCTCTCTTAGGTTGTCCTAAGCCAAGACAAGAAGGTCTTCTTTAGGACAAATAGCTTAGAAGGAGATTTAGAAAAAGGAAGAAAATTAGAAAGGAAGGAAAGCAAGATAAATCGGAACTCTAGAATTTGAACTCTCTCTCTTATCCCTTCTTTCTTACAAGACTTTTTTCTTTCTAACATCTCTCTCTTAGGTTGTCCTAAGCCAAGACAAGGAGGTCTTCTTTAGGACAAATAGCTTAGAAGGAGATTTAGAAAAAGGAAAAAAATTAGAAAGGAAGGAAAGCAAGCCATTAGAGTTCTTTGGAAGAATTCTGCATCAAGGATCAAGTTCTTTGGAGCTAGAGTCTTGAACCCAGTTTCCGTGTGGATCAACGTTGGAGGGTGAACATTTGGGCACCTAGTGAAAATTCTGCATATTGGATTAATGTTGGAGGTATTCTTCTATTTTTGTATTTAATATTATATTATTTGATTGTTACCATTAAGGTGATCATGGCTTAATAGGGTTTAATATAAAGAAATTTTATTAAGAAATTTTAAAATTTCTAGCTTCCGCTGCCCCTAAATGACATGATAAAACCCTACATTATAGTGGTATCTTTTTTTTTGTTTTTACTTTTAAGTTGTCAACTCATGATTTTTAGTTGATCTCCCATGAGGCATTTTGCAAGAGGTCGATCCTGTTTCGATATAAATGATTACTTAATATATAACAATATTTTTAATACTAAAGATATAGAATAAAATATGATAAATGTGACAAATAATATTTACTCTCTGAAAAAAAATAAAAAAGGGTTAAAATTCTTATTAGTGGTGGAAAGGATAGTCAAATAAAAAGAAATAAAGATACAATTTTAACAAATAAAAGAAAGAAAAGAAATTTTCTAATAGAAAAAGTAAAACATAAATAATATGAAATAGTTAAAAATAGAGAACATAATGAAAAATATTTGTTTAATTATGAAATAGGAAAAGAACCAAATTTAAGTAGCACAGGAGACCTAAAATGTCAATCTACCGAAATACAAAAATGAAGTATAAAATCAAAATTTATTAAACACAAAATATTTTTTAGCAAACAAATACAAGATATTTAAAATATAGATGATTGGTAAAATATTTCATAAAAAGAAAAATAATACATAAATTAGCAAAACAAAAAATATCGAATAAGGATTGTGTAAAAAACTAGGGAAGAAAAGGATTGAGACATTATAGAAATACCAAGGCGGTGGTTTGGGTTATGTAGGTAAAGAGGCTCGAGCCTCATAATACTGAAAGAGAGAGGGAGAGAGAGAGGATAAGAATTGATAGCACTCGAACAATCTTTCAAGGTAGAGAGAGAGATGGTTGTAAATGAAGAAATAAATCTTTCTTCCACCTTTATCTATATAGTTAATTTCTTTTTAATAAAGTTTTATATGAATAATTAATTGATATTCCATCTGAAGTCTAATTTGATGAGCCAAGAATCTCCCAAGATATTTTAGACAATAAGCCTTAAAAATTATAATTGGTTAGTTCTTCTAATGGCAGACGCTTGAAATCCTCCGCAGGCTTCATACTAATGACCTGTGATCACGAACCATTGACCTAGTCAAGATCCAATCAAGATATGGACAGATGGACACTGTAACAACTTTACTGCATGCCTGTACTGCACTGTCGGTCGCTGGTATTCTCGTACGACCTTTAACAGTTCTTTCTTTTTATTTCCTCCGGCTCTCCTCTCTCTAATTTGTCAATAATTCCTTTTATAGAGGGCATTGTGCAACGTACGACTTGACCTCTTTTGGCATCTACTTTAGCAGTCGGTTCTTTTTTAACTTGGATTCACTGCTTAGATAGATCGTGTCTCGCCTAGCGAATCTCGCGCTTCCAATTCCAAGTTATGATGTGTTGCACCACCCGGCCAAACTCAAGTCCCAGCGAATGCACCAAAAGGTCACTTTTCTCAAAGACCTTTAGCAATAAAAAAAAACGAAGGAGGCTGATCCCAGTGTCCGACCCAAACAGCTGGCATTGGATTCCTTTGATTGAATGTTTTCAGACCTGCCTCACTCTCCGCAATGTAAATTCATTTTTATAACCAGATCCATCCAAATGTAAACAAAAATTTAAACATTTAGCTAATATTTATATCTATATTTATCTTTATAAAAAATAAATATAAAAATAAATCGATAACTATTTAATCTATATTTAAATATTTAATTTTATAAAGTACTGATAGTTTTTTTAAAAATAAATAATTATATTAAAATATTATTAATTTGATTTACCATCTATTTAGTAATATATTTGATTCTGTAACCATAAAATTTAATTATCTGATTTATATTCATAGTTTGGATATTTGATTTATATTCGAATTTATTTAAAACAAATATTAATATAAATTTTTATGTTTCAATTGACGTCTGTATTTATATTGGCATTTATTAAGTAAAATAAATATAGATATGGATATATCAGTATTCAATACGGTCTGATTTTAGCCTTATTAATTCATTTATTTTTATTAATTGTTAAAAAAATGCTCTTCGGGTCAGCGGGGCCTTCAAGCATCCGAAATATGCCAGGGTTGTAAATGACATAGCGTTTTAAATTAATATATTCTTTAATTTTAATATCTCATTGCAATTTTTGCAATTAAGTATATATATGTATATATAATAAAATATTGCGATACTAGCTTACCACCATCAACTCGCATCCAATTCTGCCATTAAAATGACCTCATTGAAATAACTTGGAAATTTCAAAAATGATATAAAAAAATTATCAATAATGAGGCAAAAAAAAAGAGGAATAAATTAAGTTAAATGAGAAATAAAAAGCTTTTTCGGTATCTTCCTCCCGAGGAGCCCACGGTGAACGACTCCCCCAACAATGCTCTCGTACGTGGCGGCACCGGTCCGAAGCCACCATCTCTGTCGACTTCCCCAATCGGGAGCCAGCTTCCGATGGCTCCAAAGAGGCAGCAGGAGGCAGCGCAAGAAGGACGCGCGGCGCCTCCGCAGCGACAGCGGCTGGCGGGGACCTGCCGGTGATCCTGAAGCAGTAGCGACGAAGATCCATGGGCTCATGCTCTGTGGGCAACGACGACTCCATCCGAGCGTCCAGATCTAAGAACCCCGCATCGGCGTCGGATAACGCCGCTACCCGAGAGCCCACGACAGAAGGGGACGATGAACGGTCGTGACTTTATTATTTTTGATTCGATTTTAGGAGCATTTTTTTTTGAATTTTTTTGTTGAAATGATGGTGAGTGGTCCCATGCTTTGAGATCGGACTATCTGAACTGAACTTGTAATAAGAACCAAAAGTTTTCGTTCTTTCGGATGGATCGATTTTGTATTATTTTTTATGTGCCATTTCCTGTAGACGCTTGCTCAAATATTAGCTTCAAAATGACAAAAGCTAATCTTGTAGTAATGTTAGAAGAGAGTTTAACTTGGAAGAAGGAAGATGTGGAGGGGGAGGGAGTTGGGAGGGGGGTTTGCATAGTAATAGACCTTAGTTGATAGAAAGAATATTTGTCGGCCTAACCTCGAATTATACCGAAGTTCCTGATATCGGTATTCATCGAGGTACCTAGCCTCGGTATTTGACTGAAGTACCATGTGCCACCAAGGTGGTAGCCCAGTTGGAACGGAGCGTTTGCTTCCAACCAAGTGGTTCCAGGTTCGAAACGCGCGGACGTCGATTAAATTCGGGGACCGGATGCCCCACGCCTGGACACGGGGTCTGGAAGCGCTACTGGCCGGCTGGTAGCCTGGGTGGTGCCAGGTGTGACGTACTCATACGGAGGGTCGGGTCGGGTAACCGAGCCGGCCCACGGGTGGGGAGGGTATGAGTAAAATAGGTCGGGGTGCCCAACACACGACTCGGTCTACCCGCATCGAACATTCTCCTGGCGGGGTGGGGGCCCAGTGGTCGGGGCTGCTACGCGGGGGTGGGCTTGTCCCTTCCTCCCCCCTTCCCCTTTTTTTTTAGCAAAAAAAAAAAAAGAAAAAAGAAACACTACATGTCTCTTAAAAATTATTAGTAGACGATTAATACACACAACTATGATTCTGATGATAGTTACGCTACCTCGGCCATAATTGCACGGCATAATTATCACTACATGCATAATATGAAAAGTCGTTACTGTGCACTTATTATACGACAAGTCATTATCATGCAGTTATCATACCCTCTGATAATTATCAATAGATATGTTTTTTTTAACTTCTTGTGCCTCTCTAAAAAAAACTCTCATTCTTCCACCATTTCTTTAGAATTTGACTAACTTGAGCATTAGAAAATTCGTATCGAAAATTTTTCTGTGTAGTAATAGATCTTAGTTGATAGGAAGAATATTTGTCAACCTAACCTCGAATTATACTGAAGTTTTTGATATCGGTATTCATCGAGGTACCTAGCCTTGGTATTTGACTGGAGTATAATCTTGTTCCAGTTAAGCAGGAAAGAAACACCACGTCTCTTAAAAATCATTAGTAGATGATTAATATGCACAACCATGATTCCGATGATAGTTACGCTAGCTCGGCCATAATTAGTAGATGATTAATACACACAACCATGATTCCGATGATAGTTACGCTAGCTCGGCCATAATTGTACAACACAATTATCACCATATACATAATGTGGAAAGTTGTTACTATGCAGTTATTGTACAACAAGTCATTATCGTGCGGTTATGGTACCCTCTGACAATTATTGGCAGGTATGTTTTTTTTAATTCATTTCTTGTGCCACTCTAAAAAAAACTCTCATTCTTCCACCGTTTCTTTAGAATTCGACTAACTTGAGCATTAGAAAATTCCAACCAAATTTTTTTTTTCCTGTAGTAATAGACCTTAGTTGATAGGAAGAATATTTGTTAATCTAACCTCGAATTATACCGAAGTTCCTGATATCCGTATTCATCGAGGTACCTAGCCTCGATATTTAACTGGAGTATAATCCTGCTCCAGTTAAGCAGAAAAGAAACACTACATGTCTTTTAAAAATTATTAGTAGACGATTAATACACACAACTATGATTCTGATGACAGTTACGCTACCTCGGCCATAATTGCATTGCACAATTATCACCACAAGCATAATGTGGAAAATCATTACTATGCAATTATTGTACGAGAAGTCATTATTGTGCAGTTAATGTACCCTTTGGCAATTATCGGCAGGTATGTTTTTTTATTCACTTTTTGTGCCATCCTAAAAAAATTCTCTCATTCTTCCACCGTTTCTTTAGAATTCGACTAATTTGGGCATTAGAAAATTCCTACGGAAAAATTTTCGATAAGAAAACTGCGTTTTAGGTCGGATTTGCATTGAGAAGAACAATCATTTACATCTCCACCATTCGCCAGTTCAAAATTTTTCCCGGTCAAAGATACAGCCGTTGCCTTGGGATGCCATCGGCAACATTAGTTACACAAGGTCGTTCGTTGGGCGCAGGAGTAAAAGCCTTTTCTTTTTTTGCTAATGTGAGTAAAACCCTATTCGCTCCGTACCAACAACGTGACTTCTTCCCAACTATGAAAACGCTGTTTATACGGAAAAGAGGGCCACGAAAACGCTGCCAGCCGCGGTACCACAGTTGCGAAAGCGAGTTTTCATGGTCCAAGGTTATAAATGTGTGGGATTTAGCGAGATCGTATTATTCCCAGGGACCACGAGTGTTCTTCGTTTTTCGGGTGCGTTCGTCTTCGGTTAGCTAGAGTACCATAGAATTGGATTTGGCTGATCTATCTCCCAGTATTTCAGTGCAAGTGTGACGTATGCGTTGTGCGAACAAAAAAAATTAAATCAGAACTTTACATTTTGACGTGGAGGAACTCTAAACTAACACGAGAGCAAAGAAATAACCTTGATTTAAACTTGAAAATCAAGGTTAATGAACATTTAAGGTGGTCGACAACTATATATATCTATTAAATCAGTTGGTCGATAGGTATCTCTTTAATTTCCAAGGGCTTGCCTTTGAAGAAGGTTTATGGTTCAAATTAATCTTGGGAGTTGCTTTTGAGTGGTGCCTTGTTGAGGATTATTTGTGCGTTTTCATTCTCTTCGACATGATGCCGCACAACTTTTAGAGCTCGAGACAGTCGCTTGTCTGGTTTCTTGCCAACCTCGATCGTCTCTCTCTCTCTCTCTCTCTCTCATTCACACCAAATGCGAATAGAGGCATAATTCCTCTCAGAACCGTTCAATTTGTTTATCAATGATACCATATGATGAGAGCGTACTTACTAAAGAAAAGAAAAGAAAAGATCGAGTAGAAGCTTTCAGTGGTCATAGGACTTCGGTGGAAGGGCCACATCAGGTCGGCTCTATATATGCATGTTTCGCCTCTTGCATGTGCTTAGCACGTAGGCACATGACTGTTTAAGAAGTGATCATAGTCTTCTTCAGCCAACTTGCAGCTAATTATTAAGTGATTAATTTATCTTGGTTTTTGTACTATAATATATATATATCTTGAAGGCTAACATCGCTTCGCAGTGCAAGTGTTGTTAAAAATGGGGGCTACGTGGTTTGACCAATGTCCATAGGCTGATGATGTTGCTTTGATGTCCCAACCAGCAATGGAAAGGACTATATTTAATGCAGTCGGTTACTACAATGCTTACGAAATATATTCTACGTGTTAAGCAACCTTTCCAAAGATAGCCGATGGTAAATATGCTTTATATCTCTAGATGCACCTAGGGATTCTCGAGATCTATGATGAAAATTATATTATAAAGCTCATGCAAGATTTAATAGGAGACTCGGTCATTCATTTCCTGGTGGAAAGCCTTCTATTGTCAATGGTCCTTTTAAAGCAGACAATCCCTCCCGTAGAGTTGAAAACGTGGGGCAAACTAATAGAATTTAAAAAAAGAATATGGCTGCGAAGACTTTTGACCAGCCAGCTACTAAGCAACTTAGGCCATGCACACTACCTCCTCCAAGTTGCACCTCATTGACCTAGCCCAACCAACTACTTGTATTAATTCGTAGCTAGTTTGTCATTAAAATAAAGTATTTAGGGGAAACAAAACCATGTGTCGCAACTTGCGACCTCAAAACCTGGGCCGTTCTTTTTTGTCCCCTAGCTCCCAGTTTCCCTCGTGCTATAGTTTAATAGCCGTTCCTACCAAGTGTTAATTGATAGATGTTATACTTGACCAACACTACCGCTATGCGCCTTATAACAATCAAAAATGGATTAATTTCCCATCGCCTTAGCTGGCTCATGAGGTGATCAGGCTCATGCTAAAAATTCTTTGATGCCCTAATGTGCGATTTAAGCCTCTCCAACACGGTTAGTTCACCAGATTTGCATTGAAAATTTGCTGGTAGCTAGTTTTCCAACTATTGGGCATGCGGTCAGAATGGAGAGTTTATATATATGTGTTTCCAACGCATTAATTTTGCCAGGAATACCGCATTACGTACATGCTGATCATTGATATCCCGATTGTCTGGGGATTACGTAATCTCCCTCTTCAACGTTTGAGTCGTTTAGTTTTGATAGCATTTTTTATTTCTCTCTTAATTATTTGTGTCTACAAGCACACACACACACACACAAAGAGAGAAAGAGAGTAGACACAAGCACACCAAAGTTTTATTGAACCGGAATGGATTTTTGATAACTTGAAAAAGATGAATAGAATGTTTTTTTCAGTTTAATATCTGATGACAAGGGAAAACATGGTTCTGCTTTTGAATCTATATATGCATTCATTCAGGCCCATGTAGATCTCTGTCCTTAATTAGTACCAAACCAAAATATCAGTCAGCTTTAGGTTATTTGTTCTTGATTTCCTTGTACCCTCTCACCTGCTGAGATCTCTACATATGATAGCAGAATCCTTTAATTGGCGAATTCTGTTAAAGAATCTTAGATTTGGAGCGACACAGCAATAAGTCGTTATGGATTCAATTACAAGTACAACAGTACCAGCTGCTTAGCCTGCCAATAGAAGTTTCTTGGTGTGATAGCACCAGGAAGAAGGAAATAGCCTTTAAACTCATTCTAGATCACAATTAAAGGATTCAAGGTAACTGCGTGCTATCGTACCGTTGCTACCGCAAAGGTTCATCTTTTTCCCCAACTGTTACACAATGTACACTTGCATGATATTAGAGTACGTATTACAATGTATACACAGAGCTAGGGACGGGATAATAACTTCCTCTTTAAGTAAAGCAAGACAATTGCAGTACTACAAAGCTCCTATGCATTGCTTCTTAAGGAACTGTTCCGGTGGGAACAGCTCCATCTCTCTCACCCTCTTCCCTTCCGCACCACCATCATTACCACCACCAGCAGCACCACAACCCACCGGAGTTCTGAAAATGTTAACCCCAAATAACCTCACGACCTGCACATGCGCCACCGGCCGACCAGCGAAAGCCGCCGCCGCCGCCGCCTCTCGCGGCTTCCAATCGATATAAAGCTGCTTCTCCGGCCCCCTCGACCGCCAGAAAGTAACCACGTCCCCAGCTTTCAAGCTCTTCTCCTTCACAAACCGGCTCCATCCTTTGGTCAGCACGTAGCTCTGGCTACTATTCCAGTAGGAGTAGCGAAACCTCCACACCTTCCCGCTCACGTCCTCAAAGTTGAGCAGCATGCCGGCGCTGCCGCTGCCGATCTCCATGGGGAAGTGCTTCTCAGCGTGCTGCTTCGGTATGACCAGCCGGTTCAGCTTCCCCACATCGCTCGGCGTCACAACCTTATCGAATAATATGTCGCGATCTGACACCGACAAGCTCCGCGGGCTTCTCTTGCCGACGATGCTCCCGCTGGCCTTTCCAGCGCGCTTGCTCTGCCGGAGCTCGTCGCAGAAGGTGTGCTTGCGCAGCATGTCGACGATCTCCGCCTTGGAGTGGGCGGCGAGGAAGGCAAGCTCCGCTGCGCCGTCGTCGTCGTTCTCCGAGAGGGGAGTGAAGTTGGTGACGGCGTCGCGGCCGCGGAACCGCTGGGCAGCGACGTCGTAGGCGCGGGCGGCGTCGGCCTCCTCGGGGAACGTGCCGAGCCACACGCGCTGGTGCTTCTCGTAGATCTGGGCCCCCCACCGGCCGTTGGGCTGCGGGACCACGCCCTTGTACTGGGAGGAGGGCAGCTTTCGTGACTCGGCCTCGACGCCGGTCTCCGGTGTCGGGTCAAGCACGACGCTGCAGGCGCCGCTGCCCATGCGGTGCAGCGTCGCCGGCGCGGGCGTCCGTCTCTTCCCGGACTCGTTCGACAGTTCCTCGACGCAGCTGCGGTCCATGGATGAAAAATTTTTCTTGAGATGGAAGAGAGATTGGGTTGGAATACGTATAGAGAGAGAGAGAGAGAGAGAGAGAGAGGAGGAGGAGAAACCAAGGGCAGGGGGTTTGAGCTCGCTTTGGTTGTAGACTTGGAGAAGTGTGGTTTGTGGTTAGTACATTTTATGGGGTTCATGGGTCAACTGGAGGGGTGGTGGAAACCGGGGGGGAAGATTCACGGAAAGGGGAGGTGGCCTCCGATCCATGGGTTTGGAAGTGTGGGATAGGGTTGATTTAGATATGGGTGAGGGCAATGAGAGTGGGACCCCAGAGGGGCAAGTTGGTGAGGAGAGGGGATTCACATGATGTGTGGACCTAACTTCATTTGTGAATGCATCCCCCCTGGGCCTTGGGGCTGCTGATACGAGTGACCCCGACACGGCTTTCTCTGTTGCTGCCGAGTACGTGCTTTAATAATTAGGTAGGAATACCATTAAGTGCAAATAAATTATATAATATTGATGCAACACTAATTATACGGCATTTTGCTCTGCTGGATTTTAATGGTTCGGCTATGGTGTTGTGGGGTAACCCTACGGGAGGGTTCCCCACCTCTCCCCCAACTCCCCCGCCCGAAGGGCATGGCTCTCGGGACCGTTCGTGGTGAATCGCCTTCTTGGACTTTCTGTCGGCAAAGAAATATCTTACCGTAGGTTACATATTTTCGCATTACATCTTCTGAAATTCTACTCTACATAATGTTTCTGATAAACTTTTTCTGAAAAGAAAAGAAACAGTTATCACATGAAAAATATAAAGGTGGGCAAGGAAGATAATGATCAATAGGCAGGCAACACAAATTTCAGCATAAGATGAAATATATATGCTGAGAATATTGATCATCATGAGATAGTAATATCGAAATATTTCAAATTAAAATTATTGAAAATCAAATCGACAATTGAAAAAAGTGTTGGATACAACATTGGATACAAGAGATTTGCACATTGTGGTTCTGGGATTTGGATCCTCTCAAGCTTAGAGAGCAGAACTCAAGAGATTGGTCTCAGAACCATGGCTATCTTTTGTTACACGACAACTATCATGCACCAGGGTGAAAAATGGGCCTTGCTGTACTTCAGGAAGGTTCTGAACTCGTGATCTTTTCACATGGGATGAGGCTTTTGGTAAAACATGGAGGTGCAAGTGGGTCAGGCAGGCCGACGCTAAAATCCAACCCAACTTAGACTTGATTTATACTCATGGTTACTCGTAGTCCAGGCATCGGATCCAAATTAGGACAGGAGATCCAACCAAGTTGGTTGTCGATTGCACTAAACTGAATCCAAGCTATTCAAACTTGAGTCAAGCTAATTTTACTTGTACAAATTTAGTTCATAAATCTTGATCTAGGTTTAAAAACTCAAATCTAATATGGACCTAACCTAAAAGGAGATTCGACCCGACTCAAACCTATCAAACAATAAGTAAATCTAAGTCAAAAACTTAACATAACTCTAATTATGGTTGGACATAATCTAGAACAAGCAAGATGTGAAACTGAATATGAAAAAGAAAAGATAACTCAAATAGGCTTATCTAGCATTAATGTTCAATTTCATATGCATATTTCCCATTCTCTTGCTTGTAATAAAGCCTCTCTATTGTCGGTTCTACTAGCAAACGAGAATGAAAGGTTTGCATAGATCATTGACCTTGCTCACTTGGCCTCATGATGAAAGTTGATTATCGCCCATTTTGGAAAGAGCCATGCATCCTGAGGCCAGATGTCAAAAGGATTGGATTTGCAGCAAGTGAAAATTTATACTACCTTTTCGTATGGACCCAACCTACCATCTCATGCTTGATGGAGATACAAATTCTAAATGCAGCAAACAACCTAATCATCCATAACTTTGTAAACTCAATCAATTTCATTTAAAATATGATCAAACTATTCCCGTCAAACCTATGGCTAATAATACCCGCAATTCATTGTGAATAGGATAAGTGACTCAGAGAGAGATCCTATCACTCCCAAGGTTGCAAAGAACGAGAAATATAAATTTTGATAAAGAAGAAAAGGGGAAACCCAAGCACAACTCTCTCTCTCTCTCTCTCTCTCTGTGGGGAAACAAGAGGAAGCCTAGCTTATCCAGGTGAACATAGGTTAAAATCCATGTTATTAGTATCCAAAATCTAGCGACTTCACCAACTCAACCTTCTAGCAGCCCTAGCACAAACAAAATCTTATAAACAGATTTATTAGGATTTCTAGGCATCTATAGAGTGAAGCCATGAATGCTTTTAATTCCTTAACCCCCGTACGCTCCTCCCTCCCCCCTTCTCACTCTAGTTTTCCTCACACTCCCATTAACCTCAGTCCCAACGACTTTACCCCACCACCTTTAGACCCATCAATGTCACTGCAACCCCCTCACTATCCGCCTATTCCCCTCTTCTCTAGGTCGGGTTTCCACACTGTTCCGTGTAATCTTAGCCAACAAGTCTCATCTCCTCCTTAAAAGTTCAACTTTGTTGATCAGCCAGAAGCTCAGTGGTGAACCATGTAAAACTTACCTCAAGCTCTTATTGAAAAAGAGCCACCTGACCTCACCCTTGAGAATACATTTCAATTTCTGTAAGTATGCGACCTTTCACAACAAACAGAGAAGAATCAGAACTGTCAAAGTCTCGCAAAAATCTCAACAAAAATTATAATGTATGATGGAATTTAATCATATTCAATATATTACTTCCATTAACGCCCGGAGCGATCGCAGTCACAGGTGGAGTCAACTCTAGCATATAAATAGTCAAATCTCAACAAGAGGGATCCATGGAGAATCTAGGAAAGTAGTGTGCTCCACCTGATGAGAGGTTTTATGAAACCAGTTATAATTTTCACTCAAGCTAACAGAAACACAATATACAGTTACAATGCCCACACTTGGTCCTGTCCAACCATTTAGCCCTCTTCTCCAAACTCCTTGGTGAATCTCTCGTGCACTTCAAGGTCAGCTTTGCTGACTGTAGGTCTCTGCCTGGCCAGTACTTTATCGAAGTCTGTCCTCGCTATTGGTGGTGGAAGAATCTGTTCAATCACTCAGGAAGAAAAACATCAAACAACTATTTAATCATAAGAGCCAGGGGCATTTGCCTGAAAAAGCACCGTGGGTTGAGGTTTTCAGTGCACCTTAGAAGCAAGACCTTTTGTAGCAAGATCCTGCATTGTGGTCTGTACAGCTCCAGGTTGTTTTGGTCCACATGGCATCCACATACCATCGGGGGTCTCAATGAAAAACATGGCATCTTGAGTTTTGCGGACCGGT
Source organism: Phoenix dactylifera (assembly GCF_009389715.1). NCBI lineage: Eukaryota > Viridiplantae > Streptophyta > Magnoliopsida > Arecales > Arecaceae > Phoenix > Phoenix dactylifera. The sequence goes on from NC_052399.1 coordinate 6,137,065, forward strand.
TCAAAGAGTACATCCTTGACCTGTTGGTGAAAAGCAGGTCAAAACTAATATTCGGAATTGCTTATGGATGGGGACCAACTCCTCGCAGAAAATTCTTAAAGGCCATTGGGAACTGTTCCTACTTACACAAACAGAAATATCTGAACCCGAAAAACCTTCTGTTCGGCGAGCCAAGTTCTCAAAATCACTTTCCCTCAAGTTGTGAGGGGTATCTCCCAGATGTACCTGTATAATCCAAAAAAATGAAAAAAAAAGGATCACATGAAGTTACCGGAGGAGGACTTGTAATGTGAAATTCACCTCAGAATGAAATATGAGATTAAAATAAAAAGTGGTTCCCAACATTAGGCAGGACTAGCCTTTAGCCTCGTATCTACAATACCTTGAACATATGCTGCCTAGCTTTCAGGTCAGGAAGAGGAATGTAAATCCGCTTGTCAAAACGCCGTCGAATAGCCTATAATTCACAACAAGAAGTGATACTATAAAACAGCTGTGGTAACCCTAAAGAAATTCATAAGCGACCAAATTTGGCAGTTGAGCTTAAAAGATTAACTAAGGTTTCACACAACCTGATCCAAAGCACATGGAGTATTTGTGGCAGCAAGAACAAGAACTTTCTGGTCATTGTTTCCTACACCCTGGAAGACTAAGGGATTCAGTAAGTAGCAGAAAACCAATGACTAGCATAATGACTCAACCATATTTTACATTGCATTGTAATATGACAGTTCTAACATACTTGAATATGAATACAAATATTAACAAGTGAAATAAAAACAACTCTGCACACATCATTTATCACCTACAAGGCAGATGATAAGTGAATTTGTCAATTTATCAGAGTCATCAGGGCCAATTCATATTACTCTTTTAACAAAGGCCCATATACAACAAGCTGTTAGGTTCGAGCATAGGAAATACTGATATGACATATGTACATTTCACAAGTGAACGCGAAGAGAACATACAAATATTTGATCCAAAAAAGATTTGTCCACTGTAATGCTTGTCATATCAAAGAAGCTAAAAAGTCAAAATAAGTGAAAACAATTACATTGTGACAACCTAAGGCTGAAAACAGATAGAATACCGGTATACTCATATTTGTATCTACATTTTTCAACGAATATGGATATGAAGATGGGATATTAAAGGGATACCAGAATCAGTAACCATTTTTGTTTTATATGGATATGGATACAAATTGATATTGAGCATATGCATATTCACTATGAATAGATAAGAATATAAGTTGGCTATTATTTATATCCATATTTTTCTATCCTAACACAAATATAAGCCAGATATCGTTTGGATCTAAACTGAATTTTTAGCATAATTCAGTAATGAAAACTAACATCAATTATATAATCGTAAAGGACAAGCAAAGAATTCACTATGCAGATCATACACGATACACAGGTAAACAAGGATTTATGGTTACTAAACCAACATGAAGATCGACTTGGTCAAAGATCAAAACACTAGTTCGACCGGATTGTTTTAAAATATTAAATATCAAAATTTAATAAGAATAAAAATATAATACGAAAATATTATTACTTTTTTGCATCAAATATGATTATGACTATTTAATTTTAGCATAGATAGCAATAATAATGAATTATCTATTCTTAGAGAGCTTGCAAGAAAAAATATATATGAATATAGAAATACATAGAAGTAAATTTTAAATATTTCTAACAATAAGTTTTGAAATCATCATAAAAAATGAAATAAAATATGATCATTTTTCATTTTTATCAAAGAAAAATATTTTTTAATAAAAAAATTAATGATTAAAATATGAAATATCATAATATACATCAAATAATTATTTAGTGACCTGAATACTTGTGGATAAGTTGCATAAGATATGAATGTATGTTGTAACCTGGTGGTTGGAGCTTACAATTCAATGTAGAGATCACTGGGTTGAATCCTGGGTTATATAGTTTATATCCGGATTTGGATTTGAAAAGAATTTAATCCAAATTCAGATCCAGAACCGCCAAAATTTGTAAATAAACATCCGAGTTCAGATCCAGATCCCGGTCGGATATCAAAATTTCTATCCGAATCCAATCCACTTCGGATATGGAAACTAATGTAGGCAGATAAAATCTGACCCATGTTCAATAACTGAGAACAGCTGCTTTAAGAGTTTCCTAAAAGTTTCAACATATTTTTTCTTGTGCATCTGTGCTTGCTTTTCTAGGCATCTCTCGCATTGTTAAAAAAGAAATATTTTTCCAACAAGCCCTGACCCCACCTTCCAAATAAAATTAAGAATACTCCTTTCCCATGCATATGCATTGCACGTGCAGGACTCTAGTTTTGATAATGCATGAGGTGTTAACAACCATGGAAGTTAGTTAACATACACAATTGAATAACAACCAATGCCCAAAAAGGATGTCTGAATATCTTTGTCCTAATAAGTAATTGGAGTTGGGGTCTAAAAATTATATACAATTCTTAATGACTTATGTGATTAATATGTCAAAAAAAAATCCAAAGGGAAGATCTTCTCAACAGATTGTTTCTGATTGATGATCCTTCTAATCAATAGACACAGGGTGACACAATCTTTCACCTAAAGTTTGCCTGAAATTTCTCATCATACAATATCCTATCTAACTTTTTAACATGATCCTAAATCTTGATCACTTAATTTACTAACCTTGATTACAGATGCAAATTGCATCCATCTACGCTGGAGGTCAAGGTTGAGCAAATTTTCATGCCAATAACCTTGCAACATAAAAGGTAGCACTGGAATGTAAACCCTCCCTGATGTCTGCTTGTTAAAATTAGTGTTATTGCTTCCAGTGAGAGATAGCAATTTCAGCTGCATTAGTATGAAAGAACGAATTTTTGCACTTTCAACTTGATAAAATTTCAGTTAGCAATTGTACCAATGTCATTACTGGTTGAGCTTATTTATAAAATTAATTAATTAATTAATTACTTAAAAATGGGAGTGACACAAGTTGATGAGAAATGATTTAACTCAACCAATATTTCTTTCCTCACATTGTTACAGCTGCCAATAGTCTTGCCAATGAGCTTGCTAGACCAATGTCCGTAGAAGCTTTCTCTATGTCAGATACTTACAATTGATCTTTCATTCAATAATCTCTTCCTTATCAACTAATTATAGCTCAGTTATGAATTATTCAAAATTAATTAGAGAACCTGCCAAAATATGCATAGCTACATTCTAGACAAAATTCTGTTGATGCTAAATCAAAAGCTCAGTATTAAACCAAGCAACAGATGACCACAGTCACAAAAAATATTTAGTCTTCAGCTAAAACTAAACTGAACTGTTAATTGAAGCCATCCATGGCCTAGAACCTAGGCTAGTAGATAATGAGTCACTTAAGGTTCAGTGCGATTACTAATAATTTATGAACTAAAAAGTACAATTCTTTACTACGATGGCATAACTTATGACTATACATCTCACAGATGTAGGAAGTATGAGAAAAGTTAGAAAGCTCACACAATAAAAATAATATCATGAAACAGCAGATACAAACAGATCATTCATTATTAGAATGATGGAGTTACTATTGAAGCCTTGAAGGGTTTTGTCCCCAAAATATATGGAAGTCAGCTAGATAGTTTCCAAGAATTAAAAAAATCTCCCATGACCATAGAGAAGCAAACAAATCTATAGACTTCTTTATAATACGATAAATATAGTCAAAAAACACTGATGACATACTCCAGAATACCAAGGCTCTGATGTGATGTAATTATGAATTTTACCAATAAATTTTATTATCTTACATTCTATCTCAAAATTACAAATTTAAAGAATATGAGCTGAGCTAGTACATCTAGTTTGTATTTCTAATCTTGGATGACAGTAGACATGCTTGGCCCATAGATAACAGATTTCACTGAGTCTTACAAATAAAATTATTTAGCTGCACATCTCCATATTCCCAGAACCATTTACATGAAAACAAAAATGTTTCAATCTGGGATTAGAAATTCCAGATAGCTAGGCAGAGTTGAATAAATGAAATTGGCTTCAATCCTGCATTCCTCTTTATATGCAAAACCCAACCACTACTTAGCCTATGTTTCTACAGAGCACTTATTAATAGCAGAGCACACATGCATCTAAAGCATGTTCATGCAACATGATATCAGATGAAAAAGGTGAAGATTATACTTCAGTAGAATGTCTATGCAAACTCAAGTACTCATTCCTCTTGTGCAGATAGCCTCATTTCATGCTAACAACATAGAAACTACATTACACAACAAACTTGATAACATCAATACCACAAAATAACATTAATTTAATTAATTTTACAAATGGCACAACTTGAAGTGGATGTTATAATATCCAGGGCATATCATTGTTCTCATATTACCTGCATCTGGACTAGAAGTTCAGTCTTAATCCTCCGAGAAGCTTCACTTTCATTGCCTTCTCCACGCTGACCACATAAGGAATCAATTTCATCTATGAAGATAATGGAAGGAGCATTTTCACGAGCCATTTGAAAAAGGTTTGAGACTAGCTTTTCACTTTCACCCATCCACTTTGAAACTAGATCTGATGAAGATATACTGCAGCATATTATTCAGCATTTGTCAATTAACCTCCTGAGTGAAGACAGTTTGAGCATTACATTAAGGAGCATCTAACCACAAATAAATAAAGTACAGATATCTAAATATTTGTTAAACTACAAAAATGCCTACAACTCAATGCTTCACAAGATAAATCTGCATTCCATAATAGGCCCAAACATACACTTAAAATTACTGTATGTACGTGCCAATCATGTAGTTATTATTCATTAATGCACGATGAGATACATTTGAGCGGATGCATATGTATCTTACAATTCCATACACACAAGCACTAGCTAGTCAACCTGATGGATCTATACTTGGCCTGGATGATGATGCAAGAGCTCTCCTGCAGGTCAAGCAGAAAGCAATTAAAATCTAAGACATAGGTTTAAGTTTTAATAAGCACAACATAGACCGAGCCTACAGAGTCATCAACTTCAACTTGCCAGGTCATCAACCAGATCTTTGAAATCATCATTATGTTCAACATGAGTCAACTCTAACAGGCGCAACCTTGGTCTAGATGTGCCCAAAGAAACCATGACAACAGCAAAACCATACAATAATTCGATAAGCATGCAGCATGTCGGGCACTTTGATGTTTTACATCTCATGTGCTACCTTACTGCAAAATCTTCCTTCCGATAAAACCCCAATGTTTATTTTCTTGAGCAGGCAAAATCTACCTTATCATTATTGTGCAGCAGATTGGGGCTTGGTTTTTGCTTTGGTCTGCTTGGTACATAACCATTCTGGTGCAATATGAAGCAGCAAACCCATTAAAGATCCAACATACACCAATTCCACCAGATGTTTATTTTATTGAGCATGCAAGCTAGTTATTGTGCTGCAGACTGAGGCTTGGTTTTTGCTTCGATCTGCTTGGTTGGCCATTCTGGCGCAATGTGAAGCAGCAACCCCAGTAAAGATTCAACATACACCAATTCTGAGTACAACAGGACTTGGTTCAACTCATTGAAAGTTTAACCAATCCATCCTGCTAGCATCTTGCATGTGGTTGTCAGTGCAAGGAGCATCAACCCTTTGAGCCAGGTTATCATAGGTTGTGTCTAGGACTAATGACCACCAGCATATCAAACAGGACTAACCCAGGACTCATGTTTATAGCACATCAAGCTTTAGCGCAACTAGAAAACAAGTCCACAAAATTTGAATGCAAGCTCACATTGCACGCTTCTCACAAGAAAAAGTTCATGTTGCATACAAACTGGCAATTGAGGTGCAAGTGAAGTAAAGCATCACATATTTAGCACAAGAGTGTAGGACATCTGCTGGCCTCAGAACCTGATAGAGGTCTGAATGTTTACAAGCTTGATGCACGAGAATACCTATGTTGAAGGCCTATCATGCGTTAAGAGGTCGGACGAGTACAAGATGTGAGCCTAACTAAGCTGCACACAACAATTGCCAAACATGGCATAGCTTTATTGAGTGCCTCAAGCCATATTCACTGACAATTCAAATGTTACAAATTTACTAATTTCTTGGGATACTTACTCTAATGCGGTTGCACTTCAGAGAATCTAGCACAAATTCAAGAGCTAGTTCCATAAAGCTTAAGGAACATAGGTGGGCAGATTTATTTATAGTGGAAACACAACCTTGATAGCTAATTGCATGTATAGCCAGCCACATTTGGTGATACCACAACAATCCAACTTCAAATATAATAGTTATTAACAGGACAATTACCTCGACATGAACTATCAGCTTAGAATTATAGCAAACTCCCAAGGACTCGCAAGAGGAAACCTAAGCTGAGGCCATCAGGGATAACATCAAGGAGGACTTCCAAAAAGGGATCACAAAGCAAAACTATACAAATGACAAATTACTTTGGCAATTTAAATTTGGGAGTAAGCCAAAATTACCCAAAGGGGCCTTTTGCTAATAATGTTGCATGACACCAACACAAGAAAGCCAACAAGAATGGTAATGTTGTGATCCCTGACTTCAACCACAAAGCAAAAAGACGGATTTGTCTGCAAATATAATAGTGAGCTCTAGGTCACAACAACCACATCTCTTTAGAATTATTTAACTTGATTCCAACACTAATGCCACAATATCTGTCATGATAGAGCTTGCCAAAAGCTGATTAGCTATGAATTATGACAATGGACCATATTGCTAAAGGAAGTCATTGACAAAAAAAGAAAAGAATTCTTGCATTTATAGGCAAGACCATGGCCACATGCAGTCCATGCTTTTAATATAAGCAAGAACTTGGCACTTAGAGATCAAATGAACATATGCATTTTTGCAAGCAAATTGAGTCAAACAAGATGATAATTATTCAAAAAAAACTGGAAAAGCATACTCATTAAAGTCAGTTAAAATGGGATGTGCAAATGTAATAATAATTACAACTTTCTGTCTCTAAATGATGTATGGCATGGTAAACTAGAGCATCTTATCTACAAGGTATCAAAGAAAAAGGTTTTGGTATAAATAGACTGTTGAGAGTGATGTGTCTACAATTTATCCAAGTCATACTCTAAGGACATCAAGGCATAGTTATTACATGATTTTCATGCACCAGATGTTGATAAGTTCAAGGATAAGAGAAAAGCAATATTTAGTCACACTTGTCATTGACTTCTGAATTTCTAATGTCTTAGTCATAAATAATTAGATAAATATAAACACTACATAATTAAAAAGGAAAAAAATCATTGACCCCATATAATTCAAACATGGATAACAAACTAGAAAACTCTCTCAACACTGAAAGTCCAGAGAAATTGATTAGAAGACTTCTGCATGAAGCACAATATTGTGCATGGTATTAATCCACCATGATCCCCCTAATTTAAAAATGCAACAAGTTTTTTTTTCCTCCCTTTGTTCAACTAAATTCAAAACACTATGGGCAACTAGGCAAATCTAAATTTTGTTACTTGTACTAAAAGTTTGCCACTCTCAAGTAGCTGTCTTCAAACAAAACAAGCATGTTTGTTCAATGTAATAGGGATGCCATATTAATGCATACACTAAGTTTATGAATTTTGTTCCAAAAATACTTTGATTGACATTTCTATAGGGGCTCCAGCTTAAACCACAACAACTATCTTAGGCATTAGATGAAAGATACTCGGGTTTAATAGCCACAGAGATCTTCAGCTGAAATTTCCACACAATATTCACCCCAGAAAACAGCAGCTTTCTTTGGATCAATCTCTATGATTTTCTTTTTTAATATTTGCCACAGATTGAGTACTTGGAGGAAAGTGTATGCATTTTCTGTTAACTATGAATTTACTGTCCCTGAAATTACAGGCATCTAGTTAATTCACAGCAAGATGGGAGGATATGTACTCATCTTTAGGGGGTGGGGACATGACTATTACAGGGTCATGGTCATTGAGGTGACAAAGGCAACATCCACCAATTGATATCCATCATCAACTACTCAGTTATCCAAAAGTTGAAATATAAACTTCATTCATGTTTCCACTAAGCATAAATGAATGATGTGGGAGTGGATTTTGTAGTCTGCATCATGTCTTTCTACTGTTGTAGTAAATTGAAATACAAAACTATGCCTAGGATCTACTTATGTGATTCATAGCCTTTACTAAATGTTGAATTTCATTTAATTCTCCTGAAGAGTCTTTGTTTAAATCTATAGCTGGAAAGTAGATGGTTGCAGGTTGATATCTGTGAATCTACTTTAATTTTTTAAACTTTTTCTTGGGCAGCTACAGTATTAGATACACCAAAATAAGATCTCACAAGTTCTACATACTTGCCAATATATCCAAAAGAATCAACTTTTTCTAGCCGAAGACACTTCCAGCCTGGGTTGATAATTGTTCCAACAAAATGAACATGAATATTAATACTACATACATGTTCATATATAGCATCAACAAAATGAATTTTACGACATGAAGCAATAAGAAACTAGTAACTGCTGGAAAAAAAAAAACTTAAAAAAGCAACCATGTAGCCTAAAGGAGAGAACAAAAAGGAAAAGAGGCCCGTATAACAGCAATCATCAATTAGAGCATTTTCAGCTGAGACTCTATGAAAAGCAGCACAGGTTCTCCTTCCACCACAAAGAAGAGAAAAGTGAAGACAATTGACTACAACTTCTCACACAAATTATCAAGACAAACATAGAGACTTGAACTCTAATACAGGTCCTCATACTTTAGTTAATCATCATACTTAAACAACTTATGAAAATTGATATACAAAACTTCCACAAATAAAATTTGTTTATGAATGACATCTCAATAGGAAATTTTAGCAATAAAATGAATGTCTTCCAAGAGGAAGTTATGAGAACAATTAGAATGACAAAAAAAAAAGTAAATTTTTTGAGCCACTCCCACAAGAAGTAGGGGACTCGTGACTATGAAGTGAAAAACCTTGTCGAGAAGTTTAGCTCCTCCAAAAGCTTCTATTGAACCTAGAATTTCAGAAAGAGAACAAAGTAACAAATGATATAAAACTACGAATGCACCCATGTTATATCTTTTCTTTGAAAGGCATTGGACAGACAAAATCAAGACAATATATATCTTGATCTATAAACACAAATACAAGGTAAGAGTACCTACCAAAATCAAATTGATAATATGAAATCCATGACTAACTGCAGCATACAACCACAGAAGTTCTAAAGTGGTGTTTGGTTGTGCAATGAATAGGGAGGATATCTTCTAAAATGGGGGGCTATCCCCTAAATTCTTGTCAAACACCCAAAAAAATTGGGATTATACTGAGCCGTGGAGTATATCCCACCACCACATTATAAGTCTTTTCCACCAATATAGTGCAGTATAGACTTATCCTTATTCCCTTCAATTGCCATTTTTCCCTTATCCACTCTAATAAACACTCAAAAAAACAAAACGACAATTTTGTCTTTGCGACGAAGCTCAATGAACGTTAAATGCAGCTAATTCTCTCCATTATTCCCTGCACTTATTCTTCAACCAAACATCAAAACATGCTTAATCTGCAAAATAAGCCTATTCCTTCAACAGTCCAAGGGATATCCCTCCCCCCACTTATTCTACAACCAAACACCACCTAAGAGCATACAAACAAGAAATAAAAGCAACAATGATCAAAGTCAGAAAAGTGATTGACTGAAAAGCCAAGCCGTGTAAATGCAATAATACTTGGAAATAAAAGTTAAGGTTCAGATGGCATGTAACATCCCAGAAACAGATAATATCAGGTGTTGAAAAAAAATACAACCACCATAATAGATGCTATTTTCTTAGATCTCTGGAAATGATAAGTGTTAGGCTAGACAAACAACCTGAAGAAAGTTGAATCTGCCTCTGTTGCAACAGCCTTGGCCAAGTATGACTTTCCAGTTCCCGGCGGACCATACAAAAGAAATGCCCTCCATGGCCTTCGCTTTCCTAAGAATTTTGTAAAAGAAAAAAGACATGCTATCTGATTAGCTGAAAAGTATACATATTCTATCAAACAGTTTGATAGGTAACTTGTCAACTGCATACTGAAATAAGAAGAAATAAAATCAATTGTAAAGGATGTAGAGAAGTGAGATACTAAATTCACAAAAAATAAAGCAACAAAATTATATGGTTTAAGCACTGAAGAAGTAGGCATTCAAATTAAGAGTCAGAAATATGAAAGGGTTTCTGCATGATCCATACTAACATGTTAACATGGAAGATGACAAATACGATTTCAAACATCAAGTTCTGCACAGTAGTTTCTTCCCTGTCCGACATACTGATTTTGAACCATGGAATGCCGTACCGGCCCGTACCGGCCGGTACGTACCGGTCCGGCCGTGGACCGGTACCGGAACGGATAAAAAACCGGTATTTCCCGGTTTTTTATCCGAACCGGCCGGTATGGGTGCGTACCGGCCGGTTCGGGCCCGTACCGGCCGGTTCGGAGCCCGTATCGGCCGGTACCGGCCTCGTACGCACCGGTACGATTTTTTTTTTTTTAGAACCACAGCGCCGCGCGCTGTGGTGAATGCGCCCTGCCTGATCGATATGATGACCTGAGCTCTACTCTCAAACAAGAGTCTCTGGTCACGAAAATCCGTCTTTGTTTACGGCTCAATTGCTCTCGCCTTTTGAAACCACCGCGTACCGGCCGGTACGGGACTGGTACCAGCCGGTACGTACCGGACCGGACCGGTACCGTACCGGTCCGGCCGGCCACCGGTACACCGACCGGTACCGGTACGGCGGACCTTGTTTTGAACAAATCCAAAAACAGGGCTCTAGGTAGGAAAACTTTGCTCCTCATAATCCCACTTTTGCTAACCTTGATATCCATATGTTGCAATTAAATTTGGATCTTCACATAAAATTATCGATCTTTTTTTTTCTTAACATTAGCTAAATTTCTAACTCCAATATGAAAAACTAGACAAGCATAAAAGCCTTGCTATAACTCTTGAAATAAATCAAGTTAATATACCAATAAGGCTGTCAAATGAACAAACTGTTTATGCACAGGTTCATGTTTGGCTCATAATTCAGCTTGATACCAGCTCGTCCCATTAACAAACAAGCTAAACAAGAGCCGGAATTTTGAGCTCGAGAACTAAATGAGATGAACAAGAGCTAGTCCTAGCTCATTCTCTTCATGCCAAAAAGCTTATAATATAGACAAATCAATTATGCAGTCATTTCCCTGAGTACATTATAATCATTAGATCAAAATTTAAAGGCAGAGATCAATTGGATAGTTCTCAAGATGCCACAATCCACACATGAGCTCCTCTTTCTCTCAAACAGTTCACAGCAGCTGTTGTACCCTTCTATTTCCCTCCAGCCCTCCGTGACTCCAGTCTCTGCGTAGCCCTCTCTTCCCTCCCTTGCCTCCAGACTCCACACCATGACTCAATCTCTTTCTCCACGAAATCATCTCCCTCACCATGGAAGCCCACATTCCTTGATGCTGGCCTTTAGATCCTCTGTTTATCTTTGCGATTGTCCCAGACTTGAGGGTGGCAAGATCAACCTGTGGAAGTTTGATATAGTGAAGGAGCTGTTTTATCCTCTTCCCACCACCCTTTCTCCATGATATTCTTCCCGACATCTACTGCCTCATTCGTGTTTGGCTTGTTTTCACCCTTATGTGCCGATATAAAAAGACCCACAAATGGCATGATAAGATAACAGCATTTCCCACTAATTTATAGAACTCTAGAGCTAAGAGTCATTAATAGATGCCTTTGATAGTTCTAGTTTAACACGTGTGCATGCATTCAACAAATTTATCATACCAACTAAATTCATGCAAACAATCCCAGAATTCAACAAAATCATAGCATATTTCAATTACTCTACACCCATTTGCAGTATCATGGGAAGCTCGTGTACTGCTATAACTATGGGAAGGTCATGCACTGCTATAACTGTGGAAATCTTACACACAATGGCTTAACTTGATTCTTACACTTTGGTCCATCAAAATGCCAAATTTTGCCATTATCATGCCTTCTAACCCTTCTATGAATAATGTCAAATTTTGCCATTATCATATATGTGTATCATGCCTTCTAACCCTGTTATGAACGTGCATGCGTGCGTGAGAGCGAGAGAGAGCAAATTAATAGGGAAGAGCAAGCAAGGCTATCAAGATGGTTGGATTCAAAGTATTATAGAGTTTATTTTAACACCAGACCAATGATTTCATTTCCCATTTAACCAGTTAGATAATTATATAGCCACTAAAAAGGGGAAATTGAAACATACCAGTAAAGAATTGAGGGAATTTGACGGGCAAGATGACAGCCTCCTGCAAGGCCTGCTTGGCGCTCTCAAGCCCCGCGACATCGCTCCACTTTACGTTGGGCTTCTCCGTGATGATCGCCGAGGTGAGCCCCGCCCTGAGCTTGGACTGCTCCGGATCCTCTCCATCCCCACCGCTGTTCTCGTCCTTGGGCTTGGTCCTGGGCCTGGTGGCCACGGCGGCGTCCCCGTTGGCGGCCGGTCCGGGGCCGCCCTCGTCGAGCACGGCCCGGATCTCCTCGGCGCGGCGGAGGTACTCGGCGAACTTCTGGGTGATGGCCTCCTTGATCTTGGGGTTCTTTTCATATTTGAGGTGGGTCCGGAAGTACTCGAGGGCGTTCATGTAGAGGGGGAACGCCTTGACGTACTTCCCGGCATTGTCCTCCTGGACCGCCTGCTTCACGTACTCGATCGCCTGCTCCTTGAAATTGCTATACATCTTCTCTCCCTCTCCTCTTCCCGATCCAAACGCATGCGCTCAATTGCCCAGTCGATGGGCGAAACCCCCCCCCCCCCCCCCCCCCCCAAAAAAAAAAAAAAATTTGAAAGGAAATCAACCAGTCTTTGTTCCCCGATCGCGATAAGGAATCGAAACCCTCGATCGGAGAGGAGATCGATGGGAGAATTAGGGTTTTTTTGAATGGGAATGGGGGTTTCGTAGGGTTTGACGAGGGGAGAAAAGAGGGGAAGAAGGGAGAAGAGAGGAGAACAGGGGAAGAGAGAGGCGGTGGGGGTACGTCTAGATTGAAGGTGGGCGGATGGGAAATTCTCAGGTGAATCAAGATTCGGTTACCGCGTTATGAAAGCCACGCGAGATATATTTACGCATAACATTTATATGCGGCCAGAAAAAATAAACGATACTGGGCTCACGTTGTACGTCACGTTCATATAGAAACAATATGCGGATGCCGGTACCAAAAAAATATGAAGATGAAAGCCAAATGAAAATCAGTCGGCGCATAAAATGCTTTTGCTGACATGCTTCTACAAAAACAATTATGCGGAATGGGCATCTGGAACCATAGGGTGCATAAAATTCTTATGCAAGGAGTATCTATATAGAAACATTATGCGGATGCCGGTACCAAAACCAATGACGCATAATATTCTTATGGGGCTAAAATAGGCGTAGACGATATAATATCGGAACACTCGAACCGGAAGCGATGTACGCAAAATGAGAATCATTGGGCGCATAAAACTTCTTATGCGAGGAACGTTGTCCACATAGAAAAAATATGCAGACACTAGGCGCTGAAACCAGGGACGCATGACATCACTACGAGATTTCGTCCGCATAGAACATTATATGGATACAGAACGTGGGATCCATAAATTCTTATGCGGGAGAAAAATCTGCATATAAAATATAATATGCGGACCCTTCGACCTGAGCCAACGTGCGCATAAAAGTTATATACGGTTTCCCGTGCGCACAGAAACTAATATGCAGACATCACAACATAAAAACTTTATGCGGGCGAAATATGCATAGGAAAAAAAAAGAGGACACCGGGCAAAATATCAGTCGCGTGCATAAAATTCTTATGCTCCCTTACGTCCACATAGAAAGTGTATGCGGAGAGGTTCTTGGAATCCATTGGGCGCATAAACATTCTTATGCAAGGAAAAAATGTCCACATAGACAAAATATGCAGACACAAGGAGCCTGAACCCATGGGACGCACAAAATGTTTATGTGAATCGTCCGCATAGAAATAGTATGAGGGTACGTGGCAGACGCCGACTTGCGCATAAATGTTATATGCGGTGTATGTCTGCATAGAAAGAACTATGCGGACATAGAAGTATAACACTTTTACTCACATAAAATGCTTATGCTCCCTTAGATCCACATAGAAAAGGTAATGAAAAAATTTCCGCATAGAAAAATATACAGAGACTAAGGCAGCTGTAATGCGTGGGGTGCATAAAATCTTATGCGGATTTCGTCCGCATAGAAACAAACATAAGGACATCCTTGGTAATTTTTCGCGTATAAAATTCTTATACGGACACAATCGGCATAGAATACGTAATATGCGGACATCTGAACCCTGAAGTCCCGACGCGCGTAAAATTCCTATGCGGAAGCAAGTCCGCATAGTAACAATATGGGAACGTCCGGGTATGAGGTTCACGATTGGGGATGAGGAGCTTCCACGGTTGCAGCGCCGGCAGCACCTCCGCCCACCACGCCACCATCCTAAACTCGGGCAGGCACTGCCGGGGATCTCAATGACAGAGAGCTCCTCATAGTCTTCCGCCGCCGCGGGTTCCTCGTATCCCCCATCCCTATATTTAGGTCGCCGGCGACCCCATCCAGAGATCTTTCTCTACAGCACCTTCTTCGGCTTCCTTCCTCCGACTCCAATGCAGCGGGCGGAATATGGTTCTGGTGCCCTAACGCTTTCAGTGAGCCAAAAATCTGGTTAGGTTTCTAAATATTGAAATGCCGTAGATCATCCTGTTTATATTTAACGCCATGTGTTCTGCATTTGGAGGATGACGTATAGATATGTTGACACCAATGACAACTCATCATTCTTATTAAATATAACGAGAGGTCAACTACATAAATCTAGATCTGGTCTGCTGCTTCATAAATCTTTTTCTGATTACCGCTGTATCTTGAGAAAAACCTGGAACCTTAGGTTTCTTATAAAATATATTTTTTTCTTCTGATTTTGTGTGATATCGAAATTATCTAAAACTGTTAAAAACCTTTCCCAAACAGCAACTTTCATAAAATTCTGCAGATATTTTGGAAAATATTTTTACTAAAACTACATGACCAAACAGTACTTTAAGGTTGCTGATAAAAGTACTGCTGATCAGTATGATCATCTACTAGCCTCTCAACACTGCAAGTCGGTTGTAGGAGTTACCTATAGAGATGAGGCTTCAGATGTCACCATTGTAAATCAGCTGGAATCAAGAGTTCAAAGTTACTAGAAGGATCTTCTTCTCCAAATCTTGTCAATTAATCCATGTAGTGAGAATTTTGAATTGGAGATATAAATTATTTATCAATGAACCCATAATTTTCTATTCTAGTTAATATTTAACAACGTCAGTAACTTTGCTTCATCATATTGGACCAAAAAGATGTTTAATTATTTTATGTAATTGTAGATCTCTTAAAAGCTCTAATTACAATTGAAGTTTCTTGAGGAAAGAAAACTTTGTCCAGAATCTTAAGAAAAATAGTTCGGTGGCTTTATTTCCTAATATTAACTGGAGTAAAGTTCGCGCATAAACAATATGATCGGTTATAGAATCAAAGTTTTACACTATGAATCTTTGTTTTGCTAGTCATCTCATCTTAACCTTCTCAATCTTCTCAATATCATTTTTGTGCTTTTGGAGCTAACTTCAATGAAGTTTTGTGCTTCTCTTTCAATCAGATCTAATAGTTTCAAAATCCACTGACTTGGCTTGGACCTGTATTTTAATTTGTCATCCATCAGCTCTTTGAATTCTAACACTCTAATAAGGATATGGTTGTATGCTGTATTTGTTTTATCACTTGGCTTTACCATATATTAGAGTTTTACAGAACTATATTTTGTGTTTTTTACTGTCCAACTTGATTGAAGCCTATTTTATTTGCACAGTTAGTGTTGGTTCTTGTTCAGACAATCCCGGTAATTTCGTGCTTAACTTCTTTAACTTGTGGAAATGGCAAAGGTTGCGAGCTTGATGTTATAGTAACTAAATCTTTACCTTTCATCATTAACCATTATCACAGTAATACGTAATCAAATTCTACAACTTTCCATGCAGAAAATTTATACAAGATGATAATGAAGGAGATGGAAGATGTGTCTCTTGTATTTCATATATCTCCTACTCAGCATGGGATTTGATCTTTCTTACAGAGATTGTAGCTTCACTCTTGAGATGGCTAAGACATATGGCAGTTTGGCTGCGGCGAAATGCTACTCCTCAGTCCTGTTTAACCTTTTCGGAACTCTGCAATATCTCTCAGTTAGGCTAACCGCAAGCCTTCGGAACCAACCAGAATTGGATTTCTAGAGCATGCACTACTTGTCGATTTTTGAGGTCGTCATGGGTTTAATTACTTGTTATTGAGATGCTTTATTGGCGTTCAGCTATATTGTTGAACTAGGGTTAGTATTTTCAGGTATGTGTTCCAGGTCCTAGATACCATATGTCATATTTTGTGTTCTGGTTTTTGGTTCATCTTATCTATTACTTAGATCTCGACATATATGATTTGATGTTTCGTGGAATGCTTATATACATTTGATATTACATATTTTAAATTATTGAATGATGCTTTTCTTTTTCAATTTTAGTCCTAAGCATGTTCGCCGTATTGGTCCGAATTGGGTGGTATGGAGTATACCGTACTATACCAGTTCGGTATCGGTACCCGGTACGGATGGCATACTGATATTTGGTATATCAAAAAAAATTCCGTACCATACCGTACTGACACCGTACTAGTGTAGCACCGGTAGAAGTCCGATATCGAGATAATGAACCTTGGTCCTAAAAGTGCATATCCTATGTATCTAAGTTGGTTCTCTTTTTTAACCCATACATATTATATACTTGTGGAATCTCAAGTTGAAACTTTACAACTTCCCTGCTGCACACATTTTCTTAGGGGAAACCAATCAGTGGTCCACTACTGATCACAGTATCAATAGTCTGGTCCACTACTTATCCAATAGAATTAAGGGCCCGTTTGGTCCTAGAAATATGATTCCTGGAAAGAAGATTCTTAGGGCTCGTTTAGTTCGCGGGAAGCATTTTCCCTCCTAGGAATACGATTCCTGGAAAACATATTCCTAGGAAGAGGATGCCTAGGAAAGTACTTTTAGCATGTTTGGTTGACCATAGAAAAATGATAAATTTCCAAAATGCTTATATTTGGTTGACCATCCACTTTCCTGAGAAAGTTATGTATAATTCCTATTATACCCTTAATAAAAATTAGGTCTTTAATGCATCTTTAATGCTGAAGGGCTTTTTTGGGAAAAAAAATTAAAAATGGAGTGATTCCTGCCTCATGGAAAAGAAATTTTCCCATGTTTCTCATGGAAAAGACTTTTCCATGAAATGTGGGAATCATATTCCCATGGGAATACAACTTTCCTATCTCTCTTCTTTGAAAACTCTAACTAAATAAGAAGCATCTCATTACTTTCCCGTTGACCACACTTTCCTCCCTTCTTTTCCAGCGAACCAAACGAGCTCTTAGGAAGAGAATGCTTGGGAATGTACTTTTGGCATGTTTGGTTAAACATGGAAAAGTGACAGATTTCTAGAGAGCTTATGTTTGGTTGACCATCCACTTTTCTGAAAAATATATATATAATTCCTTTTATACCCTTAATAAAAATTAGGTCTTTAGTGTCTTTTTAATACTGAAAGGCTTTTTTGGAAAAAAATAAAGATGGAGTGATTCCCGCCTCATGGGAAAGACTTTCCTATAAAATGTGGGAATCATATTTCCATGAGAATACAACTTTTCCAACTCTCTCCTTTGAAAACTCCAACCAAACAAGAAGCATCTCATTACTTTTCCGTTGACCACATTTTTTCCCCTTCTTTTTCCGTAAACCAAATGAGCCTTAAAGGATTTCGCCATGGCTTTTGCCATGAGTTGCATCTATACTAGGGCCGTGTAATCTTCCTGGTTATTTTTGTTTGGTTGGTAGGGGAGACTGATAATTATTATTCTGTTAAAAATAAATGGCTGTAGGTCAGTCCAACCAACCAAATAAGTTTATTGGATAATAAGATTCCTTATCTTGATAATACCTATTAGCATATGACACTTCAGTTTCAGGTAGTGCAACAAGTTGACACAATCGCCCATGAGGTCGAAAAACTTATGAGAGGAGAGTGGGGAGGTTATAGCTAAGAGCCTCTCTACCAAAGTCTGTTCTAAGTTGACATGATTGCCGGCAAACTTTAACCTCCTTTCGCAGCCCCAAGTTCTTTAAATCAGTTTGATAGAACAACACCTTTACCATCCAATAGCAGCTGGATCAAACTTTTCTTGGTGCTAACCATACACCCTCATGAATACTGCTTGTTCTTCTAGCATAAACATCAGGATCTTAGCCTTTCAACCTTGTATACAGGACCAGTATCCTGGAAAATTGCTGTTGCTGCGGCCATGGCCAAATCTATCCACATCTCTCCAGCGATTCCATGGAAATATTCATCACCTTGCTATTTCTCTTCTTGAATCCCCAACTGCATAGCAAAAGAAACCTTTGCCTTTTGTTGTGGGGTAGAACTGTAGAAAGAGAGGCCAAAAGGCTTGGAAGCTACACAATCTTGCAACACAAGCAGGCTGATATTAAAGGAGCTTAGCTCCCTTAAAGCAGACTAAATCCAACTCTTTCTATCTCAAGTTGATCAGATTACTTGTACATCCACTTACTGGAGGTTTGCAAGTTCTGCTAAAGCTTCTTACCGGTCGAAGATTCTTACAGTACTCTTTGAATAATTTTCCTGCACCGCCTTTGTTCGATATAGCAATTAAGCCGTCTGCTTCCAAACTATTAATATAGTGTTGCATACTTGCATTAACTTCCCAGTCTTCAGCCGATGAAAATATTCAGGAGTTGAATCTTCTCTGATCCGTTTACATCTTGCCCCCAGTTCTGGTGCTTCCATGAGGTTCTGTCTTGCCATGTTAATGCATTTATTCTGATTGGTATTTCTAAGTTTTTTTTCCCCACATGAACTAGTTAAAATTAATGAAAAATAAATGGAAAATTCACTCAAGAAGCACCATGGTCTAGTCTGGGTGGTGTAACCGTTAAATTATCAGCCTGCAGTTTATTAGGTCGCGCAGCATATGACAATTAATCTCCATGTCTGACCCAAAGAAAACATTCATTACAGCAAGCATGAGTCCACAAAGATCCAATAACAAGATATCGTGAGACGAGGTCAAGAACCTTGACAGAGGAATTGTTAAACAAGGTTACAATGATTCTGGAACATTCATAAAGTAGACCAAATCATACAGCACTTGCAATGATATATAACCAGTTGACTGCTTTTTTCTTAACATTTTTTGCGCTGAATTTAAATTCACAAAGGGACATGAGAATTGATACCTAGTTAATGAGGTAGTGAAATATAAAGATTTTTCTTTGCAGGAAAACTTGACTTGAAGATTCAGCCTGATTTAACTGTTTTATTGTTATATGTGTTCTAGAAAAATAAGAGGACAGATTTTCTTTAAAATTGTGCAGAGCATGTAAAACTGGGTATTATAATATAGGTTCAAAAGTTCACATCTTTTATCAATTTTTGTTAACATGCAGAAATCATTCTGTGTTCCAGATAGGCACATTATGTGATTGAAGGATGTTGACTTGGTCACCCTGGGAAACTCTCTCTCTCTCTCTCTCTCTCTCTCTCTATATATATATATATATATATATATATATATATATATATATATATATGCTTATGAGCTGTCAACCTCCGAATCAATATCGTCTCTATCCTCTGCCTGAGAATTTTGGTTCATCATAAACCTCAAACAATCACCCTCTTCAAGCTCCCATTGCTGCTTCAGTTCATCGATGGCTTTGGATGCAGCAGCTGCAACAGCAGGGTTGCTATCTTGGGCCAGTCTCTATGTAAAGAACCAAAAAACGTCATTAGTTTTTTTCCTTGATGTCGCATATAGAAATAATAAGCACTTACTTGTAATGCCCCCATGCCAGCATTTCCAAGAATCCACATGGATGGGGCTGCTGCTAGTGCATTTGCTAGAGCTTGCCTACAAATAAATAACATGCACATGAATGTCAGTCATTGCAACTTATCCTCAAGAATTAAGGCTTTGGTTGCATCCTTTCTTTTTCTTTCATCAATGAAATGGTGGTGATTTTGTCACCTTCGATTAAACAAAAGGGAAGAAGAAAGCCAATGACACGTATAGGTAAAAATTTTGTATTAAGAAGCAAATTTCTATCTAACAAGATCAAGGTAAACTGCAATGGTTGTAGTATAGTGATATTCTGTTTCTGCAAAACATGTATTAAATTATTTTGAATAGTAATTTGGTCATATATTTGTCAACATATTTTATATTTATGGTTAGAATAAAATTCAGACAACCAAACTTTGCGAGGAACCTAAAGTTAATGAATATAGTGAGAGTTGAACTTTACTGTTATGTTACAAGGTATGAAAATCTTTATTGTTTGCATTTTATGTGCAATGAAATTGCTAATTGCACCAATAGTTGCTCCTCATGTTTCATAGGTGAACTCCAAAGCAAACAAAGTAACAGATTGCTAATTATACTAATGCTATGGCAAGGAAAGACATTTACTAGAATACAATTGCACCTATCTTTTAATATTTTATAGCATTCATGATAAATAAGTAGCGAACTACTTGTTGTTCTCTGGCATCATTGAGGTAATACAGACAAACTGACAGACACTGGATAAAATTTCACACATGGCTTTCATATGATTTGTAACTTACACATCAAATATTAAGATGTGCCTGTATAATTTCCAAGGCAAACTTTTCCAAAACCATTATATCAAGGCAAATTATTTATTATCTAACATTAAATCATCATAAAGAACTTTACCAGAATACAACTGTGCAGTAATCTATCTTTAGTATTTTAAAACATCTGCAAATTAAAATATGGTGAACTCTTTGCTCTTCTCTGGTCTGAACTCCAAACAGAATGTGAAATAACTGACCCTGGATAAAGTTTGGAGAGTTATTCTCATGGGGGTTTGAACTATCTTATGTATCTTGTATTTGGAAAGTACAAGTTGTAGTTCAGTATATATTTCCAGACTAAGGATATCATGGAAAAGTTGTTACGATGCGATATTAAATGAAAAGAAAGGACAATTAATCCTGTTGGCTGAGAAGTTTTAGAATTATGGATCTTTGTGTTTTCACATATCCAATTATTCAATCAAAACAGATGACAGGAGGATGACTTTTGATTGATTGATTGATTTAAGGATAATAGCCCCATAAAAGTAAAAAGCAACATACCTTGTATTAACATCAGGAGAACTTGAACATTCAGCCAACAATGAGACACTACCCTTCCCA